>NC_047578.1:28069107-28385929 GCF_011004845.1 Esox lucius
GAACCTTTTTTTTTTATTGTGCACATAATGTGATGGAGCAAAATCCCAATGTTCCTGTGCCAATTTTAGACCACCGTCAGAAGAATGGATCTAGAGTCTTACTTATGCAGGTTTGATGTGCAAACGAAGTCAATCATTTGAGGAAGATGTAAAATAGAAAAACACTGCAATAACCAATTTTTAAAAATTGTATTACGGTTTCAGTGCTGACTAATTACCAGCTTGACGTTTGATAAGTTAGCTTGACTGAAGCCATTTGGCCTGCCTTAATTAGCTACCCACATTGTTTCTGAATTCATGTGAGTATTTCTCTATATATGACGATGTAAATTAACTAAATTTGTTTGTGCACAGCAATGGGTTGTAACAGCTAAGTTTGTAACCAGTATTAAGCAAGTAAATACACAAAATGTAGCTGGTTTGGTACTGTAGCCGCAAGCTAAAAACTGAGCCAGAATGGGAGATAATTCACTCTGTTTCACAGTTCTAGCTTGCTAGTAAATGTTACATCTAACATTCAGCATATATCATTTATGAAATGAGTTGTGTATCATGTGTCTGTCTCTATGATGTAAATATTTTAGATATACCTAACTTGCTACAATCAATGTAAAATAAATCTACAAACTAGGCCACAGTTAGTCATCTTCAGTCTGACGTGGTTTTCTATCCTAGCATATACTACATGTATGTACAGGAAGTACTACAGTATGGCTCTTACTGTACTAGTATAGTTTATTCATCACTAAATCCAAATTGTGCCTATAAGGATTTCATATGTTTGTCCACCACTGGATCACTTTCCCTGATGCTTGTGTCCATGTAATAAAAAGCCTGTTTTGTCCTTTGTTTTATATTGTGTTTTGGATTTATGAAACAATGCTACTTATTACAGTATATTGTTATATATTTTGTATATGCAGGTAGAGATGGATGGAGAGGCAGGTGTTGATGCTTGCTTACTAATGTACTAGATTAAAGATACCAGCACTGTCAATATTTAACTCAAACCAATTATCATTCTCACCTTTCTCTGTCTCCCCCTCTCACTCATTTAAAGGTTGCCTTGTTTGTGGAGATCTTTGCTGTCCATTGGTGTGGAGTTCACAGGCATCATTTTGACTTACTTGTGTAATTTATATACTAACATTTTATTAAAAAAATTGAAATGATACTTTGACTTCTAGCAGAGCCTTTTCATTGACAATTCTACTTGAGTATGGAGATTGCTCAGGCCCTACTCCACTGCCACCTCAGTTAAGAACATGTGAGTACCCTGATCCACTTGCACTTACTACACGTCCACGGCACTTACTACTCAGCTTTGTAGTGGTTTGGGGAATAATACAGTAGGTATGTATATTTAAGGAGATGGTGTACTGGTGGGTGATGTCTGACAGATTGTGGTGAACCGGTCTGGGCCAAAATGCCAGAGGAGAATTTTGGTCAGTCCAGCTACAGAAACCAACTTTGTTGTATATGTTCAGGCTATCCCCAGTTCATATGATGAAATGTTTGATTTTAGTATGCTAATTAGCGTTAATTAACTATTAGGCTGTATCTTTTGAACCGGTCGAGCTACAGACCGCAAACCAACTTTTTTCCCCCAGTTTAGGCTATACCTACTTCAAATTAGGAAACGTTTATCGATTTTCCATATGGCAATTAGCGTTAATTAACTACTAGGCTGTATTGTTTTAACTGTTCGAGTTACAGACACAAATCCCACTGTTTTACACGTTTAAGCTATCCCCAGTTCATATGATGAAACGTTTAGGGATTTCACATATGCTAATTAGCTTAAATTGCGTTAACAATTAAATTGTATCTTTTGAACAGATCATGCCAAAGACATGAAACCAAATATTTCACATGTTGAAGCTATTCCCACTGCAAATTTTACATATGCTAATTAGCAGTAATTAACTATTAGGCTGTACATTTTGAAATGTTTGAGCTACAGAAACAGTAGCTGTTGTTGGTAATATTTATGAACATTGTCTCATGTATGCTAATTAGCCTTTCCAGCAGTATCTCTTGAACCTTAAAAATACAAACCTTCCGATAGGTAAACACGACAACCCGGGGCTAGGGGATTGCATGTGTGTAATTACATTAGCTATATTTCCATGGGCTATTCAATTATTTGTTGTAAGAGTGCAAATGAAATTAAGTGCATGTTTATGATGACGTACACTAGGATTGTCAAGACAAGCACAAAAAACTATGTTTTATATTTCTATATCAAATGTTTCCTTCTGGAAATGCAACCGGAATACCCACACTTCGACAACGCACAATAGCAGTGTTAAGTTAACAATAAGTACATTACCATTTTTCCATGGTAATGTACTGAGCAAAGGTGTCTGTCCCGCTTATACCGCAAACAAAATCATAAGCAAACATTTACCAGTAGAAATAACTGTTTGCGTTTATATTCATGTCTTATTAATTCCTTTAGGCTTTTTTCATGGTTATGTTGGTACAGACACTACTCAGTCATTAAGTCTTTCTGATATAAAGTTATAGTTAAATATAGAATGTGCATGTTTGTTTACGTTATTGTTCATTGGAATCTGTGATTTAAGCAAGACAAAGGTCCACATAGGATTTCTAAATATAGTAGATTTTACATTATTATACCCCGTATCTCAGAAATCAATGTCCATTCTGCTGTCCCGATATCAGAAATCAATACATATTGTAGAACTCAATCTAGCTAATCAGAAAAAAGATTTCTAAAGAATCCAGGAGAGGGAAACGTAACAAATATATTGCGTGCAAGGCCAAATATTGTCATGTTACGTTTCCCTCTTCTGGATTATTTTTGCTGGACTGCATAAGCGGAGCTGGCCTAGAAGAGTGAATGTCTCTTACTGAGTCCGTCCGTCCGTCCCTGACTGACTGACTCCTTGTTAAATAGCGTAGTAGTTAGAGGTGCGGGCTATAGAACAACAGGTCCCGCGTTCGACTCCTTTAGCAGTCAACACTCAGATGCCTGAGGTTCAGGATAAAAACGTCGCTGGATTTATGTAGCTACGTAATAAGAAGCCTAAAATAAAACAGTTCTGTTGGATATTAGGATTTGTTCAGGATAGACAAACACTACACTGCCTACACGATTCTCTCGTCTTTTCACTTGACAAAAAAATTAAGTTATAAATATATCATCACCAATATTGATAGATACTCAATGTCATTCATGAATGGCTAATTAGCTGTTAAAACGGCCAGTGGTAAGAGATGATTTGTTCAGAATAGACAAAAACACTGTGTGGCTACAACCTTCTGTAGCTACGGGAAGCCTAAAATGAAACGTTTTTACTGTAGTGATAGCTAAAAGAGGCTTCATTAGCATTATTTTAGCAGCAGGATATTCCGCTGGGAGCAGTCACATGTTCACAATTCACGATTCTCTCGTCTTTTCACTTGACGTAAAAAAGTCAATTATCGTCACCTATATTAACACAGAAGTTATTGTATCAATGTCATTCACGAATGGCAAATAAGCTGTTCAAATGGCCAGTTGCAAAAGCCCTACAGTTAATAGATGCTATTTGTGGTGGAGGTAAACTTAATAAGAAAAGTTACTAAGTTTTACACAATGCGTAATGGCGTCTAGCAACATATTACTGGCTAATACGCTTTTAAAACTGAAACGTTACTCAGTTTAACACAATGGTTAATGGTGTCTAACGAAATATTCAAACTTGACGTGATGTTAATGCATGACAACATTATATCATGTCAATATGCTATACTGACTGCATATTACAAGTGACTTTGGGCTTCATGTTTTAGAGTCCCTTGGAAATATTGGAATATATTTTGGGCTTGTTTCCAAAATGCCCATTCTTGGGCATGTTGTATTGTTTTGATCATGAGGCACACTAAAACTAAGTGCGAGCTGAAATAAAACCTATAACATCGGCATTATTGCCTAGCTCTGGGCTACAATCAGCTACTACCCACTACTACTAGCTGTGATTGTTTCCCTTCCCCTATTATTTTAGTGGCTTGAGGTGTGTTCAATAAATTAACTTTCCTTTGGAAACAAAAACAAATACATTTCCGTTAACTTTGTATTCACCATCAATGTGTTCACAAACATTATGGAAATGTAATACCCATGTTGTAAGCTAACTCCAACTTCAAGATAAATGTTTTGTATGTCAATTGAGATTTTGAACACAACTTCAACATCAGGTACTCCGCCCATTAGAGCAGCCAGCTGTCTCTAATTAAATGGTACACGTGTGTTTAAAAAGGTGCTGGTTTTGGGGGCTTCCTCTGCAGCTCCAAGTTGCTTGTTTTGGGCTTGTTTTGACAGCCCATGTTGCTTGTTTCTCTTGCAATATCTGACAATACATAGCGCATGCAGAAGTCATGATTCATGAAGCACTTGCTTCGCTTTGCAAATGTTGATTCCATCATGGTGTTTGTCAGCTCGTAGAACATTTGAGGCTGACCAAAAAACATCTGGGGCTAGAGCCCTGAAAGCCTGGGAATGGTGATGCCCCTGGAGTGTAGTATATTTCTATTCCTGTTTTTTTTCCTTTTACATCCATAGATTTTTGTCTTTTTCATACAGTTTCTGCTGTGTGCTACTTCCTGTTTTTATTTAGTTTCATTGTTTCATACAAATGTTTACTCTTTTTGTACAGTTTCTACTGTGTTCTACTTCCTGATGTTTAATTTTGTTTAATTGTTTCATACACATTTCTATACTTTTTTTGGTACAATTTCTATGGTGTTCTACTTCCGGCTCTTTTTATTATTTCTTTGTTTATTAAATATCTGCTTCCCTCTATGCTCATTGCCCTTTGCCTCAAACATCTCCCCATATAGTGTGATCCGGAAGAGTATGTTGAACAATGACATCTACGTAGTCAATAATACAATTCTTCACAAAAACATCTTGCCCTCAATGTGTATCTGACAGTCTCATTCTGTTAGTCTACCCCACCAGACCATTTTTCTACTCACCATATTGGAGTACCCCGTTCATTGTTGCTATGCAACTATATTTTGGTTTTGGTGCTACAGCACAAGAGAGACGACTGCACCTTTTTCTTTCCTTTCCAAATAAGAAACCAGGTAAGCCTAGTTCAGCCGGCCCGCAATAGAAAGTGTTGCCCTCTTGAGATTCAAACCCAGGTCGCCCATGTGGAAGGCTGTGTCGTTAAACATGACACCACAGAGCTGTACATTTGAGGGGTGTCAGTATAGCCTTGTCTCTACCCTGAACAAATCCTCTTTTGCCACTGGCCGTTTTAACAGCTAATTGCCCATTCATGAATGATACTGAAACAGTTAAACTGATGTTTCTTATTAAGTTTACCTCCACCACAAATAGCATCTATGAACCGTAAGGCTTTTGCAACTGGCTGTTTTAACAGCTTATTAGCCTGTAATAGGCTTACTGGTATCTACTAACTTCCTAGGAATAATCATAAGAATTGAGCAATTGCTAGCGAGACTGAAGATGAACCTTTCCATGCCAGAAACAGTCGCAATATAACCGTATACAGTTTTAGTTAAGGCTTACTATAACGTAACTACTGTATGTTGTAGCCAGCAAATGTGTTTTGCCTTATCCTTACATGCAAGGATGCGTACTTTGAAAATCCACAGAAGCAGTCGCAATATAACCGTGAACTGTTTCATTTCAGGCTTACTATAATGTAGATACTGAAGGTTTTTTTCATCTATACACAGTAAAACCTAATAAGTTCAGAATCCTCAAAACTTTTGTGGAAACTGATTACATCAAAATATTTAAGTCAACTAACTTAATTTTGTTAAGTAATTACTAAAAATTACAATTTATTGGAACTTAATTGTTAAATATTTAAATCTTATTTCAAGTTAACTGTACATAAAAATATAGAAGAAATGTTCCCAATATGCATTGCCCTTTAAATGAAATCTAGATTTACCACCCATGACGGTATTTGTTAATGCCTGAGACATGGCTATGAACATTTATTCCCTTATTTTGAAGTCTTGTAAGCCCCCCCCCACCACAAGCTCATGGACTGTTCATTTCAGATGCCGTAAAAATATGCTGTGAAATGTCTTATTTAAATCCTAGCACAGTGGCTAGAAAGTGATGTTTAAAAAACAGTAATAACTATAAGGAAATTCCCAGATTATCAAAATAAAAATCTACACTTCTGCTAAGATTTCTGGAAATCCTGGGAACATTTATCTAACTTTGAGTTACACTTAGTAGAAACACTTGAGTAAGAAATAAGTTAGGGTTTACAGTTTACGGAATAATTCATAATGCGTACTTCGCTTTGCCTGTGAGGAGATACGAATGCGGGACCTATAGTTTACAGGTCCGCTTCTCTAACTACTACGCTATTTAACAAGGGGTAGTCAGTCATTCAGTAAGAGACCTTCACTCTTCTTGGCCGGCAGTCTGGCAAAAAGTAGAAAATTAAAGTTTTGAGTGAGTAACAGAAGCGTTCAATTTGCAGTGTTATCTTAATTTTAACCCTTCAGTTCCTCACTAAAAACCTTCCCTTTTGACTTTTCTAGAAAGGAAATAAAAAGGTGCAGCGGTCTCAATTTTTTCATGAGCTGCATGTCTGTTTGAAATGTGTGAAAACTTAATTTATTTTGAGAATTCTCACTAATCAATAGCAGCATTCTAGAATTCTATTTGGGTCTAAATGTGGTCTAAATTTAGAAGTTAGGGGTTCATTAGGAGTTGCTAATGGGTATTATCTAAAGGTTGTCATTTCAAGAATATAGCCTATTATTTGAGGTTCTCTTTAGCACTTCAGCAATAAGTATCGTGTTTCAGTTGTGATATTGTGATGAATCATGATGTATTGAATTGTAACATGTGTATTGTGATATATATATTGTATTGCAAGGTACTTGCTAATACCCACCCCTAAAGATACCGTGTTTGCTACTGTAATGTAAACATAGCTCGTAGTAGGCCACCGTCCTTACTGTTCAGTCTTTCATAAAAATATAACGTTTTAAATCTTTTCAGACTAATATTTCACCATGTCAGTAAATGTAAACTACAATTGCACTCTTGAGTAGAGGTCTGTGTTTAGCGTCTGCTGTTTTCTTAAGTACATGGGATTTATTGTTTTGTTTTAGTTTTGTATCGAATTGGGTATAGAGAATTGTGGAATTTCGCTGGTATTGACTACAACATTTCTGGTATCGTGACATCCTTAGTCCAAACAGAAACTAAAGTTACCTGGCCTATATCCTCAGAGCATGCACATAGATCCAATAAGGTCTTATCTGTAGCCCGTGGCAGGGAAGCGCCACCCATATATAGAACACTCTCCCCCTCTTCTACAAAAATAATTCCACTGCAGCCCCCATTGAGCGAGAACATAGATCTGGTGCGCAAACACTAATGCTGGGAAGCTACTAGCTAACATAACTGTTTGGAAATTAGCAACAGTTAATATGAGCTGGAACCTGCTGGAACAGGATCTTCAGTTTGTTCCGGCACCAACTTTTCACAGATCCGGTCTTCTGCACATGATATGTCTTTTTCACTGTGAACTTTAAACATTCCACTACACGGCATGCACAATTATTAGGCAAGTGAGTATTCTGATCGTATTATTATTTATATGCACATTTTCTAACTCCAAACCATATAAACTTGAAAGCTCATTGGATTGAATCATTTTCAGGTAATATGTATTAGTGTAATGAGGGAGGGTGTGGGAACAATGAATAACACCTTATATCAAGGTGTGCATAATTATTAGGCAGCTTCATGTCCTCAGGTAAAATGGGCCAATAAGAGATTTAACTGATACTGAAAAGTAATATTGTAAAATGCCTTTCAGACGGATGCAACACTCTTGATATAGCTAAATTGAGGTGTGACCACCGGGACAATGCTCAATCACATGCAGGACAATGCTCCATCACATGCATAGAAGTACTCCACTGCTTGGCTAGTAAGCAAGGGCCTCAAAGATGCCTGAATAATGACCTGGCCTTCTTTACCTGACTGAAATCCTATTGTGGACCCTTCGCAAACGTGAGACTTACAGTCAGGGAAGACAGTACACCTATTTGAACAGCACTTGGGAGGCTGTGGTTGCTGCTTCAGTGAAAGTTGATTGTGAACAGATCAAGAAACTGACAGACTGCATGGATGGAAGGCTCATGGCAGTTACTGAAAAGAAGGGTAGCTATATCAGTCACTGAACATTTTTCAAAGGCCAGAAATGTTATTTAATTTTCATTTTGTGTTACTTATTTGTTGCACTTTTCCTAAACATTTTGAAAAAAACAAGGGAGTTGGAGAAATTATTTTTGTAATATATATTTTTGTAATATACGAAACGGCCGAATTCTAACAGTCATTGGTCTAATTTCATGAACCACTTTAAGCCACGGTTGGACTTCTGCTCCGTGCGCGCAACCCTCTCGGTGGAAGCAGGGTCAAACTAGTGCAGCGTTATCTGGTTATTGCGCTCACCCCACTAACGCGATTTGATACAACTTTGTGAAATAACGATTGTCTGTGAAAAAAAAAAATGTCACAACAAAAATACAAAATTGGGGAACCCCAATCGATTGCGGTATATATACACCTTACACATTTTGTAGTAAATGTCAGTTGCAGGTTTTGAAGTAGACTTTTTCTTAACATCCACCATAAACAGCTCACGGGCTAAAAATCTTTTTAAATTATTTTAGAGATATCAGCTGAATCTCAATCGATCCCAAAAAGATTTAGACTTCTAAACTGCCTTGAAGCAATATCTGTCCAAGAACTGCTTGGCAGGGGCTCCATGGAATGGGTATGCATGGCTGATTAGTTGCACACAAGCCTCAGATCATGTGCAATGCGAAGCATCAGCTGAAGCGGTGTAAAGCTTGCCGCCATTGGACTCAAGCAGTGCAAATGTGTAAGGTTTGTCAGATCTTTTTTATTTTATTATCATTTTAAATAAAGAATTGTTTGGCCTAAGCCACTAAGTTCCAGTAAAGGGAAATCTAAACACTGAAAAATAGGACTTCCTAGGTGATTCTTCCAACTTTGTAGGCATTTTGGGGAGGGTCATTTTCTGTTTTTAGCATGATAATACCTCTCTGCACAAATTAAAGGTTCATCCAGAAATGGTTTGGAAGAACTTTACTAGCCTGGACAGAGCCCTGACCTCAACCTCAAACACCTTTGGGGTGAATTGGAATGCCGACTGCGAGCCAGGTCTAATCGCCCAACATCAGTGCCCAACCTCAGTAATGCCCTTGTGGCTGAATGGAAGCAAATCCCTGCAGCAATATTCCAAGTAATGGATAGCCTTCCGAGCAATGGATGCTGTTATAGTCGCAAAGGAGAGACTAACTCCATATTAATGCCCGTGATTTTGGAAGGAGAATCTCGATGAGCTTGTATGCACATACTTTTGGCCATTTCGTAAATGATGTTCTTCACTGGTGTTGCCTCCTTGATACAATGAGCATTTTACATCACAATGCTTAACAGTAATGTCTTTCATTTTTTATGTTAAATATTTAGTGTTGTTCAAGTAGCATTTTTTTATTGTACAGAATATACTTCATATAAAGATAAAAATATATAAATTTTGTCCTGTGGTGTGACATCACAAATTGGACAAATTTTGAGGCCCAAATGTATGAAACTGTTTATAAAATGTAAAGAGACCACTTACATTTCCTGAAAATTCAGACTTTAAGCACACCTCTATATTTTTTTTTAGACCTGATATTAATAATAACAATATTTTAAGCTTAAACGTCAACTAGCAATTTACAGATAGGCCTTTTATTATTAGCCCAAAATGCCGCATGTATTCAGTTAGTTTTAAAAATAACTCAACTATTTCAACAAAATCCCAATTAACCCATTGTAGCTTAAGATCTGCTTTTGTAAATGGCTAACATTTTCATTGATAAAAAACAAATTTTCAAAAGGTGTTTTCCACTAACTGTCTTTTAGAAGATTCTAACAACAAACTGGTCCAAATAATAGCTAGGCTAAAGTTAATTAATACTATGGGTGATAACAGATCGACATTGACCTCAAAAACAATCCAGAATGAATAAACCTCACAGGGACCAGCATGATTTCTCTATAAGACCAAATGTTCCTTTTTATATCCTTGCAAATATGTTTTGTCCCCTTGACTTCATATCACACTATGATACTATGGAGGAGCAAAACAGCTTTGCCCTGCTGTGATAGCACATGGCTGCCAATTTGTGGCTCTAGGCTATGTGCCAGTACTCACCATGAACTTCTGCACACTGATAGGGAAGGTGGCAGAGTAGAGCAGGATCTGACGGCCCTTAGCCAGGAAGCTGATAATATCCTCAATGAGCACCACAAAGTCCTGAGACAGCAGCTTGTCTGCCTGAGAGGGATTTTTTTTAAAAGCACATTAGCAACATTGTGCTGTATTCATGTTTTTCTTTTGCAGATTTCTACTCCTATGCGGCTAATGGTACATACCTAATATAAATGTAATATTACAATTAAAATGTTAACCTAGCTGCAAAAGAACATTTCACACAGCTCCTCCGGAAAGAAAAGTAAATGGCTGGTAACAAGAGCTAAGAGGACTGTCATCTACAGTAGCTTATTCCAGGCAGTGTTTGAAGGTATCACAGGTACTCAGATGCTTACCTCATCCATTACCATCATCTGAACTCTATCCACTTTAGCCACACCCTTCTTTATTAGGTCTAGGATCCTGCCAGGGGTGGCTATGACCACATGAACTGACGGGGAAAAAAAGATTCATGCATGAGTACAGAATCTTGAAAGTTAGGTGATGTATTGGTAATGTACAGTATAAAGTGACTGAATGTGATTCTGCAGTCATGTCATTTACCGGTCTCGTCCAGGCGCATGATGTCATCCCGCAGGTTGGTGCCGCCTGTGGTGGCCATGACTTTCACTCCACCCAGGTGTTTGCTGATCTGGATACTGATCTGGCTTACCTGCAGTGCCAGCTCACGAGTAGGCACCATCACAATGGCTGAAGGGATGTAAATGTGGTGACAGTAAGTACGATATGTAGAGACAGGCCAAGACAATGTGGATTGTCAGAGAGGAAGACAAAGGAGGATACAATTTAATACATTATAGGGGACTGGAGTTTTAGAGAATTAATTGTTTAAAAGAAAGCCAAAAAATAAAGTACAATAGAAAATACCCTGAATATAGTCCTTCTTGAGGTCTATTCTTTCCAACATGGGGATTAGGTAGGCGCCGCTCTTCCCTGTTCCATTCTTGGCTCGGGCAAGTATGTCTCGACCAGATAGGGCTATGGGAATGCTCTCCTCCTGAGAAAGTGACAAACTCTGGTTTAACCGTGGTGCTGCTTCTGACCACCTATATTTTCCACTGTTGCTTGACATCGGTACCAGCGCTACACCAGTGATTTATGCTAATGTTTTCTCTAAATTTTCCTGATTCAACTATACATTGACTACCAAGGACTTAAGGAGGGGCTCAGATGGGGAGGGAAGAGTAAACTATCAACGCGATTTGCCTTTTCTAGTTACGAAAAATAAAAGGCGATAATCTTCTGGTAGTAATATAAAATAAAGCCATGCTCAGTTAAAGCTTGTTTAATCATTATTTAGTTGAATAAGTATTTGGTCAAAACTATACCTTTAATAGAAGGATTTGGGAGAATTCTGAGGTAATTGTGTGTTATAGGTTCTGTAGGTAACGTCTCAGTCACAAACCTCAGTTTTTCTACTGAGTCAATGGCATCATACTACTCTCTGTTGTGAATCTGTGTTTCCCTGCACTGTTGCTTTATTTTCTTGATTTTATCATGGATCTGTTTGTTAGATCAGATGAAAACCATTATGAGAAGCCTAAGACTAAGCAAATTATACACATCGCTATTCAAATAGCACAACATGCTGCATTTTCACAGCACTTAACACATCAACCCCCAAACCCCAGCCTAAGCCCTAAAGTCTGGGGATTGGTACCAATGCCGCGTTTCCCCTGGTGCCAAACACTGCCGTTTTACCCTAAACATGGGCCAGTCTGCCACTAGGCCATGGCCGAGTAGCCGGCTCTCACTTGGTGCCAAGCCCCAGACTTTAGGACTTAGGGAGGGGTTTGTCGTGGTGTGAAAACGCTGCATGTTTTTCTATTCAAATGGCAATGTGTATCGTTTGTTTTAGGCTGTAATGGTTTTTCATCCAATCTAACAAACAAATCCCTGATAAAATAAAGAAAACGAAGCAAAAGTACAGGGAAGAAAACACTCAGAACCGAAAGAGTTGGAACAACCGAAGGTGATACGATGCCACTGACTCAATAGAAAAATGGAGCGCTGAGACTGAGACGTAGCCTGCAGAACCTTTAACACCACAAAATTACCTCAGTATTCTCCAAAATCCTTCTATTAAAGATAAATAGTTTTGACAAAACACTTACTGATTTAGTTGCAGTGTCACGAGTGTAGGTGAAGAAGGAATCATTCGCACGAGTTTGAAGAAGGAATTTGTTTTATTACTTAAGTTCAAACACTTTATTGTAAACAAACTGAGCATGGTGTTATTGTTTATTTTACTACCAGAAAAACATCGCCTTTTATTTTTCGTAACCAGAAAACCAAATTATGTAGATAATTTACTCCTCCCTCCCCACGTGAGCCACTCCTTAAGTCTTTGGTACCAAATATATAGTGGAAACATAAGTCTGGAGCCAACATTAGCATAAATCACCGGTATAGTCCTGGTACCGGGGTAAAGCACCAGAGGAAACGCAGCATAAGTGAGACCTGGTCTGCTAGGCCACAACCAACAAGTTAGGTTATAAAACAAATCAACAAAATCCTAAATATGGCTAAATTGCCAGTAAGACAAACTGAAAGGTTGATGAATTGAAACTCTGTGCCAGCAAGTAGAAAGACCTGTTGTTGTTTCCTTAACCACCAATGAAAATGTTTCTCCAGTTAGGTTAATCTAAAAAATATTTAATAAAGAATTCTGTCAATACAATATCCCAGAATAGATTAACCTGAATGTACCTGAATAGGGGAGGGCTTCTCCCAGCCCATCTCAAATATGCCCATTAGAAGCTCTCGTTTCAAACAGTAGTCCTCAAACTCATTCCCCTTGGTGGATGTCACGTCCTGGGACACCACAAGAGAGGGGGTAAACATCAGAAGTAGAATTGATCAAATTTGTTAAAATGGAAAATTGTGAGCTAGCAAAACAACACACAATGTATTGTACCATTACTTACTGATGTTCTGACCCTGGTGTCTTTGGGAGGAAGCTGTAGGCATTTTTTCCAGTCATCTCCAAATCTGCCAAAAGGAAGCAAAGAGTAAATAGAATACCTGAACACAATGTAAAAATCAACTGGGGCATAATTTCAAAATACAACCAGTTAGCCATTTTTTGTCAGAGGGTGCAATGAATGTAGAGAAATGTGTACCTAATGCCAGTTCCCTCCTGAGCAGCACCTGCTTTCTGTGGTGCACCCGAGGCCTTGCCTGTCATAGAGCCCAGGTGTAAGGGTCCTGATTGGGGAGAGGGTGATTTAGGTGGCCCCCTAAGCTGCCCGTTCTGCTTGTTCAGTCCCATAACAACAGGGCCGAGGTTCTCTGTCCTTGGAGTTGCCATTTCTTCTTTTCTTTCTTTCTGTTTTCAAATATTTTTTCCTCTTAAAAAGCTTCTTCAAAAAGTAGAAGTTTAACAGAGTATTAACAAACAATATTTCTATTCTTTTTTTCTAAAGCTTAACAACAAAAATGTGTATTTACATATACACAGGTCACGTACGTTCAGTTCGGTCCCCTTCAACAACAGAGTTGACTGATGTATGAAAAAAATAAAAATTGTCCTTTATACAACAACTCTTCCAAATGAAGAGATATGTGCATTCAAATGCATAAATATACTATACCGTACCAGCACACAATATAGAAAATTATATGTGAACAAGTATCAAGGAGTTTAAGTCCTGCAATAGAACCTCTAAGGCAATTTGAACTGGGGGAATAGTATCTGCAATATAATCTTAGTTCAAAAGTTCAATCTTTGAGTAAACAATGTTTCCCAGTTTTTGTCAAATCCCTCAGAATAACCCAATCTTTGTCCTTGGAAATGGGTTTTCAAACTTTTGTACAAATCTTCATCCAAAATAATTAGTTCCGTATTTTTCAATATTTGTTTTCCTCTCAATACGTAATGTCCATCCGTATAAGAAAGTATTATCCTGATGTTGAAAACCCAACAAAGGGTAACTATAGTCCAAAAGCTAAAAAGCTTTAAGTTTCCCTTGAGCTCCTCGGTCCCCTCTGCTTCCAGGTGGGTCTCCCTCCTCTCTCAGTATCACTACAGGTCTTCTATTAAATTCTGCTTGTTTTATCTCCAGCAACACCGAACAGTGCCACCTGACAGGAAGCAGAAAAGTTGAGGGAGAATCCTTTCAGAGGCAATGTCAGAATAAAACGGTTAGATCTTTAGAGTTAAGGGCATATTCACACTACACAGGTTTCATTGAGATCAACAAAGACTTTTCACACAATTTGCATTGGCAGGAAAACATTTCACAATGGGGGTATTTCAGAAAGCAGATTTAGTCAAAACCTAGTTGATGGATGAACCTCCGGGCGTATTTTATGTACCTTATTAGCTAACAATAGGCCTCTTTGATGTGGCGATTCTTCATTACTTTATAACATAACAACTCCCGGTTATGTTGTGTGCATCATGTATTGTGAAGATCATGTAGACGGTCAATGTTATTTTGGTCCACGCAAATTATATTCCATGTGTTCTCCTGTCACTTTAAGTGTTAACAATTACAATATAAACAAAATTATATTTAGAAAATCGAAAGAAACGTATAATGTATATCCTATTCATATTGTCTACAAGTTACAGTTTAAGTTTCTTCAGCATGCATTGTAGCGGCATTTTCTTCTAGGATATCATTGGTTTGTTCGAGCTCAACATTGTTTCAACTGCTTATTTTCCATGGTAATGCAATGGACAGGTATTTGCACATAGTGGGAAGTGGAGACATGATCAGAAGCTTTTTTGTAGACTACCTAGTGTAGTGGTTAGACTAGTACTGTTGGAACTAATTCTTTATTTCATTACAATGCAATCCCAAATCATAACAACATTAGATTTTTATTGTAATTGAGAATATTCTTCTATTTAAGATTGCAGAGGATGTTTAGTGGCGTAGTACAACGTAGTACAATTTATCCACGATCATAGCCTAGCTTAGTCAGACACTGGAACTACCTTAGGGGAATAAACACGATTCCAAGTTTTACTCTAGCATAACTTTGTTAACATAATTAAACTGGATTTCAATCACGCATTGTGGAAACAAAACTTCTCATCTGATCTAGTTGTGTACACAATCATATCATAATATGTTTCATCAGTTCCGCAGCAAAATATCATCAACAAATTGCACGTGTGTCATACAGACTCCAGTGATATCTAATCAACGCATCATTGAAATGATCCCAAACTTGTTTAGCCATTATTGGCTTAAAAACGAAACTTAACAGGATGTCCGGCAAATTATTTTTCACGTCAGTCACATGCCAGAGAAAGTCTATGCCAGGGTTCTGGAGAGGAGAATACGGCCGATAGTAGAACCTCGGATTCAGGAGGAACAGTGTGGTTTCCGTCCGGGCTGTGGAACACTGGACCAGCTCTATACTCTCTACGGGGCGTTGGAGGGTTCATGGGAGTTTGCCCAACCAGTCCACATGTGTTTTGTGGATTTGGAGAAGGCATTCGACTGTGTCCCTCGCGGCGTCCTGTGGAGGGTGCTTGGGGAATATGGGGTCCTGGGTCCTTTGCTAAGGGCTGTCAGGTCCCTATACGACCGAAGTAGGAGCTTGGTCCGCATTGCCGGCAGTAAGTCAGACTTGTTCCCAGTGCATGTTGGACTCCGGCAGGGCTGCCCTTTGTCACCGGTTCTGTTCGTAATTTTTATGGACAGAATTTCTAGGCGCAGCCAGGGGCCGGAGGGTGTCAGGTTTGGGGACCACACGATTTCTTCTCTGCTCTTTGCGGATGATGTTGTCGTGTTGGCCCCTTCAAACCAGGACCTTCAGCATGCGCTGGGACGGTTTGCAGCAGAGTGTGAAGCGGTGGGGATGAGAATCAGTACCTCCAAATCCGAGGCCATGGTCCTCAGTCGGAAAAGGGTGGCTTGCCCACTTCAGGTTGGTGAAGAGTGCTTGCCTCAAGTGGAGGAGTTTAAGTATCTAGGGGTCTTGTTCACGAGTGAGGGAAGGATGGAACGGGAGATTGACAGACGGATCGGTGCAGCTTCTGCAGTAATGCGGTCGATGTATCGGTCTGTCGTGGTGAAGAAAGAGCTGAGCCGTAAGGCGAAGCTCTCGATTTACTGGTCAATCTACGTTCCTACTCTCACCTATGGTCATGAGCTTTGGGTCATGACCGAAAGGACAAGATCCCGGATACAGGCGGCCGAAATGAGCTTTCTCCGCAGGGTGGCTGGGCGATCCCTTAGAGATAGGGTGAGAAGCTCAGTCACCCGGGAGGAGCTCGAAGTAGAGCCGCTGCTCCTCCACATCGAGAGGGGTCAGCTGAGGTGGCTTGGGCATCTGTTTCGGATGCCTCCGGAACGCTTTCCTTGGATGGTGTTCCGGTCCCGTCCCACCGGGAGGAGACCCCGGGGAAGACCCAGGACACGCTGGAGGGACTATGTCTCCCGGCTGGCCTGGGAACGCCTCGGTGTCCCCCCGGAAGAGCTGGAGGAAGTGTCTGGGGAGAGGGAAGTCTGGGCATCTCTGCTTAGACTGCTGCCCCCGCGACCCGGCCCCGGATGAAGCGGAAGAAGATGAATGAATGAGTCACATGCTCAGTGTGAACCTACTCATCTGTGAAGAGAATGGGGAGCCAATGGCAGACCTGCCAATTCTGGTGTTCTCTGGCGAATGCCAATCGAGCTGCACGGCACTGTGAGCACAGGTCCTACTAGAGGACGTCAGGCCTTCATGCCACCCTCATGAAGACTATTTGACAGTTTGGTCGTAAACATGCACACCAGTAGCCAGCTGGAGGACATTTTGTAAGGCTCCTGGCATCTCCTCCATGCACGAGACTATTGGGAGACACAGCAAACCTTGCAACGGCATGTATGGATGTGCCATCCTGGAGGAGCTGCAGGTACCACCTCATGCTACCAGTAGTGACAAGGACATTAGCAAAACACAAAGCTGTAGAAGAATCAGTCAGGAAGGATAAGGAGAAAGCAATTGTCTGTGGCCACTACAAGCAAAACCATTCCCTTTTTCGGGGTTGTCTTGCTTTTGCCTTTCCAGTGCACCTAATGTCGCTTTTATTTATATCAAAACAGGTGACACTGATTCACAATCGCTTATGATTCCTAACTGGACAGATTGATACCCCTGAAGTTTAACTGACTTTGTGTTATCCTGTGATGATTATCCTGTGATGATTACTTTTTTAAGAAGTGTATTACCCCCCACCATAACTAGAGATCTGTCTCCTTATGTAGGGGCCAACAACAACAACAACAACAATGCAGATGTTCAGTAAACTTTGGAGATTTTTTTTGAATACATGGCAGCTAAATTCACAATTCTTTATGGAGCATGTTGGGATCAAGGCGACTAACAATGGATGAAGTCACATGTTTATCTGGGGGAATTTAAAGATATCATTTTAAAATATAAAATTACTAAAGTATTTTTGAAATTATTTCTAATGTCTTGGTAAATCAGAAAGTTTACTGTTGGTGCCCAAACTGTATAGTGCTTTAGGGTTAAAATGTATGCTTTATTAAAAATAAACCAATTTATAATGACCTGTCTGTGTGAAAAGTCATGGTTAGGGCTGGGCGATATGGCCCCAAGCTTACATAATGATATAATCACAATCTTTCATCAACATATTCATTTTTATATCCATCTATGCCCCAATTGTTACCTTAGAAATTCACAAAAAGACAACAACCTTTTCTATTTTATATGCTGTTGTTTTCATATTGTTTTTGTTTCAGACGAACAGAAAAGTCAGTGTGTTCAACTCCGGGCCAAGTCATGCGGTTAGTGTACCCAACTAGATGAAATAGTTTCAGATGAAAAAAATAAATATTTGGCATTGCCACTCTTCATCTTTACTACACTGTAAAAAAAAAAATTTTGCCAAGAGATTTGGTTTAAACAAAATGTATTACTTTGTGTAGAGCAGCTTAATTAAATTACTTCACCTACATTGTCTACTTGAATTGAAAACTTGCAATTGAATAGCATCCAGATATGATGAAAAAGGAAAGTTATCACGTGAGAAGGATCAATGAAAAATATTCTTTCCCTCCATCGAATAACAAGACACTAAATGTATATAGTAATAATGTATGGCTTCATATCTTTGTTAAGTCGTGTAGTACTGTAAACCCAAATGTATTTTGTTTCTAAATGTCAAACAAAATTTAAAACATTAGTGTTATACTGACCTTCACTCAATTATTTTAAGTTTAAAATGAAAATTTACCCAGCATGCTCTACTTCAAGTTGATATTTTGGAATTGTTTTATCATCCTTTTTTTGCATGTACATTGACTAATTGTCATCTAAGCAACACAAACATCATACACATCTGTTTATTTAAATTAATCCAATCATGTGGTAAAACAAATATTTTGATCCATCTTGTCTGAAGTTCTGTATCCAATAGGTATTATGCATTCCTTTGCAAGCCAATGCCTTGTGGGTAGCTTTGCAAAACTCTGGTGAACTCTCCAGGATGTCCAGATATCTTAGCAAGAGTGTTGCTTTTGATTTTGAAAACCTGGGCATTTCCTTTAAGTTATCAATGTATTTTAAACATGACTACCTGGCCACCATGCTAAGATTCCAATCTGACAGCACAGCATATTTTGAGGGCATATCAATAGTCCATGGGTGTTACAGGACTGCAAAATAAGGATTTAAGAATATATTAAGCATTCACATTTCAATACTTTATAACTGTTGACAAGGAATTGACAACATGAATAAAAGATAGAGAACAAATGTGTTCAATAACCATGTCTCTGTCATTAACAAATACAGCCACGGGTGGTAACTCTGGAATTCACTTAAGGGCAATGCATATTGGGAAATTATATTGTAGGTGTGGCGGAATAAATTACACAATTACTCAAATCTGAAACCCTGTTTAAATTTTATCAACTGAAAATAATTCTTTGTTTGAAGAATAGGCTAATCATTATTTATTGGAGACAGTTTTATATACATTATTACTATCATTTTCATTCTTGACCTTTTGTTCATCCGCTTATTTAAATTATTTTGACGTTTGAAGAAATATAATTTTGAAACTTGATATGTTCTACATGTTAATTTTCAAGCTGCGTGCATTCTTGATTTTTGTTTAATTTTTAAAGCAATAAAACACCTTGTTCACAGTTCATCACCGTGATAAGGAAACCGCCCCCACCACCCCAGCCCTAGTGGTAGGTCCTTTCTCTGTGAATATTTGATTAACTTAAATTAAGTTAGTATTCAAGTACTATTTTGTGTTTTAATGTTTGGCCCTCGAATGTTCCTCACATTTATGTATTCTTTTAGTTGAAATGAATAGGCCTATACATGACTAACAACTATTAAACTTCCAATCTTGTTTCTTTACATTCAATAAATGAACTTCCAGCTTTTTTCCCTATATACCATGATATTTAAAACAAGAAACCAGGCAAGCCTAGTTCAGCCGGCCCGCAATAAAAAGTGTTGCCATCTTGAGATTCTTACCCGGGTTGCCCATGTGAAAGTTGGGCCGTTAACCACTACACCACAGAGCTTTAAATGTTTTTGCCACTGGCCGTTTTAAAAGTTAATTGGTATTTAATAGTTAATCTTGAATTACATTGATTCAGTTAAACTGACTAACGTTTCTTACTAAGTTTACCTCCACCACAAACAGCTTTTATGTATGGCATTTGCCACTGGCCGTTTTAACAGCGTATTAGCCAGTAATAAGCTTTACCGGTATCTACTAACATATTGGAATAGTCATAAGAATTGAGCAATTGCTAGCGAGTCTGCCAAAGCTATTAAATTTCATGGCATGAGTACGTATTTTTTTTTCATGGCAAAATAACATACTTCTTTCATTCGTGAATGAGGTTTAAACAATAACTATCAATAAAGGTGACGAGAACTAACTTTTTCATCACGTGAAAAGACGAGAGAATCGTGGAATCTACCAGAAATAAATGACGTTGCTCTCAATAGATTGGAACTTAGGTCTTCCACATGAGGCACTGTCTTTAAAACCACTTCACCATGGCATTACACGTTTCAGCAATCGCTAGACTCCATTGAGGATTGTGTTTACCTCCACCATACCCTCTATGAACTGTATTGCTTTTGCCACTGGCCATTTTAACAGCTTATTAGCCAGTAAGGCTTACTAGTATCTACTAACTTCCTAGGAATAATCATAAGAATTGAGCAATTGCTAGAGAGACTGAAGATTAACTTTTGTATTCCAGAAACAGTCGCAATATAACTGTAAACTGTTTTATTTCAGGCTTACTATAATGTAGATTCTAATGGTTTAAGCCAGCAAAGTTTTCGTCTATACGGAATAATTCATAATACGTACTTCGCTTCGCCTGTGAGGAGATACAAACTCGGGACCTATAGTTCACAAGTCCGCTTCTCTAACCACTACGCTATTTAACAAGAGGTAGTCAGTCAGTCACTCACTAAGAGACATTCGCCCTTCTTGGCCAGCTATGCTTACGCGGTCCAGCAAAAATGTGAACGTTTTTAAATTGTTTTAAAGACGTGTTCCTTCATGTTTGTTTACATTTGTCAATCAAAGAGGTAGTAGTGTGGCGACCCTCTCAGTCAGAATTACGCAATATATACTGCATAGTCTACTGTCAGACAGTGGATGAAAGTTATCTAATTCAAGGGAAGATGGAACGGTGAGCTAAGCAAACAGCATTTTGCTGGCAAGCTAACCAGGTTGTCTAGATTTGTCCATCCAATGTTGTGTTGATAAATAGTTCTGTAGCTGACTTTTGCATGTCTACCACACTGCTTCCTCCACATGCATGAACGCTCTTTTCTGACACAAACGGCCATTGAGCCGAAGTAGGATGAGAATGAAACCGACTGCCTTGGTGGACTCAATTATTTGATCATTATTGTTATATATAAAAACAATTATCAAATTTCTAATTATAAAATAAATAGTGATTTAATTAATTTTAAATAAGTCAAAAAGTCATTTGACTTAAACAGAATATACTAACTCATTCATCATTTATCTGGGGGAACAAGGCGAAGACGGCTAGTTCATCTTAGTTACATGGTATGTGGATGTTCTACATCGTGGAATCACTCAATGGGCATCTAGTCAAGGCCCCGGAAAATGTATGGTAAGCCACCCACTTGGCTGTCATGAAGACCAGATGCTGTTTGCTATTGGCATGGCCAGTGAGGGACTATATGCGAAAGTAGTTATCAGCCACATTAAAAAGAACAATTGAAGGATGTCAAGTTTACACCACTTTTTTTTTTTCCATCAGTGAGTTGCTAGTTTTTTTTGTCCTGACTTGACTGGCCTGGGACCGTCGTTATTGTAGAGCCCTGACAATATTTAATCAACCATACTCATTGTAACATCAACACATTCAGTTCACACTGCATTTGGTTGGAATCAGTTCCCTTTCTTTAAGGATTTACATTTTAAGTATGGTATACTCCTAGAGCTCAAAATTTAAAAATACTAGTCTAATATAAAACAAGTGATTTTCTTCTCAGTTTCAGTTTATTTTCTCAATAAAAAGCGAATTTATCCCATATTTAAATCGCACATTATTTCAATACAGGCCTCTCACTGCTGGGCCGAGGACATTTGCCGAGAGAGCATGTGTAGAGAATTTTTTTTAAGAAAACTTCATCCCATCTTTTACATATCGAAGATACAAATAGCATTTCTGAATAAAAACTAATTCTTTCAAGTCATTACAGCCCAAGCACTTATTTCTGATTCTGACTACATTATCAAGGCTGCCAAACTCACACAGCTTACATCCACAGAAACTAATCTTCAGTTCCACACCTTGGTCAGGCATACTAGCATATGCAGTATTTGGAAAGGGGCTTTTCCTGAACTCTTGTCTTCAACAGGGCAGTTGAAGACAAGGCATGCTGCTCCTGGTAGTAGGCGCAAGCAACATGGGGATGGATGAAGCTGATCAGACAAGCTAAATGGCTTGTTATGTATCACTATATCCCAGCAGTCCCAGAAAGTAGCACTATAACTCAGCACAAAAAAATACCAATATTTTTGAGAGAACTGTTAATATTTAACTTACTGTAAGAAAGTATTCATCATTTTCTTTATCCAATCACAAATTGCTGAAAATATTTGATTTTTGGTAATCAAATTATTCAAGTTGCTCATGAATTGTGACAACCCTAATCCACATGTACTGCTACAGCAAGGGTTAAAATGTGACTGCTTTTTTAGCAAAAAAACAAAATTTACCACTGCCAAATAAAGCATAAAACATATCTATTTTAAACATTTTGTTGGAGAGCCATCCATATTCAGAGGTCCAATTCCCTACCAATAATACTTACTGTAAAAAAAGTACAAACAAAGCTCTGATTACTGCAAATAAAAGTAAATCATACTAAACGATTTCAAGCGACAAATACCATTCAACTTGATCGTTTATCCGCTCCGAGCTCAGAAAGAACGTTTGAGAACAGCATTGTGACAAAACATTGTTTTTCATCAAGTCGAATTCGTGCACGTGTTGCCATTACCGTGGGGCGTAACGTTAGAATCCAGAGTGACGAACATATGAGTCGATAAATAATACGAGTAGTCAAGCTGGTGGTGTTTCCCTATAGAAAGGTAATATTTACTACGTTTCGGATATAACAGGAACGTGGCATAACTTGAGGCAAGTCAGCTCGTTCCGTGGCTACATACTGTCTAAACCAATTGAAAAGGTGTTTAGTAATTAGTTAGCTTGTTCGGTGCTCCTGATGTTTTTTTAGCTAGCTAGCTAGCCGAATGTCCATGCCAAACGACGTTAGCAAGCTAATATTTCACGCGATTCCCATTGACCATGACTAATATAGTTAACACTATCTAGGTACCGTTATATCGAATTAAATGGGTTATTTTCCAGGCATCTCATTTGCCGTTAACTTTTAACAACGAGTTGGCAATTAAGTCAGCTTGCATTGTACTAGCTTAGCAACTTGCGCGGGCTATCGTTAGTTTACTGCCTAGCTTGTCGAGATACTGGCTGCTGTGCTGTGTAACGTCGACTTGTTTGAAATCTGTAGCTATAGTATAATGGTGACTAAACTACCTGAAAAACACTTACCTTTCTCTCCCTTCGATGTTGTATATCATAAATTGCTTGCGGCAGATCAACTAGGCCTAATTAGCTAACATTACTCGTTTATCTGTCGGATTAAATTCTTAAATTCACTCAAAATAAGTCGTCTCTATTGTGTTAGTCCTTGCTAATTCAACATGGTCGCCTGTTCTTCGCTCTCTTCTTCGTCCTCTTGTAGGCTTTAAATCAAATGAAGTTGCAAAACGATGCTGCCATCTACTGAAATATTGCAATATGACCAGTTACTATGGAGGTACGTTTGTGTCTTTTTGTCGAGAGCAAACTTTTTATTAAAAAAAATTAAAAAAAATTGTTCTAAAAGTTAAAAAAAAATTGCTATCAAATATTTAGTAATAGAGGGCGAAAAAGTATTTCGAGAATCTAAAATGTATTAAAACACAACTTGCTATCAACCACACAATTTTGGCTGAAATGTTCCATTCGTTTGCAGTGCCTCTTTTTGCTTTTGAAACTTTGGAAAAAAAAGCAAAAAAAGGCCCAAATATACATGGTAATAAAGGCCCAAAGGCCACAACTTCTAAAGTAATCCAATTGCAAACCACAATTTTCCCACAATTTTGTTTTTTGTGAAAATAGCTTAAAACGCTACTCCTATTGCACCTGAGGTTCAATCTTCACATCCTTTAACATTTGGCATCTATGGACCAATGTCTGTAAACGTTCTATAAGCCAGGCAAGTGTGGCAAAAAACATGGTCGCTATTGACCAAAGAACATGTGCATGGGTGTGGTTTTGAACATATATGAACACTACTACTACAAGGATAATGGTATAAAAATTGTTCTTGGTCATTATGATATGACAAAAATGAAAGCATGCAAGCAATTGAATATCAACCACACAGGGACGCTATTGAGGTTTTCTATGTTTGCCAGCTCCCCACGCTCTCCCCATTTGTGTTAGAGTCCTGAGAAGAGGCAGACAAGTCCACCTCCTCATGAGAAACATAATTGTAATTGGGACCTATTAGCTCAGCCTATTAGCTCATGTTTTAAAGGCCAGTTTGAAAATGTGAAAAAGGCTTTGTATAATAGCATAGTCGATGGCCGATATGTTTAACTGATGCTCCCACTTCCTTTGTACTACAGTGTTTCCACATTCACTGAATGATCAATAGTTCACATTTATTTATTCAAGTGTATTTCTTTATTTTTCATAATTTACACATTGTAGGATAATGGCGAAGACATAAACTATGAAATAACACATGGAATCAAGTAGTAACAATAGCAAGTGTTAAACTGCTCAAAATACATTTGTTTAAAGTAGCCACCATTTGCCTTTATGACAGCATTGCAAACTCTTTGCATTTTCTCAACAAGCTTTATGAGGTAGTCACCCGGAATGCATTTTAATGAGAAAGTGTGAATGTTAGAAGTTAATTGTGGAATAATCTTTCCTTCATATAGCGTTTGAACCAATCAGCTGTTTTGTGTCGTAGGATTGACACACATTTGGTAATCCATACTATTGCACGAACATCTGAAATAAGCAAAGAGATACCACAGTAAATTATTACTTTTCGACATGATGTTCAGGTAATCTGGAAGTTTTCCAGAACTATCTTCCATTGCAGTATCAAGTGCTAGGATGAAACTGTCTCTCATGAGGACCTCCACAGGAAAGGTAGACCCAGAGTTATCTGTGCTGAAGAAGATAAATTCATTAGAGTTAGCAGTCTCAGAAATTGGCAATTAACTGCACCTCAGATTTCAGCCCAAATAAAAGCTTCACAGTGGTCAAGTAACAGATATCTGAACATTAACTGTTCAGAGGACACTGTGGCTGGGTTGCACCAACATGGTTTAACTTTTAAACTAGATTAAATCAAGGTTTATCTATTAATCCTGTTGCACCAATCTTTAAACCTAGTTTAAATGTAGTTTACAATTCATCCTGGTTAAATCTAAACTTAAAACTAGATTAAATTCAGGTCTGTTGCACCAGTAATTTTAAACCTAGTTTAACAATGGATTGGCAGATATATTTAAACCACCCCTGGAAGAGGTTTATGTCTGGTTAATTTCTGTTTTATGGACAACATGGCAGCATATCTTCGCTGGATGGGAATAGAAGAAAGAGTTCCTTGCAGGAAAATTAGAGACAGGTTAAACCTAATGGAATTTTATAACAATAATGAGTTTTCCCAGCGGTATAGATTTACAAAAGAGTCTGTCTTATACCTCAGTGGGAAGGTTGGACCAGCTATCAAGCATGGAAGTGAGAGGAACTCTGCTGTGCCACCTCTTCTCCAGCTCCTAGTAGCTTTGCATTTTATGCTACAGGGTCTTTTCAAATGGTTGACGGGGATCTTTTTGGAGTTCACAAGTCCACAGTCTGCAGAATTGTCAGCAGAGTGTCAAAAGCAATTGCATGTTTGAAGGGTCAGTATATGCGATTCGAACCACAGAGGGACATAACAGCTGGATTTTACAGGAAAGCAGGTCAAGAGAACACTGATTGAAAATCACTTTGCAGCTTAATTAGGGTAAGCATTGGCTGAAAATATTATATTTTGATTGATATGTGCACTTGTATAACTTAAACCATACTTATCTAAAATGCTTCTTATTTTCCCATCCATACTGGGAGGAACTTATCTGAAGAGACTTCCATTTTGATTGAAATAAAAATTTTCTCTCACAAATAAATACAATGATATGATTACATAATTTTTTTCCAAGAAAGCTTCAAGTGGATCCTGTGGTTGTAGCTGGCTCAGAATCAGTAGCCTTTGAAGAATCAGGACCTCTTTTTTAGTAAAAGGACCTCTTTTTGTAGCTTAGCATTTTCAATGTCCAGAATGCATATTTCCTTCTCAAGTTCAGTGATTTCCTGGTGAGAGGAAAGCTTTGCACGCTTTTCAGAAGGATGTCTCACAGGTTGTGCTGCTGCTTCCATGCTCATAACAGCTGGCTTTACTTGCTCCAGCACGAAGACAGTGTCAACTATATGAACAAAAAACAAGACATCTGTTACGCACGCCTCCCGAGGAGAGAGCGCAACACCCTGCTACACGTGAAGCACCTTAGGAGTTGTCAGAATGACTATGGGGTCGTGGGTGTGAGTATGGACGACAGAGGCAGGACTACAGTTCACAGGACTATTTATTTAACACAACAGTAATTTAGGGAAATGGGCTGGACGGAACCAAAGCAAACAACAAAAATAAACCCAAACCCCCTAATCCTACCTTACCTGTCAAACAGAACTAACCTAACTAGCACCTCTTGCGCCAGTGCTCTAACCAAACTACAGGGGGTGGTCCGCCCAGGTCTTACCTAGTGGTTTTAGACAGAGTAAAGCTACGGGAGGTGTATGCCCCAGGGCCTCTTGCCTAAAGCACAATGGCTTTCCTTTTCCCCCTGGAAACAAATGAAAAAGGTTTTAACACAAATAATTGCCACAACACACAATCAAAGCAGTAAATTACAAATGTTCTTTCTACCTCACAGACAGCAACACAGACCAAGCAGCAGCAGGAGTGACCCTTGTGAGATTCCAGAACTCTGTGGCTTATATGCAGGCTAAACTAGCTGCAACCACTGACAAGCGGGCGTAGGTCAGCTCTCCAATCAGCCGCAACCGGCGATCAGGAAGCCAATTAGCTTGCAACCATCACATAGAACAACAAGGCACAAAAACACATACGAACAGAGAGCACCAGAAAGCTCTGGGGACATAACAACATCCAAGCCCATTAGACACCCAGTCACATAGGAAAATATTTAATACACTACTACAAAAAAGCAGTTCCTTAATATAAACATCTGAGAGATATACTAAAAATTAGCCTAAATGCTAAGTGTCCTTGTTTTTACAGTACTAAATTAGGTGGTAGCTAGCAAGCTTACCTAACGCTTCATCGTAGGGGTTGGGGAGGGGGGAAATCTGCTGTGGGATCATCTCAATAATTTCTTTGGACAGCAAGTCCGTTGTCACCTTTGTGGGTCCTCCGCCGGTCTGAAACTTTCCCCGTCTTTCATTTGCCGCATCTTTTTTTGCTTTTTGCTTTTAAGTTTTTCCAGCAGACTTTAAGTTGAGACCTGACCCTATTCTCCTTAATGCCAGTTGAGCAATTATATCGCTCAGCTAACAGCCAGGTCTCGTCCTTCTTGTCCACTGAATTACTATCAGTTCGCTTGTCCTCAATTACTGTGCCAAACTCTTCCATTAGCTCAGTTAGCAATATCTTTTCAAATGCCAAAAAAAACTCCTTTGCTGTGCCATATTGTATCAATCTACTGAAAATCTAGTGGGTCAGCAGTAATAACAGTAATAATAACAGCGTTTATTTGAAAAAGTAGCAAGTTCACGAGACATTTGTTCAAAAATTACTGAACATAAACAAATCATATCTTAATAGTTTCAACTGGTTTAACTAATCCAGGGTTAAAGTTAAGATGTGCAACACGTCTCTGATTAATTATAATCCAGTTTAAACCTAGATTTACTAACCCTATATTAAGTCTAAACCAGGATTAATTTAATTAATGTTGGTGCAACCCAGCCTGTGTGTGTATCAAGATATTTGACCAAGAAGGAGGGTGGTGCGGCTGTATCAGATAACCTGGCCTCCACAATCACGAGACCTCAGTCCAATTGAGATGTTTTGGGATGAGTTGGACCACAGAGTGAAGGAAAGGCAGCCAACAAGTGCTTAGCATATGTGGGAACTCCTTCAAGACTGTTGGAAAAGCATTTCAGGTGACTACCTTATAAAGCTGGTAGAAAGAATGCCAAGAGTGTACAAAGCTGACATCAAGTCAAAGGGTGTCTACTTTGAAGTATCTAAAATATAAATGTGTTTTGATTTGTTTAACACTTTATTGATTACTACATGATTTCATATGTGATATTTGTTTTGATGAAACAAATCATTCTAGAATGAGGAAAATAGTAAAGATAAAGAAATAACCTTGAATGAGTCAGTGTGTACAAATGTTTCACTAGTACTGTGCATTTGTTGTCCCAGTGACTCCATGACTGGCTACTGTCTTTGCAATTGAGCTTAGCCTATAATCTTATTGCTTAGCTTACAGCTTATTAGTGATGTACCTTGTCATATGGTGCATACAGTTGAAGTCAGATGTTTACATACACCTTAGCCCAAACTCCATTGTTCACAATTGATTACATTTTACTCTTGTAAAAACTCCATGTCTTGGGTCAGTTAAGATCACCACATTCTTTTTACTTGGGTCATATGTTTTGGATAGCTTTCCACAAGCTTCCCACAATAAGTTGGGTGAATCTAGGACACGCCCATGCTCCGTCATAGATTTATAAAACATGTTCCATAAGTCCATCTCCTCACAAGGAACATTTGGCAGAAAGCTAACAACAAATCACCAATAAAGAACCAAGAAACAGAAGTACTGTCTGGAATCTTTAGTGAGATGATTCTTATTTTGTAAAACTGTAATTCCGGAAGAAAGAAAATGCAAATGAGTTATTATTCACATACATTGTAATTTAGCAGATTATATGTACCTAACAAATACATGTCTCCGGATCCACGTACTGCATACTAATCAAGTAAGTACATTTCGAAATAGCTAAGGACTTCTAGTGGACTTCCAGTGGAAGAACAAAGTTACTGGTACACTGCTAACATATTAGCTGAGCGTTAGCACAATTAGCTTAGCACAATGGAACTTCAGGATAAAGTGAAAGAACATAAGTAGTTGCCTCTTTGCAACCTTCTCTTTCAAAGACGAATATTAAATGAGTATGAACAAACAAAGACGAATATTAAATGAGTATGAACAAACAAAGTCAACTTACAGACTTATACTTTCCAAAGTCCCATTCTATGCTTAACAGGAAGTTGCTACCCTTAAGGCTACAATTCTTGAAGAAACCACTTGGTGGAAGCAATGGCTTAGAACTTATACTGAAATATGCATTTATTTACCAGATAGACAAAACACACATGGTGGCGCTATTGAGGTATTTTGCATTAGCAAGTTAACCCTACTAACCCTGTTTGAGTTATAGCCTTGAAAAGAGGTAGATAAGTCCACCTCCTCACAAGGAACATATTTGCCATTGGGACTCATTAACTTTGCTTTAATGGTTTGGCGGCCATTTTGAATTTGTGAAATCATCTTGAACACTTGAAAATCATCTCCTCTGGCACCTAAGGACCAATCTTCATGTACCACCATATTTGGCATCTAGGGACAATGGTCTTCAAAAGTTGTATCAAATCAGGACAGAATATTGAAAAACATGGTCACTATGGTTTTGCACTTACATAGACATCTCCTACAAGGTATAATAATGCTACTTGGTGCATATGTTAACAAAGATGATACGACAATAATGACGCTAAATATCTTTTTATCAACAACACAGTGGCGCTATTTAGGTTTCCCCACATTTGCAAGCTCACCACGCTCACCATGTTTAAAATAAAATCTTGAAAAGAGGTATATAAGTCAATCTCCTCTCAAGGAACATATTTGCAATTGGAACCCATCAAGTCAGGCGTAAAATAATTAGTGGAAAAACACTTCAAACACTACTTCTATTGCATTAAATGACAGATTTAAACCTTTTTCAAAATATCACTGAAGGCTCCTCAGCGTGATTTCTTAATGCACATTATTTCAGTATGCACTGACAATTCCAGAATTGTATATTATGACAACTAAAATTGCCACCACAGCAGCCCAAAACTCCATGTTGCTTATTAGATGGAGCAGTATTCTGATTTCGACTGGTTAAAATTATATTTAGAAACTATTTAGGGCTGAATAATGTATCTAAGATGTGTTCTTTTCCTAAGTATCACTCCACTCATTAAAACATATGCTAACTATCAGACAACGGTTTGTGTGTTAATTTTGCCTTCATTTACCTGATTATTCACAATTTCACTAAAGATAGTGAAAATAATGAATTCCAATTCTTGCATATTTAATAATGAACAAATATGATCAGTGAAAAAAACCTTTATGAAGGTTACATTTAGCTTGTTTGGCTATTTACTGTCTACGTGCGTAGCCATGTTTTTTTTCATTCCACTGGATTCTGGGATCAAATGTCTCTGCGACCAAAGATGGTTGAACAAGACGATTCACCAATCTGACCGGAATCTCAAATCTTGATTACCTTCCTTTCTTTGAGTCACTCATCTTGTCACCTGTATCTGGCTTTGTTTGATAAACAATCTTTAGCAGACAAATTGCAATTCATGAAAGATGTGTGACAGACTATCATGTAATGTTAAGTTGATCAGTCTTTTCTTTACCGGAAGGCAAGTAAGGTAGGTAGTCTTTAATCTGTCATTTGGAACGTCAATGAAAACTAAATATAATGCTATTGAACAAAATAATGAGGTTCACGGTAACTGGGTCATATTTTTTAACTACGTCGGAAATTTCAGAAATGTTAATTAATGACATGCTAGTTAACATTTTATGTGGCTAATAATCACAAAACATTGACGACTTGATAAAATTATTATTCGGTATGAGAAGATATTTTTTGATACTGCTGCTGACCAGAGGCCTTTTTTGCTGGCCTAGTGATGTCAGAATATATATTTTCATTAACGCTCTATGTATTTTTCAGTTCGTTGCCTACAGTCTGCTGACATAGTTTAATTGCTTTTTTCTCCCTCGGTTGTGCTGTTTCCAGTGCAGCTCAGATAAATCAGAGCTTTTATCCTATCAGTTTGTCCACATGTGCTGTCTCTGGGTCAAAATGTACCACGAGGCCTATATAATTTAGAGTGAATCCCATCTTCTGTTGATGCAAATGGGAAGGAGGTTGTTGATTGTCATGTTCTTCAACCAATCAGATTTCGAGTTCGCCATAATGAGCCTGTTTTCTGACACGTAGCAGCCTTCTAGCTTGCCTAGTTGCCTACGTGTGCATTTTTCAGGGGTGTGATCGGAGAGCCAGCTGCCTAACTGGGGTAAAACTAGTTAGAACGTAATGTAGAAAACATCTAAGGTTTATTTGAACTTTCTTATGCGAAGTTTAGTGCTTTCTGTTAGATTTTGGTTTAGATTTGTACTGAGCCCTGTTTTTTTTTAGTGCACAATGGAGAAGAAATTGATTTGGTGGCGGATTTTACTGGCAAAGCCTTTTTCGAGAAAAGCTGGAAATTTTAAGGAACCAATCCAGCTAACACGTTACATAACCAACCGTGACATTATGGATTGGTAATGTCATGACATTACCTTCTCAAAACGTTGTGGCAACATTATCCAAATTTTGAAGGTTTGAGTTGTGATTTCTGGATCAAATCAAAGTTTGTAAAAGTTGACCATCCTAGGGAAGAATATTTTGAACTTAATTTTATATGATGACATTTTAAAAGGTAATTGCGATATAATAGCGTTTTTCAATGCTAGAGAATGTGCATAAAATCTATGTTTGATTGTTTGATCAAATAAAGGCTTGTGAAAGTTATCCAACCTAATATAGATTATTTTGATGAGTCAGTCATAGTTATCTGTGAAGAATGCAAGTAGTTTTTAACGTTTAAATGTTTGCTTCGAATGTCTGTTGAATGACTGTTGAATGTCTGAATATAAAACCAACTTTCCCTCGGTTTGGAGCAGGTAAACAAAAGGTTGGAGAAAACTGACAAGATGTTGACTGGACAGAAATTAACTTAGCTGTACATATTCTAGCTATACGTATGAATATAGAAAATGTAAGAGGATTTTTTTTTAATATTTTAACTTCAAAGTAAATGTCTGCGGTGAGACGTTATATACATTTGGCAGCAGCTATAAGACTTCCGATTTTCATATGTTGCCTTCAAAATAAAGGTCAGCAGTGTGTCTATAGTTTGTATGGTGTAAAGGAAAAACTATGTGGGGGGAAATTATAAATGAAACATAATTACTATTTCAATAATACTTTACATACTACACAAACTACCAATAAACTCTACTCGTGCCAAAGAAATAACAAATGCAATAGCAAAGTTTATGGCAATGGATCTGCAGTCTTACCAAATAAATGTCAAGGTGTAAATAGTTATATTAAAATAGGCAAGTGCTATTTTTTTACATTGTCATTGTTGTAAGTGATCCATTTTTTCTAGTTGTTCAAGTTTATTTACGTTCTACATTTTGTTATTTTTACATTGTATTTAAATAAGTTGTTTTAATGAAAAGCTATTTTTTTTATTTACAAAACAGGGCTATTGGTCTTAGTCACCATAAAAAAAAAATATATTATCGAAAATCAAGTCGAATTGAGAATTTAGGGAATCATTACACCCCTAACAGTCAAATATTTAGTGGAATGCTATGTTGCCATGCTTATTCAATCCAAACAAACAATTAGCAGGGGCACTTAAAATAGATAAGTGCTACCATTAGCAATAAAAGTTTACAATGTTAGCTAGTTAGATACTCCATTTCAAATTATTGTGATGACATTAACTTTATAACCAACAGTTTAGCTATTAACAACTTGTCTTTTAGATATGGTGTCATGTTTTCCTGCCTCAATATATAATCTATGCTCGATAACTAAGTTAATCCACTGTTTTCATTTGTGCAATGAATTGCTACCATATGCAAATATTTAGTGGAATACAATGTTGACATGATTATTTCATTTAAAAACTAGCTAGCAGAGTCAATAAAAAATAGCTAATGACGCTAACGTTACCAATAAATGCTAACAATATTAGCTAGCTAGTAATGAAGTTAACGGAAATATGTTTAACTGTCCTCAGTTTAAGCTAACGTTAGTCCATCTAAAATCATTCTGTTAACATGAACATTATGACACAGTTTAGCTAATAATAATTTGACCTTGTAGGGAAGGTTTCAAGCTTTCAAGCATCAGTAGCTAATTCTTTGTTTTCATTTGTGCATTGACTTGCTAATATAAGCAAATGTTTAAGTGGAATGCAATGGTTCCATGATTATTTTGTCAACAATAATTGCTAGAAGAGCCTTATTCTAAACTAGCGTTAGTTCACCTTAAATCATTCTGGTGTTATGAACGTTATAACCAATGCTTTCACTATTAAGAATTTGCATTTGGTAGAGAGGGTGTTGTGTTCAAGCCTCAGTAGATAATCCATTCTCAGTAGTTAAGTATTTTCTCTGTTTTCATTTTTTTCTACAATTCCACTTCTAACTGATGGCTAAACTTATCAATTGCACCTTTACATTGTAGACATCTCTCATCTAATTTATATTGTAGACATGTTAGTTAAATTAAAACAAAATCTGAGTTGTAATTTATCGATAACACATGGGCACGTAGGCTATATGCCCATGCCCTACCAAAGTCAATTTTTTTGTAGTAAGAATAGGGAGGGCATTTTCCAAATAAATTAACACCTGGAATGCTATTGGTTTTATTGTTGCCACCTGTAATAGTCTTTTTATCATCAACATTAAATAATTCTAAGAAACTGTTTGCTCAATTATTGATGTTAAACCACATACATTCAGTTCTGACCCCATCATTGTCTTACAACAAGGAAAAGTTTAATTCATTAATATGCTCTGCACCGGGAAAGACTGATACACTTCCATTCAGTTATATTTACCATAAAATTAGTCTACATTTATTACATAAATTCAAACAATTACCTAGTTCCATTGTTTGGTGCTTGAGGTGTTGTACTGCTCTGATAGTGTCAGACTTCTGAAGTATCCATATTTATCTGATGCAGGAAATTGTATTATAATACCATTTGAGATAAATGTTCTGAAAACTTTTGTAACATGCAAGTACATTTAGTTTGGCCAAACAGTGGCGGCATAATAGCCATAACACTTCATATTGTTCTTTGTCACTCAGTGAGATTATATTTGGTACACACGATGAGGGTTGTGATTTTACTTTGTGTGAATGATGTTTCACATAGGGACACTATAGGTAAGGAAAAACCATAGATGTTGTATTGCTTGTGTGGTAGATATTTTCTTATACCATAGAACAATAATATAATATTGCTACTTCTAAATATAATCCAGTCTTTCAGTAAGGTCATTAAGTGTTTTGACTCTACTCACTTGTACAGGATGTGTCTACAACAGAAAGCTATAGTTTTGGCTAAACTTCTCAAGGGCTGTAAACATCTTATCTTTCTAAGCCAAAGTTTGCAGAGAAGCTGGTGAGACATGTAGACTAACCATGTATAGGAGGGGGACACAGTGTGCTGTACTGAATGTATATAGGCCTGAGCTCAACCTTCAACGCAGAGCTCTGCTGAGAGTGTTGTTAACTGCTCCAGGTTTGCAAATCTTGAATAAAGCTTTACATGTGAAAATAATCTACAGTCTCTGTGTCTTTCCCATTTAGTGATTTCCACGACAATTTGGCGATGATGATGGGATGGCTAACTCCGTTCACTGATCGTTTCCAGGGACTCCAAGGTTAAACTGCACGCAGGGACCACAATGGTGTGGTTCAGGGAGCTCACATTCCGTCTAGGCCGGCACAGAAGGGACCCGCCTCGGACCTGGCAGGGAGCGTCAATGGATGGATACGCCATCCCGAACATAAAAACTAAAGAGTGAGACTGAGTTTTCTTCTTACAATAACTCCATTGGGGGGAAAAGTTTTCAGACCTTTAATTAAGAGGTTTTCAGACCTTTTAATAAAACCTGTTTGGGCCCGTGGGGCCTCTAGTGGAACAGGCTGTGCAGTAAACCATTTTGGGAAACTGTAATTCATCAATGATGAATATAAAATACATGTATAGACAAGAGAATTGCTATGACATGGCATAGATGTATACATGAAAGATTAAAAAAAATAAACCCCTGGGCAGATGTCCAGGAGGGGTTCAATGAGGACCTTCTCTGGTCCGCAGAGGGGGAATACCAAACTCTCACTGTTCTCCTAGAGAGAATAAAGATTGCCTACCCTACAGTGACTGATTGGGCTGCGATCCACAGTTGTGTACTGCGATCCCTGGAAGACTATAGAGACAGGTTAGAGAAGTGTTTCAGAAAATACAGTGGCCTGAACAGCTCTGAGAACTATAATAGCCTGCTAAAGGCCTCCAGCCTGCTTTGAGCCAAACTGTAAAACTCACTTGCATTGGGTGGGAGACAGTACCTCTACAGACTGTGATTGAACATTGTAAACATGCGGAACGGCAGCAGCAGTCTGCTGATAATAAGGCTACATCCAAACAAGAAAAGGAAAACACCAAGCTCCAGGCTGCTCAGCTCATGTATTATCAGGGACAAGGTCAGCAATTCGGCGGAAAGGGGGGAGGAACTGGTGGTTCTCGGAAGATTGGAAAAAATCAGGAGGGAGGACGAGGGAGAGGTGGACAGGGACGGAGCGGGGACCAGACAAGAGATCAGTCATGTTACAATTGCGGTAAATATGGTACATTTTATAGAAGGTGCCCTGAACCGAAGGGACAGGAAGTTGTGGGTGGTGGATGGCAGACGGGACCATCACACAATGTCACACTCAATAAACCTAAGGATGACTGAAGTGTAGCGGAGACAGCTGACAAATCTTCGCAGAAACAGTTCCTTAAGAGATTTACTAAGTCCAAAGATACCCCTTGTGTTACCCTTCTGATCGAAGGTAAGCCCCCAAGTTTTCTAGTAGATACTGGTGCTGCAATGTCTGTTATCATGCATGACTCCAAGTAGAATTTTCCCATGTCAAATGAAACTGTGCGCACTGTAAGTGCTTCTGGTGTAGAGATGATTGAGTCTTTAACTATGCTTTTATCTGTAGATGGTATTCCAAATCGTCACCAATTAATTTTATCTACATGTTGTCCCTGCAATTTGGCCATGAAAGTTACCTGTGAACTGGACGGTCTTGTAATTACACAGCCACAGGAGGACTGTCAGAGATTGATGCTGTCTGACATTCAGACATGTCCAGATTGGCATTATGCATGGGATTTACGAGCAGATGCAGTCCTTACGTGCCTTGGTGAAATCTATTCCATTGTGCGCTCTTTTGAAACAAAATGGTTCGGTCATGCCTGAAGCGGGATTGCATTGCACTTCTCATTTCTCCCCATTGGTTAGAGACTACAAGAAGAAATGGCAAGTCAAATCAGGGTCTGAGACTGTGATATGCGGGAATGTTTATATAGGACCAGACCATTGTGTATTAGCGGTCCAATTAACAAGCAAACAACAATCATTGTTTGGCTTTACTGATAGGATACCCCACATTTCAATAGCAAAGACAGATCATGTTAACTGGGAGAATGCTGGCCCCTGGCTGGAAACTGTGCTGGATGTGAATGATTGGATTACCATGAAAGATGGTTGTAAATTCTCCCCCACATTGCATGTTTGGTGTGTTCCATTCTGTTGGGCTGCCCCAGCCCAGCAGGGTGTTCATGGTGTTGACAAATCTATGCCTCTATTGCAGATGGTCTCAAATCAGTTGTTGATTCCCTGCTGCTTCACGGCCTTCCTGATATCTTTAGCCCACAGTGTAAGTTTGATATTGGACAAATGAAGGGCGTTCAGCCCAGTAGGGCCCAGTACCCTCTTAGTAAGGAAGCTGAAGAAGGGATTGCTATTGTTCATAATTCCCTGGTAGGGATGGGTGCCATAATAATGCCCTTATTCTCCATGTAACACTGCCATCCTTCCTGTTCGTGAAGCTAATGGGGATTGGCGATTTGTTCAAGATCTTAGACCTGTTAATGAAGTAATACATGCTGGTTCCCCTGTCATTCTCAACCCTGTCACAGTCGTATCTGATGTCCCATCCCCCGCAAATTGATTTTCAGTTATTCATTTTTCAGTATTCCTGTGGCAAAGGAATCTCAATACTGGTTTGCTTTTACGTTCCGTGGGAAGCGATGGACCTGGTCCGTCCTCCCTCAACGGTACATTGAGTCTCCAGCTGTCTTCTCTGCAGCACTTGCTCAAAAATCTGAAAGGGGTTCTTACCTCCGGCAGGAAGTAAGCTCATTCAATATGTTGATGATTTACTCTTGTGCTCTGAGACTCAGAAGGATTGTGAAACTGATACCAGAGTGTTGTTGAAATTCTTAGCTGAGAATGGCCACACATTTTCCAAAACAAAATTGCAACTTGTCCAACAATCTGTTAGGTACCTAGGCCATGAGATCACGCCTAATGGTAGATTGTTGGGTCCAGAACGCGTTAAAGCAGGGCTGGAACTTCCCAAGCGAATACCCAAAGGCCAAATGATGAGCCTTTTGGGTGTGGCCGGCTACTGCCGAGCCTGGCTTCCAGACTTTGCCGAAATCACAGCCTCTGTCTAATCACAAAATGGCCATGAAGGACAACATTTTTGGACCACTGACGGACTGACTTCCCTGGATCGTCTCAAACACTCCCTGTTTACCTGTTACCTCTCCCTGTTTAGGTTTACCAGATCATACAAAGCTGTTTAACCTCTTTGTGGAAAAAAATGGGTTTGGCTACTACTCCAAGCGTTTGGATCTAGTCTCTCGGGCTCTGGTCTGCTGCCTACGGGCAGTTGCCGCAGCTACTGAGGCTGTTCTGGCTTGTGCAGACATTGTTGCAATGTGCCCTCTCACTGTTCATGTTCCACATGCTGTTCATTCTCTCATTTAACTGGCTAAGACAGCACATTTGCACCCTGCTAGGTTACTGCAATATCAAAACATTCTCATGACATGGTCGTGCATGATTTTGGTTCGCTGTGGCGCCAGCGCGGGTTCCTAACAGCATCTGGTAAGAATCTGTCACTCTAGGTTAGTTGCTAATCTAGTATACTCTATCTTACTACCGGACTCCATTTCTGTGTGCAAATGTCAGTCTCGTACTAATGCCTCTGATTCCGTCTCTAAAGGTAATGCTGTAGCTGATATGGATGACCAGGATTTTCCTTATATGCCAAAAATGTGTGATTTGTATGACAAACAATGTGGGTAGGGGCACAATGATGCCTATGTCGGCCCACCAAAGGCCTGAGGGTCCATTTTGAGCACTTAATGATGGATTTCATTGAGTTGACTCTATGCCAGAGATACAAATGTTGCCTGAAAGATGGGGCCTACCATCGAAATTGACATCAGACAATGGCTCCCATTTTGTAAATACGGTAATTGAATGAGTCTCCACTAGTTTGAAGAACCATCTGCGCACACATTGTAGCTATCATCCAGCCAGTAGTGGAGCTAATCAGACTCTTAAAACCAAACTGACCAAATTGATGGCTGAGACAGAGTTGTCTTAGGTAACAGTGATGCCACTTGCCTTAATGTAAATGCGAGGCAGAGAGCATCGCACTACGGAAGTATCTCCTCATGAAGTGCTTACAGGCAGACCAATGAAGATGATCACCACTCCTTTCCCACAGAATAGACTGACATTGCAAGGCTGCGACGACGAGATGGTGAGTTACTGCATCGCACTTAATGTGTTGAAGTCTATTTTTCCTAGGGTGAAAGCAGCCCTGCCTGAGCCAAAAGGAGGACCACCACAAAAGATCCAACCAGGCGACTGGGTTGTCGTGAGGGACTTCCGTAGAAAGTACTGGCATCAACATAGGTGGTTGGGACCATACCAGGTGCTACTGATCTCCCAGACGGCTGTGAAGGTTGCTGAGAGACCTATGTGGGTCCACGCCAGCCACTGCAGGAAGGTGCCATACAAACCTGATGACGATGTATCAGCTAATGCCAGGACGACGACCACCACAATGGCCATGGAGTAGCGAGGAAGGCTTACTGAAGGTCACGTTCATTGCCTTCATCGTCAGTATTGCTGTTTCCGACCATGGAGGCTGTGGGGAACCACAGAGAACATTGAGGGAACAACAGCAGCAACATAGTCCAACGACAGGACTTAAATAAAAGCTGCCTCAGTGCGAGCCCACGGCGGGCTCAAGACTGGAATCTAGAAAATAACAGCCGAACTGCATGATTGGGCAACAGCCCACGGGAATGGCTGGTGGATGCTGATGAACCACAAGCTGTTCTCCCACTTCACCTCAGTTGCACTGACACTGACCAAGACAACAGGCACATGAATGTTATGCGGTTGTACAGGGGATCAATGTGAAGGACATGGATGACAACTGTAGCAAAACCAAGTAAACATGACTATTTTTATAATCATTGCTTGCTGAAGTTCTTTTTGTGACTGTAACACAAATAATAAAGTATTTGTCACCTCCCATTCCTTAGGATATGGGAAAAAGTGTTTATGCATTGTTAAAAGTGAGTTGATTGTTTTATATTTAATCAATATTGGTTTAATGATGATTAATGGTTGGAGACAGATTTTTTGGATAATAATCTGTTGCTCTTGCTGGAATGTATGATGTACTTTCTACAGTTTTGTTTATTCATTAGTAGTACTGTTTGCTGATATCAAATACTTATTTCACTCATTAATAAAAATGTTGTATTTCACAATGTATTTCACAATCTGCTCAGTTACTGGGATTTTTACGCACAACCATTTCTAGGGTTTACAAAGAATGGTGTGAAAATGGAAAAACATCCAGTATGCGGCAGTCCTGAGGGCGAAAATGCCTTGTTGATGCTAGAGGTCAGAGGAGAATGGGCCGACTGATTCAAGCTGATAGAAGAGCAACTTTGACTGAAATAACCACTTGTTACAACCGAGGTATGCAGCAAAGCATTTGTGAAGCCACAACACGCACAACCTTGAGGCGGATGGTCTACAACAGCAGAAGACCCCACCGGGTACCACTCATCTCCACTAAAAATAGGAAAAAGAGGCTACAATTTGCACGAGCTCACCAAAATTGGACAGTTGAAGACTGGAAGAATGTTGCCTGGTCTGATGAGTCTCGATTTCTGTTGAGACATTCAGATTGTAGAGTCAGAATTTGGCCTTGTTTCCACTGTGCAGGCTGCTGGTGGTGGTGTAATGGTGTGGGGGATGTTTTCTTGGCACACTTTAGGCCCCTTAGTGCCAATTGGGCATTGTTTAAATGCCACGGCCTACCTGAGCATTGTTTCTGACCATGTCCATCTCTTTATGACCACCATGTACCCATCCTCTGATGGCTACTTCCAGCAAGAAAATGCACCATGTCACAAAGCTTGAATCATTTCAAATTGTTTTCTTGAACATGACAATGAGTTCACTGTACTGAAATGGACCACACAGTCACCAGATCTCAACCCAATAGAGCATCTTCGGGATGTGGTGGAACGGGAGCTTCGTGCCCTGGATGTGCATCCCACAAATCTCCATCAACTGCAAGATGCTATCCTATCAATATGGGCCAACATTTCTAAAGAATGCTTTTCAGCACCTTGTTGAATCAATGCCACGTATAATTAAGGCAGTTCTGAAGGCGAAAGGGGGTCAAACACAGTATTCATATGGTGTTCCTAATAATCCTTTAGGTGAGTGTATATTACCAGGCTAAAGTCTTGGTTAGCTAGGCTTGGTACCTACACTAGCTAATTTGGCCAACATTAACACTGTGATGTGATGGACACAAAACCTTTCATTGTGGCCAGAAACTTTCCAGTACATGAAAATAACATTCCCAGTTTTGACAAGTACCCACAGCCATTGATGTCAATACTATGGGTATCCAGAACAAACCTGACTGAGCAAAGTTAATGTTAGCCATCTAGTTAACTGCCTAGCCAGTTAGCTAACGTGTTCGCTAGTTAGCTGAGCACAGCAGTGTGAAAATAAGCTTATAACATGTATGGATGTGTCAATATCACAGCTTTCTTTTTCTTATTTCAGTCTTTGTAAACTAATTTGAACCTAATAAGTTCTGTTATAATCAGAAATTTCATCTAGTAACGTATGTTTACTTCTATAAAACAATGCTATGCTGTGGCCTTCAAAAAATATTTTATTTCTATATATTCTCGCTGTTTTATTTTTGGGAAACATTGGACAGTCTAAGGTCTTGGTCTTGCTTTTGCTTGACCGCGTAAGCAGAACCATCTAAGAAGAGCGAATGTCTCTTACTGACTCAGAGGCAGGCTGACTGACTGACTGCCTACCCCTTGTTAAATAGCGTAGTGGTTAGAGAAGCGGACTTGTGAACTATAGGTCTCCTCACGGGTGAAGCAATGTACGCATTATGAATTATTCTATATAGATGAAAACTTTGCTGGCTAAAACCATTAATATCTACATTATAGTAAGCCTGAAACAAAACAGTTATATTGCGACTGTTTCTGGTGGATTTTCGAAGTATGCATCAGTGCATGCGTTTTGAGTCAGGATAGACAAACACATTTGCTGGCTTAAAAACATAGTTATGTTACAGTAAGCCTTAATTGAAACTGTATATGGTTATATTGCGACTGTTTCTGGCATGAAATAGTTAAGCTACAAAGTGCTCAATTCTTATGATTATTCTTAGGAAATTAGTAGATACTAGTAAGCCTATTACTGGCTAATAAGCTGTTAAAACGGCCAGTGGCAAAAGCAATAAAGTTTATAGACGCTAGGGTGGAGGTAAACTTCAATTAGAAACGTTAGTCAGTTTAACACAATCCTCAGTGGAGTCTAGTGACTGCTGAAATGTGTAATGCCGTGGCGTAGTGGTTAAAGACAGTGCCTCTAATGTGGAAGACCAACTTTCAAATCTATTGAGAGCAACAACATTTATTATTTCTTGTAGATTCCACGATTCTCTCGTCTTTTCACTTGATGAAAAAGTTAGTTATCGTCGCCATTGTTGATAGTTACTGCATAAATGTTATTCATGAATGAAAAAAGTATGTTGTTTTGCCATAAAATAAAAAAATATGTTCTTATGCCGTGAAATGAAATCGCTTTGGCAGACTCGGTAGCAATTGCTCAATTTTTATGACTATTACAGTTAGTTAGTAGATATCAGTAAAGCATATTACTGGTTAATACGCTGTTAAAATGGCCAGTGGCAAACGGCATACATAGACACTATTTGTGGTGAAGGTAAACTTAGTATGAAACGTTAGCCACTTTAACTGTATCAATGTCATTCATGAATGGCCAATTAACTATTAAAATGGCCAGTGGCAAAAGAAAATGTGTTTTTAAGGATATACAGATGCCGGGTGTCAGTATGGACAAGAGGCTGTACTGACAGACTGCAATAGTACAGCTCCCTGGTGTTGTGGTTAGTGACACAGCCTGGGCACCTGGGTTCAAATCTTGAGATAGCAACTCTTTTTATTTTGGGCCAGCTGAACTAGGCTTGCCAGGTTTCTTGTTTTGTGTTCAAAGTGTTCATGGTCTTGTGATGGTTATTTTATCGATCTTTAAGAAGGAAGTACAGAGACGAAATACTCTTGGCACATTCTAACAGTTTTATTAATATTTGCAAATATGAGAGACGCGTCAAACGCTTACCAACATAATCGTCTGAGGAGTCTCTAACTCAATATAGCTCATTCAATAGTGTATATCACATACAAAAAGGGGTGTGGTAAGTTGTTGCCCATCTGTCTTGTGTAACATTTACCCAAAGGGCGGGCTGTCCCCCCACCTTATCCTTCTTAACTCCTGAGGAGACACAATGTCTGGATAATCAACAGAGACACTAAAGGGTTATACAGATTTACTGATTTACGAGTAACCATCTAATCCACTGGTGCCAAACAAGGATGCTGGTCAAGGATGTCCCCCTAGGACAAATACCAGATCCCTCTCGGCATCTTTAACTAGTAACTCATTCATTCTTACATCCAAACAATGGGACTCAGTCATTTAAACAGTAAGAATGCATCAGGTTTAAAAATTTCCACAACAGTCTTGACCCGCTGGGTCTTGGTCTCCAAGGTTTGGGTCGTGGTGTGGGTCTCCAGGGTTGTGTTTTTGACTCCATCTCTGATAAAAACACAAAACATCTTGAACTCTTTAACCTCTTGTCATATGATAAAGTACACACAATGTTGTCCACAAGTGGTCGAAATTGCATCCTGGACTTGTTTTGAGCTGTACTCCACACCCTCACTGGTTTGCAGAACTGTTTTGATTGACTTTGGAAAATACATAAAATCTGGGGAATTTCCAAAACGGTCATAAAACCTTCAGACGCCTTCATCTGATGTTAATAGCCAGCCACTGTTCTCCGAGGTGGTTACTCGGGTGCGTATTAATAATCATCACTGATGCAACATATCAGATAGGTCCACCTGGTAGTTGGTTGCATGCCAGCACACCGTAGAAATTAGTCCCAGATAAAAATTGGTTAACCATGCCGGTCAACTCTGTGGTATTCATTTCTCATCGTTTTGGGTAATGTTTCCTAATAGTAGTCAACCATGACTTGCCTCCGGTTGGACACTTTGATAATGGCGTAAAAAATGTAATAAACAGCCAAATTAATTGTGTGGGTTAGTGCTTGACTGAAACTCATCTCAAGTCAGACATTCTCAGACTTAATCAGGGATAGGTGCTGAACGCATTCCTCATCCAACGCACAGTTGATTGCATAAAGAGCATAGCCGTGGAAGAAGTCAGACTGGTCAATAGCCATGGTTTGGTCCTTTAGGGGTTTTTCCTGAAACTAGAGCCAATTGGTAAAGTTCACACACTGCTGATCTCGATCTGGTTGGAACAGTTTGCTAGGAAATTGTTAACCATCCACATACATAGACAAACTCCAAATTATTATATTTGAAATAGATTTTTTTGTGTAACGCCCTGTAAAACTGTCATTGTCCACCAATCCAACAACAATGCGCTTTGGTAGAGGTCCTAAAAATAGGTTTTCCTGGTTACAACCATGACTCCCTGGGGGTGAAATAAGTCTTCATGCACACCCTTTCAAATGGGCACTTGGCATTGGTCGGAAGTAGCGCTTGAGCGTGTCCTAGTTCCACGGTTGGTGATGCAGTCACTTTCTTGACAAAGAGTGATGCAGATATTGTATGCAGACGATAATGCACATCCCCTGCCCCCACAAGGCAGAACTTGTCTTTACAGCGTAACATCCTAAACTTTATGTCCATGCCGTTTAACCTGAGTTCCTCTCGAAAGAAGATATCGCTATGAACAGGGCCGATCCTTTTGAATGTTGTACTACTTTTCAGAAGTCCTTTATCTACTGCAGGGTCCGTAACATCCTTGTGGACTGCGGTGTCCTTGAAAAACAAACCGGCTGAAAATTGTGTCTTTAAACTATCACTTTCATAATTCAGAATGCTCTCCTTTTAACAGCTCTTTGGGGGTATGTGTTGCGACTAATTAAATGATCATCCAAGTAGACGTCCACTTGTGAAAATAGGGTGGCTATCGGGTAGTTGATAACGCCAACACTGGCTCTGGCATTAATATTAGTCCCATCCGGTTTAGTGACTTTTACGTGTAGGTACAGCAATGTATTGTTCAGATCAATGTAATCTTCACTATTTCCAGCAATAAAAAACTCCAGATGGGCTGCGCCGATATTGCCGATAGGGTTGGTATTTCAACATATGTATTTTTCTCAATAGATGTCTGTGTGAAAGGAACTCAGTTTTCATGCATTCACCAGACACCAGGTGCCCTTTGTGAGGATCGAACCTTCAGATTACTTTATTAAACTCTTTAAAAAAATCTTATCCAACCAAATGCTGATCTTCTGTCCGTCCAGGCATTCCCTGCTCAGACTGGATCAGAGGTCAGATATTTTTATGTTGGGGATTCAAGGCTTGTATTCCTTCTCGGGAACGAATCCTGGGTCAACCCACTTATTTTTACCCTGATATATCCTATCAAAAATACTTTATTAAACCCAAAACCAACACCTCAAGGAATTAATGTATTTTTTACCCAACCTTGGAGCAAACCAGTACCAAACGCACTCTCACCGACGATTGCGTCTAACCCTTTCTCTCAGTTGCCTGCAAGGGACCTGGACGGGGAACTGATATCGTCTCTAGGTTTAAGTTTTGAGTACACAGAATCTCACTAGTAAGACTATCTCTAGTAAAAACAGGGCTGCGGCTCAGAGGCAGAGGAATTATGATCAAGCATTTGACAATCACACCCACACACAGAGACCAAGAGGGAGACAGAGCTTCCTACCTTTATTTAGTCAATCACTAGTATAGACCACGCCGGGTTTCGGGAGGGTCCAATAACCAAGAGTCAGATCAACTCTTCTCGAATCTTCGCTCCAAAAGCAAATAAGAACTGTTATCCGACCCTCCAGGTCCTTTTATAAAGTTTTTTATTCATGAGGTTCATGAGGGAGGTACACATTTTACGTAACTGTACAATGATTGGTTTACCGTAATATCATATTTCAGTTCCCTCCCTATGTGTATGAAGGATATACATATTATACCACATTGTTCAATGATTGATTTATCATTATCACATGATCCCAGATATTACCACCCCTCCCATAGTCCTTATTTGGGGTCTATGTATGCCCTCCCCATTTCTTCAGAGAGCTGTTGAAAGTTTTCTGTTTTACTGGGAACTTCGTTCGGTTCATAGACAAACACCAAGGGGGAGGGGGGTAGTTGTATGTCATCCACTCAGGTCCTGGTGTAGATTGATGATTCGTCCTTGGCTGCTGCTCCCGAAACCCTCGGCTCAACTCCTGTACTCTGCCCTTTTTCTCTACAGTACATATCTTATTATGTTGATCAAGTAGGGAACGGACTCCCTGGTTATTATGGCACCCCAACTATGTACGGTTAAGGGGTTGGCGGTATATGTCGTCATCTGTTTAGAATGGTTTTACCACTAATGAAGAGAGGCTTTAGTATAACTAAGCCACATCTGAAACATGCAGCGAAAAATATTGTGGATGAAGTTATATCGAACGTTATGAGTAAACGCACAGCATCAGATCCTGAACAACAAAGAGGATCCGATGGACTCATGATGCTGGTTCGCAGAACTAAAAAGAGACCCCCTGGTGTGCGGATGCTTCCCCCATAAAAAGTCAAGGTCAGCGGTTAAAATAAAATCAGTGAGTCAGAAGTGGCGCAAAGGCAAGAGGTCTGCAAAAGGAATAAGTATTTTCAAAAAAAAATTATCTTACATAGAATGTCAGCTGAAGCTGAATGGCCCCCATGAATCAATTCTCTATAGATAGTGCAAATTATTTTGAGATCATGCCGATCTCGGCCCTTACAGAGAACAGCCCTATAGAATTCTTTATCCCCGGTCACGGTGAGCAATACTTGGACCTGAATAACACTCTGCTAAGCGTCAGCATCAAATGACCAACAAAGATCCATCCATCCATCATCTTCCGCTTAGCCACCCTTTTCCGACTGAGGACCATGGCCTCGGATTTGGAGGTACTGATTTTCATCCCCACCGCTTAACACTCGGCTGCAAACCGTCCAAGTGCATGCTGAAGGTCCTGGCTTGAAGGGGCCAACACGACAACATCATCCGCAAAGAGCAGAGACGAAATCGTGTGGTCCCCAAACCTGACACCCTCCGGCCATAAAAATTACCTGACACCCTCCGTCCATAAAAATTACGAACAGAACCGGTGACAAAGTGCAGCCCTGCCGGAGTATGAACAGAACCAAGAAAGATGCCGGTAATATTCCAGCTGATCCCAAGGTGGCTCTCATTAATTATCCTCTGGCTACCATCTTTTCACAAGTGGACGTGACATTAGGAGATTGACTCATCAGTCAAAGCAGCTCAATAATGGAATGTTTACTAAATTACTCTGTAGACACACTAAATAAGCAATTTGCAGCCGGCTTGTTTAAGAAGATAGAGGAGGCGGTATGGAGTTTGTCGACCCCGCAGCCGTACCACCGGATGCAAATAGAGGGCTGATAGCTCGATCCGGTTACACTAGAAATTCCCCAAAGTGTGAATTTTTGGGAGCAATACATCAAAATATTTTCTTTCAAGAGCGTTTACTCCTAAATGCTGTTGATTTAAGAATCAAGTTATCAAGTAATCAAGAGCAAAAGAGGAATTTTGTCTGATGGCTGCAGCCGACTGAGATTTTAGCTTACATGTTGAGTGTCTCGCTGTTGCTGAAAAAAGTTGCTGTATCTCCGGCCGTTCATTTAGGCCATTCTCAGGCCTTAATGAAAGGAAATGCCCTTTACCCCATTCAAAGAATTACCATGAAAACATTCAGCATACCCAGAGGCTCTAGAATTTCCACTCAGGACAACCTGTTTTTGGGATCGCTACCCCGCTATATTGTTATAGGGCTGGTTGATCACGAAGCCTGTACCGGCAGTTTTGATAAAAAAAAACTTCAATTCCTGTCATTTCAACGCAGAGTATGTAGCCCTCTGTCAGGACGGACGTCAAATTCCCGCTAAGGCCTTCCAACCGAATTTCAACAACGGTTTATACGTTAGAGAATTTTATAATCTATACCTGCCTACGGGGAGACATTTAAAAGATCTGGCTTTGCCCGTTGAGAGAAAACATTACGCATCTGGCTTTACCCTGTTCGCTTTCAACTTATCCCCGGATGATGACAACACAGGAAACCTTTCACCGGTCTCCACAGGCAGCCTGCGACTGGAACCCTTAGACTGTATGGCTGCTATGATTGTATATGCATTGTGTATCCGATTCCATCTTGGAAGTAAACTCCTGAAGACAAGTCTTGGTGGATTATTATTCATTAAAACAAATATGAACACCCAAGAGATTGAGAGTTTTATGCAATGAATGGTCGGAAAGCAGTTCTGCAGAGTATGGGCTTGTGACAAATTACCTAAGGATTCTTCTGGAAAATAGACCCTCTATGTTAATTGTTAATACCCATCCTAAATACATACCTGGGGAACACTGGCTCGCCATGACTTTAGAACTTTTTTCCACTGGGATTTTCTAATTTTCCCAAATCAGTAAAACCATTTTTAATCAGAAACGGATCCAAGATATATTAAAGCACTAAACAAGTACAGCATGAATTTTCTACAACCTGTGGTCATCATTGTATTTTCTATCTCTGTCAAAGAGCCAGAGGGCTTTCTTATGAAGATGTTATATCACAATATAATGATGATTTAAGAAGTAATGATGTCTTGGTAGATTGTTTTGTTAGAAGTATTTGAATGTACTCCCTTTAAAGCCTTATATTCAGTTTGCATGTTCAAGACAAATGTTTAAAGAATGCCATAAATGCTATGATTTTTGTCAAATGTTTTTTTATTGAAATAAAAATTGTGTATTTATTCCGAAAATTGTCTTCGGTATTCAGCTTTTCCAATGAGTGTCTTTTGGAGGGAACCGATTTAAAATGTTGTATCTGTTGACAAATTTTATATTTTATAATAAATTGAGATCATCCATGGTCTTAAGAAAATGGGTCCATCCTAGAGGTCTTCTGTCTTTGGATATCTTGTGTGAGGCAGTTAAATTTTTGATCAAGTCTATCATATTAGAGCCTCTTAAAATTTTACCATTACTGATGACAATGGAAGAAACAAACCCAGAGGAGGGTAAACCGTTGCCTTAATCAAACCGACATAGTTTTGGGGCAAGTCAAAGTCACTATGAATGATTTCAGGATGGCCCAAATGAAAGTGGTATTTGCTCATGACATGAGGATAAAGGAATGTAAAGTCACTGTACTCTATTGTTTCATCCTCACTGCTCTGAAACTATAAAAGTTAGATGCTTCATTCTTCTTCCACGTTGATATGGATATTCTGCTGCAAATAACGTCTCGTTTGTATACTTTCGTCAACTAAAAGCCCCACAGTCGCAATCACAAAACCACTAGTTGATGCGCAGCGCATTTAGGTCACACATTTTTATTCATTACTCTGGAACAGTAGAAGTTAGAGGCTTCATTTATTTTCCACGGGAACAACGACATTCCGTTGCAAATAACATCTCGTTTGTGTACTTTCGTAAACCAGAAGACCCGCAATCGTGATCACAAATATTGATCACCTATAATCTTTCAGGATTTCAGCAACAGCCCTAACTAGTTATACTTGATCTTTCTGTTGTTTAGAAGTCTAAAATACATAAACCAATCCAATGCAAAGTATATCCATGTCACCCCCCTCCCCAAAAGAGAGAGAATGGTGATTTATGACCCTGGAGGGCGGGACTTCCAGACTGATGTGACAGGTGGGCGGGACATCCGTTTTTTAGGGTGGGACTTCCGGTGTGACGTATGGATTTCCTGTATAAATAAGTGTTGCCAGCGGCAAGACGTTTGGTGTTCAACAAAAGGGTGCCAGGGTCCAGCAATTTTGTAAACCCCCCTGGGTTTTAACTTCTGACAAGTGTTACAACAGATGTCCTACAACCGGTGGTTGTTAACCTTTCATGTTTTATAGGATGATTTGCGTGGTCTGTGTATTTAAACCACGCAGACACCGGTGATGGTCATTCAGTCTTGCCTGAGTAAACTTAGCTACACAATACAAAACATGGCGGATTGTGCAGCGATCAATGTTTTGGGTGAAACACTGTTGAAAGCTAACAACTTAAATGCAGCTCAGCGATTTGGTAAGCAATTACAAATGGACAGCAGAGATACAATTAACATGTCAGCCCCGAAGAGGCCGATACAGAGTTTAACCCGAATCCATCAACTACACCAGGATATGTTGGTACGGGATTGGAAATTGGACAACGATCGGATCGGTGGATACATTTTCAACCCAGAGATACCGGAGGTTGCATTTTATGAATTACCCGAAGGCCAAGAGTTTAAGGTTGGTGTGACTGATCAAATGGTTTTTAATGCCAGTTTATGGAACACCTTTCGAAAAGTGTTTTATTTGGAGCCAAAACAAAGCCCACATGAAGACCCTGAAGCCCCGCCTTACGTTAACACCGTCCTCAACACTGCATAGAAACAGACAGACTGCCTGTGACTATCAAGCAGTCGGATGAATTTATGAAACAAAAGACTTTCATGCAAGCCAAAGCAATCGTAATTGACCAGAATGAGTCAACACCACCACACTCCAGGAACCCTCTCTCAAGATGACCACATCATTCACACAGTAAGCCTTTATTTCATCCTGCATGACAATGGGGTCTGCGGAAACAGCTGCGTACCATTGCAAAAACTCATCTTTTTCTTTAGCCATCATGGTATTCACACCGTAGTAATGTGGTTCTGGATGGGGGCCAACATAGTTCTCATTCTCCTTGATGTTAAAGTTGTAAGGAAAGTAGCCTTTTTTCGAATCCTTAAAACTCATAGCACGTGGCAAGGCCGACAGCTTCATCGATAGGAAGCAATGACTATCAATGTATCTCTGATTGAATGTGCTGTCTGTAAAAATCATGAGCTTGCTACCATTAGCAATAAATGTTGTGCCAATACCATTGTTAACAAGGTACAGCATCCAGATGTAACCATCGAAACCTTTAGAGTTGTGTGCTATAAATGTGTAGTCAGTATTTTTCGGTTGCCTTAACTTTTGGAAAAAAGCAGCAACACAACCATCTCCGGCTGAACACCACGTCTTGTTATCAAAGCTTATTGCGCATACAGAATTTGCAATGTGTACACCATTCACCGGATTGGCAATTGTCTCCAAATCATAAAATATGTAGCACTCTCTGGGTCCTCGGGTTTGGAGGGTTTTATAAAACACTGATGATTCATTTCAACCGCCAGATCCATGTTACAATTGGGACACATGTTAGCCGTGCACCTGTGTGCTTTATAATTGGTCTTACTAACATTGTAATAACGGCCGCAATCGACACAGTATTTCTTCTGATCACACCTGCTAACCCAATGATCTACACTTTGTGGCGCTTCAAGCGTTTATGATGGCTATAACAAAAATCTGAATAGCATATCCGTTTACAGTCAGGGCACTGCTTTGTGTTTTGGGGTTGGGTATGACAAGACAAACACTACAGCTATGTTTACAACCATGATCACCACAGGTGTTGAAACCGGTATAACACCAGTCACAGACATAAGAAACACCCAGAAAATCCTTAAGATTCATGATGCCATAGAAATGGTTATCGTGTAAGTACATTAAGACTGTTCTAGGGTGGGTGTCCTCACTGTTTTGAAACTTGGTGACCATCCCGTGTTCGGTGAAAGACAATTTTACACGCTGTCACTTCTTCAAACCGAACAATATCTGTGAATGCCACACAATCATCTTACGCTAAACCAGTATGTAACTCACAACCACTAACCAGGGCCTCAGCATATGTGTACTTCGGGTTCAACATACCCATCAAACAAATGGAATCATTATTCACAGCCACATATAAATGCCTTCTTTTTTAATTGATAATCTACTCTATCAACAGTGTTTGAGCTTTACATCACGGGGCACCAACCTCACGGTTTTCGACAATTTGTACCACCAGCTGTAGTGATTCATCAATCATAATCTCAGCATTACTCTGCATAACACTTTCAAGTAAATTACCAAAAGTGCGTTCATTATATTAATCCGCTCTCATGGTCACATGTACGGGGGCTATCAGAGATTCACCAATCAACTCCATCTGCAGACGATCACCAGGCCCGTGTATGAAGTCTGAAGCTCTAACAATCAAAGTAACCAAGCCTGCCATAATACTTGCATAGAATGTGCCAAAATCACCAACTTCACCAGTATTTTGTAAATTTATCAACTGTCGTAATTCAACATTGTCAAACGCATTATGTTGTATAACTCTAACATCGCCATCATTGCACTGAGTTTGCATCAGAGATTTCGGAGGAGTGTCAACTAGATCATTTGAAAAATGGGGGCTGTTAAGCTCGGTTAACAAACCTTGCATCTGAGGATTATTGTGTGCATCGCTGTGTAACAATGTAATGGTTGGTTCATTTGTATTTTGGGGTGAGTTCGATTGATTATGTGTAGAGGTTGTTGGTTGTTACGTATCTGGTTTGTTGTCAGCATTATCTTTCACCATTTCTCTAGTTTAACGTGTAAATACAGATCCACTTACAGGTTAAAATATTCTAACTCAAACATACATTTACATATATCACAGTTTTGAGGAGTTGACGGTAAAATATGTATTACCTTCTGCTTACAAGCATGAAAGAAAACAATGAAACAAAAATCCCCTGATGCTGTGCAGCCACAAGGTGGGATGTCCGTAACTGAATCCATTATGGTGATGTACTATGTATCATCACTGTGGGTTCCTCAATCTGTTGGTTGTTAAAGAGAGTACAAAGGTTCAGCTGTATGCATATTGTCGTAATTGTTAATAACATTTTAGTACAAGACTAAAAACTGGATGAAAAAGCCAGGAGGAAACTGGTCAGAGAGGCTACCAAGAGGCCTACAGGAATTAATGACAAAGAGTGGTTATTGTGTGCATGTGACAACAATATCACAAATTCTCCACAAATGTGGCTTGTATGGGAGGGTTGCAAGAAAAAAGCCACTCCTCAAGAAAGGCAACATGACTGAGCTTTGCCAAAATGCACCTTGAAGATTCTAAGGCCACGTGGAAAAAGGTGTGACTAAAATTGAATTATTTGGCCTCAACGCCAAACAATATCTCTGGCGAAAATCCAAAACAGCTCACCATCCAAATAACACCATTCCCAGTAAAGTATGGAGGTTGTCAAATCATGTTATGGGGTTGTTTCTCTGCAGCAAGGACTGGAGCACTTGTCAGGACAGAAGGAAAAATGGATGGGGCTAAATACTGTCAAATTCTTGAGGAAAATCTGCTGTTCTCTGCCAGAAAGTTGTCAATGGGAAGAAGATTTATCTTCCAACATAACAATGACCCAAAGCACACAGCAAAACTGACCACAAAGTGGTTGAAGGAGAAAAAGGTGAATGTCCTTGGCCTAGTCAGAGCCCGGACAAATATTGCAACATCTAGATGTGCAAAGTTAGTAGAGAAATATCCCAACCGACTAAAGGCTGTAATTAAAGCAAAAGGTGGTTGAACAAAATACTGACACAAGGGGGTGATCCTCTTTCCAACTCAGTGATTGTTTTTTTTTCTTTTCTGTCATGTTGGTTTTATATCTTTCACTTGGATGTTATAAGTTGCACTGAGTAAATACCCCTTGAGCCTGGTGAGCGGAATCTGGTGGTTAATGGTGTCAAAGGCAGCACTCAGGTCGAGGAGAATCAGGATGCTCAGGGAACTGTCATCAGCAGAGAGGTCATTGACAACTTTGAGGAGTGCAGTTTCTGTGCTATGGATTGGCCAGAAACCAGACTGAAGAGGCTCATACAGATTGTTTTTGAGGAGGTAGGTTTGGCGCTGTGAGGCAACAATTCTTTCAAGAGTTTTGCCCAGGAAGGGGAGGTTAGAGATGGGGCAGAAATTGTTATGAATGGTGTTGTCAAGTCTCAACCGTATTACTTCAATAATTACGTTCCCTGGGAACTATTGTAAAAATCACAATTACGTTCTACGCCAACATATCTACAGCGCCATTACGTTGGTCAAGAACGTTATATATCAATCCACATTTTCAATGGCCACACTACGTTGGTCAAGAATGCTATTTACCAATCCACATTTTGAATGGTCACACGCCACGCTCTCCATATAGGTTTTCGTATTGTATTATTATTTTAACCCCAACTGATTTGGCTTGAATGAGGATGTTCAGAAAGTCTACATAAATTGCCATTTTTGGATAGGTGTAATCTGACAAAAATATTGGATTATTACCAGACACATCGATTTATTTTTCAACATACGTTTGTCTTGAATGGCATCTCTGTACTGAAGCCCCACTCCATACTTGCTCTATTGATCGAAAGTTTTCAAGTGGCTCAATTATCCCCTCTCTTCTACCCGTAACTACTCTCCAGGCTGTTGCTGCAAATGAGAATATGTTCGCAGTCAACTTGCTTGGTAAAATAAATAAAATACAAAATGTGGACGCGCACGTTTCTACGTTATGCTCAAGCGTGCCGCACAAGCCCTGAAAAGTGAAGCCAAAACGTCTTGATCGCCCCCTGGTGAGTGGTCCCAGTATAGGTAATAAACCCCGCCTCCCCATGTTATTCAATGGGACGCGAGACCAACTAAACAATTAAATTACCCTTCAAATATCTTTTTTCCGAAGCTGGTTTCTGTCATTTACTGTAGTTTGTATCACGCTAATGTAAATTCAAGAGTTTGTTTTTAAAATAAGTTGGTTTTTAGTTAGTTATTTAATGCTCTAAAAACGGTGGTGTGACGTCGTGATTCACAGCTGTGATTGACAACTATCTGAGCCGAGGAGCCACTGAATCGCCTACAGGCTTTTTTCGCGATCTTCGGAGGACTAAGGAGATTGGAGCTTTAAATTTAATCTCTAAATTTCTATAATTGATATAATTTCACACGGACATAATGGGTTGTTCTGCATTAGATTGTGCTAACCGATCTGGCATTTCCAATCGATCTTTGAATTTTTTTCGGTAAGTTAAATTTATAAGCTATTTAATTAGTAAATAAATGTAATGGGCTAGCTAACGTTAGCTAAAAGACAACAAGCCTCGTTAATAGCCATGTTAATAGCTAGCAGGTGATCGTTACCAATTATTTTTGTATTAGGCCTATTCTAAATTAAGGTTAAACATGATGTAAGTTAGGCTATAACATATCGTATTTTAATGAGGTTGGAGTGGAACGGAGCAGACAGAGTTCACAGGAGCAGGACTCCACTTCCAAAACAGTGCAGCGTGTGCTTGCGATTGATTACGGTATGCGCATTCTGCGAGGGAGAGTGAGGGCGGGGCACAGGGGTGCGGCCGTTGATTTCGCGGCTTTACGGCTTTACTTCCTGCTCGCTCCTGCGCATAACTACTGCGCAGAACTGGTCCCAAGATCGCTATCTGCACAGACGCAAGTCTAAGATGTCAGCGCCATATCGGGACACTGGCGGCTTCAGTTTTCACCAATGGAAAAGAGCGAAGGGGCGTCGTCCATTTTTTTTTACAGTCTATGGTTACGCTACCTACTCTTCTTCGCTCCTCCATTATATTCGTCCAGACAGCACCACCAAAAAAACTGCATCCCCTGCTGTGTCTACAACGGGGCACATTTGTTCAAACACCAGATCCAGTATTTAAAGAAAATTGTACTGATAATGATAACACAGACATTCCACGAGATTGGTGGCCAGCTACACAATATTTCAGAATACATCATTAAGTTAAACCCCTTCAAAGTGTCATTCATTTCAAAATTAAGACTGCAATAATAAAAAATATTATCAAACGAAATTCAAGTAATTTACCTTTGAAAATATTTTTTTTGTTCAAACGAACATTATTGAAAAGAGTAGATGATGGGCTAACACTAAGAAAAAGAACAAAAAGCTTGCAAAAAGCTTCCAATTCAGCAAAATACTGGTTTTCCAAGTGTTTTATTACTAATGTTAACTATGCAGCCAGTAATTGGAAGGTTGTGCCTACAGTATCGATCCTTAGGTGACCTTTAACCAAGATGTCAAACCGAAACCTTCAGATGACTGAATGAGTAGTCTTGTCTGAATGCAAAAACATACCTAAGACTGGAAATTAACACTGCTTGGACTTCTGCATCAAAATAGAGGAGTTTGGAGTTAAGGGCTTGCTACAGACCACTGTACCGCTGAAGCTGCAACATACTACAGTATTCTCATTAGAATGGTAGGGTGGTAGACTTACTGATCACATGTACTGTAAATACACAAACACTGTGAAGGCTGGGATTGGTTGCAACATATTGTTGGTTGCAACTTTGTGTTGGTGTAGCCTTTAGACTTGTTTGTCAGCTCTTAGGAGTCTAACAATCAACATTGGAAATCTTCTATTTATGACACTGACGAATGACACCAGTCGAGTATACATTATTAAGTAAAATCCCAACTCTGTAATAATGACAGAAAATGTTTTAGTGGATAATTTATATTAATGTATCTTAATCGTTTCATGATTTGATACTTTAAATGCTGTCCTCAAATTATACAGTGTATGAAATATTGAGTAAGTTGATGGTTGTATCATATCATTTTAATATAAGGAAAGTTTTGGCACACCATTGATTAAAGCCCACAGGTCTAATTTAAAGGCTAATTCATTAAACAAAAAATACTTATCTGACATTATACTTCTTAACACAACATACCATTGCCATATCCAATATATGCTCTCAATCAGGGGAAGATATCTGAATGAGAACAATCAATAATTGATATAGCCTTGGTCAAAGGAAGCATGTGATTGATCTTTGACGTCCCTTCATCTTAGAGCAGTTGCTGACAAGATAAGGATTAGAGAGGAATTGGACTTGGAAACCAAGGGTGGGGAGGGCGTTGACAAAAATAGACAGTGATCAATCTAAGGTCAGGAATAATTTGGCTCTGTCAATCATTCTATTGAAATGTTGACATGCAGTCCTGTATATATATATTTATATAAATCAACCTATATGCCAAAGGATAGTTCAGCCTGCTAAACATGTACTACTTTCTGTAAACTAATCCCTCATCAGGTGCGAGAAGGTCGCTTCCTCCAAGCATGTGTCACCAAGACATCCAATACTTATCACACTGCTCTTTCAACAAAAAAGCCTTGAGTTGATCCCTGGTGATTCAATTTAGACACTGCCAAACTACACACAAGGATTCACTAAAGAGTGATATGACAAGGTGCCCAACTACACACCCGTCCACCCCTGGCAGCGCTGTGCCCATACTAGCCATGGACAGCAGTACCTTGTGGCTTGTGTATGTTGGGCACATGTGAATTCAGTCGTGGCTGTTTAGTTGATGAATGTGTAGCTTCCCATGCGTATATCAACCAACGGCTTCCGTGGAGGAGGAGCACTGTGATCAGAATCATACAGCTTTGTGAAGCATCCTTGGAGGAAGCATGTGATCAATCTTCAACCATGCCACACTTGCTGTGGAGTTGCCGACAAGGTCAAAGGGGAATTGGATATGATATATTTGCAAGATAGAAAAAGAGATTAAAAACTTCCCCTCACCCCAAAAAAATTTACATTGATGGGATGAGTATAAAATATTTTCAATAAATAAAATATTCCATGAATGTGTTGTTAATTTTCAGTTTATTCACATGCTTACACATCTTACTCTAGAGTAATATATACTTTTTTTAATGATCAAAGTCTATCACAATACTCTAAGCTTATTCTGTAGAGCAAACATGAAATATTCTCTTGGATAAGTTGCAGAATTGAAACCAATACTTGAATGAAGTACGAGAATGGATAAGAAAGTTACATTTTTCATTATCAGCACAATTTTCTATAAATACTGGATCAGATGCCAGAACAAATGCACCTGGTTGTAGACACAGCAGGTGACGCTGTTCTTGGGGGTGCTGTCTGGACGAGTGTAATGGAGGAGCGAAGAAGAGTAGGTAACATAACGTAGAAACGTGCGCATCCACATTTTTTTATCTTACCATTATTTTACCAAGCAAGTTGATTGCTAACATATTCTCATTTGCAGCAACAGCCTGGGGAGTAGTTACGGGAGAGGAGAGGGGATAATTGAGCCAATTGAAAATGTTCGATCAATAGAGCAAGTATGGAGCGGGGCTTCAGTACAGAGATGCCAGAAATAGATAAGCTGATAAAATGTGCACAATACATTTTCTCTGTCATTTCTTTATAAAATCCACGAGACAAGATCCACAATAAAAATACATATTCCCCGGTTTTAATATATTGTTGCTTGCGCTGTCTAGCAATTAGAATTTATATATTTTTTTGTTTTGAAAAATAAATCAGTTGATAACGTTCAATTAATGATTTATCTGGGATTTCACCTATCCAAAAAGGGCCATCTACAGTATAGACCTTTTGAACAGCCCCACTTAGGTCAAATCAATTGTGGTTAAAATAATAATACTATATGAAAAACCATATATAGAGCGCGGCGTGTTGCCACTCTAAATGTGCAGTGATAAATAACCTTCAAGCTAATGTATGTTGAAAAATAAATCAATATTAATATTTTGTTGGATTTCAACTATCCAAAAATAGCAATTTATGTAGACCTTCTGAACATCCCCACTCAAGCCAAATCAGTTGTGGTTAAAATAATAATACAATACGAAAACCTGTATGGAGAGCGCAGCATGTGGCCATTCAAAATGTGGACTGATATATAACGTTCTTGACCGATGTAATGGCACTGTAGATATGTTGGCATAGAACGTAATCCCGGTTTTTACAGTAGTTCGCAGGGAACGTAATTCTTGAGATATATGATTGTCTAGTTTAGGTTTCTTTAGGATGGGCGTGACAGCAACAGCTTTGTAGCAGGAGGGGACAATACTGTTGGAGGGGGAGAGGTTGACTATGGTTGTGATGTATGGACAGAGTGCAGGTATGGAGGCTTTAATCAGGACTGTTGGAAGAGGATTGAGAGAGCAGGTAGTATTTTTGGATGTCATTATGAGTTTAGTGATGGAAGGGGAATCAACCAGCTTGAACGAGAAGAAGTGAGAGTCCTGGGCAGAAGGTGGACAGATTTGGAGGTTAACAAGTATGGGGGGCTGTAGTGGATTTATTATATAGTGAGGAGATTATTGTTGTTATTTTACCTGCAAAAAAACCTGCAAAAAATAGTTGCCAAGTTTAGTGGAGGGGCTAGAGAGTGAGTCACTGCAGGGCCGAAGTAATTTGCTGACAGTAGAGAACAGAGTCTGGGAGTTTATATTGGAGCAATTGATTGTTTGTGAAATAGAAGGACCTGGTAGCACTGACGGCATCTCTGTAAACCAAAAGGGGGAGTTTGTAGCCTTCAGCGTGAACAGTGAGCCCTGACTTTCTTACCCAGCATTCAAGGTGATAACCAACTTGCTTCATGGTATGAGGCTCTGATGTAAACCAGGGGGATAAGGAGGTGAAACATGTCTAGTTTTTAGTTGGGCCAGAGATTTGAGGGAGACAGACAGCAGTGTTGAGCTGGTTTGCTTGTTCTTCAGGTGATTTGAGTGTGGAATCAATCGGGAGAGCAAAACAGATGGCATCTGATAGTTGGAGAGGGTCAACAGCTTTGATGTTAAAAAAGAGATTATGCGCTTGTCAGTGTTGTGTGGTACGTTGGAAGAAAATGAAAAATTAATCTTGTGGTCAGACAACGGGAACAAAGAGGGATTTATCTGGGTAATGTTAAGGACAACGGAGCAGACAAGATCAAGTATGTAACCTATGATGTGGGTGGGAACATTAACATGTTGGATACATTTAAAACAGCCCAGGACAGAGATGAAATCAGAGGTACCCCCTTGGGCTGGGGTTCGTCTTGGCCCGTCCGGTGGCCGGGCCTTTGGGGGAGGGTACTGTCATGGTGCGGTGAGCAGCACCGCCACCGTGCCATAATTTCTCAGGTTCCCATATTCTCACGAACACATCCCGGACTGTCACATGTTTTCAATCCTTCACACCAGGTCCCAATTTGAATCGTTTGTATGTGTATATATGTTTCCCCTCTGCTCCCCACATGGTGGCTCATTGTGCTTGTCATGTTTGGATGTCGTGTATGTTGCCGTAGTTGTAAGTACTTGTGTTATTTCATATTGTCGTTTTTTGCTGCTTTAGTCAGCCCTTTACTATGTGTGTTTTGTGCTCGGTGTTTGTTTATTTCTTATCAATTAAAGAATCCACACCGACTACCCCTGCCTGCACCTGGTTCCTTGTCCAAGCAACACTGCACTACACCACCTGTTGTGACAAAGATGGAAACATTTTCACAATTTATTATGAAAAGAGACAATAATCTCTTATACGAACAATTGTTCGTATAAGAGATTATTTCAGTTTAATTATGTGGATCCACGGGAACAATCGTTTTCACAAAACAGAACAACAGAATAGTGTCGTAACAATTATTTCCGATCATACATTATTGCTTTCACTTCTTTATACCCCTCCTTGTCAGCTCCCAAATATATTATCTCTTATGCTATAAGATATATACAAAAACAAGTCGTCATACTAATCGAAAACAAGATGGAACCATACACTTTCATGGCAACCATAGTTCTAGGTCAAGAGTTAACAGACCTCCTGATCTGAGCTACCCCTGGTCTCTTTCCGGCCCAAATGGAAGGTACAGAGGAGACACAGGCAACTTCACCTTGGAGCCATCTGTAGCAGGGACATAGATGAGCTAGGTTTAAGGCCTGGCGCCTCAGTTGTAGCCATAATCACTTCTAAGAACAGGGCATGCTGACCTAGCTCTTCTATCCGTGACAACCATGAACAGTCTAAAGCAAAATCAGGCCTAGTCTAAAACAGTCCATTTATTACAGTTAATTTGGAGAATAATGGATAAATAAGGATATGGTAATAAATTAATTCTCCACAATAATGTTTTAATGTGGGATTGTTGACGTGCTGTACGCTGCCTGCTGTTACCTACCTTGCTACCTGGCAAATTTTTTCGAGTTTACTCTATATAAACTAATTGGTCAAAATTCTACTTTAAGAGTTTTACCAAAGCAATATTTTTTAACTGTTGACCTCTTACCCAACTTTACTACACCGGGACTCTTTTTGGACATAATTAACGGAACTACTCACCCCTGAACACCCGATGCTAAGTATCATTAAAATGCCGTATCACTGTAATTGTTGTAGCTACAACCATACCATACCATCTTCTTCCGCTTATCCGGGGCCGGGTCGCGGGGGCAGCAGTCTAAGCAGGGATGCCCAGACTTCCCTCTCCCCAGACACTTCCTCCAGCTCTTCCGGGGGGACACCGAGGCGTTCCCAGGCCAGCCGGGAGACATAGTCCCTCCAGCGTGTTCTAGGTCTTCCCCGGGGTCTCCTCCCGGTGGGACGGGACCGGAACACCTTCCCAGGAAGGCGTTCCGGAGGCATCCAAAAAAGATGCCCAAGCCACCTCAGCTGACCCCTCTCGATGTGGAGGAGCAGCGGCTCTACTCTGAGCTCCTCCCGGGTGACCAAGCTTCTCACCCTATCTCTAAGGGATCGCCCGGCCACCCTGCGGAGAAAGCTCATTTCGGCCGCCCGTATCCGGGATCTTGTCCTTTCGGTCATGACCCAAAGCTCATGACCATAGGTGAGAGTAGGAACGTAGATTGACTGGTAAATCGAGAGCTTCGCCTTGCGGCTCAGCTCTTTCTTCACCACGACAGACCGATACATCGACTGCATTACTGCAGAAGCTGCACTGATCCGTCTGTCAATCTCCCGTTCCATCCTTCCCTCACTCGTGAACAAGACCCCTAGATACTTAAACTCCTCCACTTGAGGCAGGCACTCTCCACCAACCTGAAGTGGGCAAGCCACCCTTTTCCGACTGAGGACCATGGCCTCGGATTTGGAGGTACTGATTTTCATCCCCACCGCTTCACACTCGGCTGCAAACCGTCCCAGTGCATGCTGAAGGTCCTGGTTAGAAGGGGCCAACACGACAACATCTGCAAAGAGCAGAGACGAAATTGTGTGGTCCCCAAACCTGACACCCTCCGGCCCCTGGCTGCGCCTAGAAATTCTGTCCATAAAAATTACGAACAGAACCGGTGACAAAGGACAGCCCTGCCGGAGTCCAACATGCACTGGGAACAAGTCTGACTTACTGCCGGCAATGCGGACCAAGCTCCTGCTTCGGTTGTACAGGGACCTGACAGCCCTTAGCAAAGGACCCAGGACCCCATATTCCCCAAGCACCCTCCACAAGATGCCGCGAGGGACACAGTCGAATGGTTTCTCCAAATCCACAAAACACATGTGGATTGGTTGGGCAAACTCCCATGAACCCTCCAACACCCCGTAGAGGGTATAGAGCTGGTCCAGTGTTCCACGGCCCGGACGAAAACCACACTGTTCCTCCTGAATCCGAGGTTCTACTATCGGCCGTATTCTCCTCTCCAGAACCCTGGCATAGACTTTCCCGGGGAGGCTGAGAAGTGTGATCCCCCTATAGTTGGAACACACCCTCCGGTCCCCCTTCTTAAAAAGAGGGACCACCACCCCGGTCTGCCATCCCAGAGGCACTGTCCCCGACCGCCGCGCGATGTTGCACAGGCGTGTCAACCAAGACAGCCCCACAACATCCAGAGACTTGAGGTACTCAGGGCGGATCTCATCCACCCCCGGTGCCTTGCCACCGAGGAGTTTCTTGACCACCTCAGTGACTTCAGCCCGGGTGATGGACGAGTCCACCTCTGAGCCCTCATCCTCTGCTTCCTCAATGGAAGAAGTGACAGCGGGATTGAGGAGATCCTCGAAGTATTCCTTCCACCGCCCGACGACATCCTCAGTTGAGGTCAACAGCTGCCCACCTCTACTGTAAACAGCGTTGGTAGGGCACTGTTTCCCTCTCCTGAGGCGCCGGATGGTTTGCCAGAATCTCTTCGAGGCCAGCCGATAGTCCTTCTCCATGGCCTCACCGAACTCCTCCCAGGCCCGAGTTTTTGCCTCCACAACCACCCGGGCTGCAGCCCGCTTGGCCATACACCGTTTGTATGCCAGCTGTTGCAACACTTGTCAGAAGATAAAACACCCGGGTTTTATATTTGTCGAACACCATTTGCTGTACACCAAACACCTTACCGCTGACACAACACTTATTTACTGCCTGGGAATTTAACATTCTGGAACCCTAAGCCCCATTTGTTAATCATCAAACATAACCCACCTGTTATATCACTAGTCTGGTTTGCTCATCAGACGTTGTAAAACATCAAACACTGACACATCAATGTAATCATAAATAACAAAGTCACCGGACATGCATACGTCACTCCTGAAGTCCCACCCTAACATACGTCATACCGGAAGTCCCACCCTAACATACGTCATACAGGAAGTCCCACCCTAACATACGTCATACAGGAAGTCCCACCCCATCATACGTCATACCGGAAGTCCCACCCTACAAACCGGATGTCCCGCCCACCTGTCACATCAATATGGAAGTCCCGCCCCCCCAGGGCCATAAATCACCATTCTGACACAATATACCCTACACTAACTACTCTAGAGGTCAGAGGAGAATGGGCCGACTGATTTAAGCTGATAGAAGAGCAACTTTGACTGAAATAACCACTCGTTACAACCGAGGTATGCAGCAAAGCATTTGTGAAGCCAACCTTGAGGCGGATGGGCTACAAGAGCAGAAGGCCCCACCGGGTACCACTCATCTCCACTACAAATAGGAAAAAGAGGCTACCTCTGAGCCCTCATCCTCTGCTTCCTCAATGGAAGAAGTGACAGCGGGATTGAGGAGATCCTCGAAGTATTCCTTCCACCGCCCGACGACATCCTCAGTTGAGGTCAACAGCTGCCCACCTCTACTGTAAACAGCGTTGGTAGGGCACTGTTTCCCTCTCCTGAAGCCCGGGTGGTTTGCCAGAATCTCTTCGAGGCCAGCCGATAGTCCTTCTCCATGGCCTCACCGAACTCCTCCCAGGCCCGAGTTTTTGCCTCCACAACCACCCGGGCTGCAGCCCGCTTGGCCTGTCGGTACCCGTCAGCTGCGTCAGGAGTCCCACAAGCCAACCAGGCCTGATAGGACTCCTTCTTCAGCTTGACGGCATCCCTTACTTCCGGTGTCCACCACCGGGTTCGGGGATTGCCGCCTCGACAGGCACCGGAGACCTTACGGCCACAGCTCCGAGCGGCCGCTTCGACAATGGCGGTGGAGAACATGGTCCACTCGGACTCAATATCTCCAACCTCCCTCGGGATCCAGTCGAAGCTCTGCCGGAGGTGGGAGTTAAAGATCTCTCTGACAGGAGACTCGGCCAGACGTTCCCAGCAGACCCTTACAGTACGCTTGGGCCTGCCGAGTCTGTCCAGCTTTCTCCCCCGCCATCGGATCCAACTCACCACCAGGTGGTGATCAGTTGACAGCTCCGCCCCTCTCTTCACCCGAGTGTCCAAGACATACGACCGCAGGTCAGATGAGACGACAACAAAGTCGATCATCGACCTGCGGCCTAGGGTGTCCTGGTGCCACGTGCACTGATGGACACCCTTATGCTTGAACATGGTGTTCGTTATGGACAAACTGTGACTAGCACAGAAGTCCAATAACTGAACACCACTTGGGTTCAGATCAGGGGGGCCGTTCCTCCCAATCACGCCCCTCCAGGTGTCACTGTCGTTGCCCACGTGGGCGTTGAAGTCCCCCAGTAGAACAATAGAGTCCCCAGTCGGAGCACTTTCCAGCACCCCTCCCAGAGACTCCAAGAAGGTCGGGTACTCTGCACTGCCGTTCGGCCCGTAGGCACAAACAACAGTGAGAGACCTATCCCCGACCCGTAGGCGCAGGGAAACAACCCTCTCGTTCACCGGCGGCAGAGCTGGGGAGCTATAAGCAAACCCACACCAGCCCGCCGCCTCTCACCATGGGCAACTCCAGAGTGGTGAAGAGTCCATCCTCTCTCAAGGAGTGTGGTTCCAGAGCCCAAGCCGTGCGTAGAGGTGATCCCGACTACCTCTAATCGGAACCTCTCAACCTCACGCACTAACTCAGGCTCCTTCCCCGCCAGCGAGGTGACATTCCACGTCCCTAGAGCTAGTTTCCGTGTCCAGAGATCGGGTTGTCTAGGCCCCTGCCTTCGACTGCCGCCCGATCCTCTTCGCACCGGCCCCTTATGGTCCCTCCTGTGGGTGGTGAGCCCACGGGAGGGCGGCCCCACATCGTCCGTTCGGGCTGAGCCCGGCCGGGCCCCATGGGGGAAGGCCCGGCCACCAGGCGCTCGCATACGAGCCCTAACCCCGGGCCTGGCTCCAGGGTGGGGCCCCGGCTGCGCCATACCGGGCGACGTCACGGTACTCAATATTTTTTTCATCATTAAGGGGGGTTTGAACCGCTCTTAGTCTGACCCGTCGCCTAAGACCTGTTTGCCTTGGGAGACCCTACCAGGGGCATATAGCCCCAGACAACATAGCTCCTAGGGTCACTCGGGTACTCAAACCCCTCCACCACGTTAAGGTGGCAGTTACACGGAGGACAATTATCGTCTTCAGTTAAAGATAGCAGAGTTAGAGGCTTGGCTTCTGACGCAAATGTCAGGCAAGGATTATGTTAGTGTAGAAATAGAAAAAAACTGTGTCAGTGCCACCAGGAAGAAACAATAGTCTTGTTAGCCCCCCGGCACAGCTCCTGCAGCCGGGCAATAACTTTCTCTTGGTCACTGGGAAGAAATGCCGTCGACCAGTTAAACCTGAATCGTTGCTAAATCCAACTGAGACTTTCAACAGGTTTTCCCCCACTGGAGTCGGAGTCAAGCCCCGAACAGCAGGCATGTTCTACCCGTGGCCTTGAAAAACTGAAAACTTTAGTCATCGGCGATTCCATTACACGCAGTATTAGACAAAAGAATCAGCCGCTGATCGTACACTGTTTACCACCGACATAGCCGCAAATCTGGGGCTGGTGCTAGCGAAGTCTAAAACTGGCAAGTATAGAGAGTACAGAGATATTGTTATTCACGTTGGCACCAACGACATTAGGATGAAACAGTCAGAGGTTATGAAGCAGAACATTGCATCAGCGTGTTAACTAGCTAGAAAGATATGTCGGCATCGAGTAATTGTCTCTGGCCCCCTCCCAGCTAGGGGTGGTGACGAGCTCTACAGCAGACTTGCGCAACTCAATCGCTGGCTGAAAACGGAGTTCTGCCCATTGCAGGAGGTAGAGTTTGTAGATAACTGGCTTTCTTTTTGGGACTCTCCCAGAAATAGGGCCAGGCCTGATCTGCTGAGGAGCGACAGACTCCACCCTAGCTGGAGTGGTGCTCTTCTTTTATATAGGAACATTGACAGAAGTCTCATTCCTATAGCCTCACCATGAGATTATGACTGATCATGAGAGGGTGCAGGTCAGGCTGCAGGCTGTTAGCCAGCCTGCTAGCATAGTGGAGTCTGTCGATAGCATAGCCAGTGTAGTTAGTACAGTTTTACCTATTGCCACTGTGACTCGTTCCAGGCTGAGAAAAGTTAAACAAGGTAGTGCTAACAATAGCAACCTTATTAAGATAAACCTTTCCTCCACCTCGGTCACAAATAAAAATGACTGAATCACCTCGCATCTCAAAATGGGACTACTAAATGTTAGATCCCTTGCTCCAAAGGCAGTTGCAGGGAATTAATCTCTGATCATAAACTAGATGTTATTGGCTTGTGTGAAACGTGGCTAAAGACTGATGAATTCACTGCCCTAAATGAGGCCTCTCCTCCTGGCTATACTAGTGATCATATCCCACATGCATCCCGAAAAGGAGGGGGTGTTGCTAATATTTATGACAGTAAATATACATTTACTCTCAAACACATCACTGATTTTCCTTCTTGTGAAGTTTTACTCATGAAACCAGGCTGACAAATCTTTTTACATAGCTACTATTTACAGGCCCCCTGGGCCATACATAATGTTCCTCAATGAGTTTCCAGAATTCTTGTCTAACCTTGTAGTCATGGCAGATAGTATTCAAATTTTTGGCGATTTCAATATGGAAAAGTCCAATGATCCTCTTCAAAAAGCCTTTGAAGCCATTATTGACTCAGTGGGTTTTATCCAACATGTCTCAGGTCCAACAAACTGTCACAATCACACCTTAGATTCAGTCCTGTCATGAGAAATAGATATTCTAGATCTAATAATTTCCCCCCCAAATCCTGGATTATCGGATCACTGTCTTATTACATTTACCGTTAAAACAAGAAATCCATTTGCTCCGCAAACAATGAGTTTCAAAAGCTGTACTATAAATTCTCGGACTGCAAATAAATTCTTACAAGTTTGCTCATTAATGACAGAGTAAATAAATCTGTAAACGATCTAATCGAGGATCTAAACTCAACACAGCAAAATACATTAGACACGGTTGCACCACTAAAAACAGAAGAATTACGCAACAAGAAACTTGCTCCCTGGTACACAGACAATACTAGAGTACTTAAGCAAGCCTCCAGAAAATTGGAGCACAAGTGGCACTCCACCAATTTGGAAGTATTCAGACTAGCCTGGATAGACAGGACACTACAATACCGCAAATCACTCACGTCTGCTCGATCAGCTTATTTCTCCAACCTGATTGAGGTGAACAAAAACAATCCAAAATTTATCTTCGATACAGTTGCAAAGTTAACAAAAAAGCAAAACTCAACAAGTGAAGTGGGTCTTCACTTTAGTTGTAATGAATACATAAACTTCTTTGATGAAAAGATAATCACCATTAGAAAACTCCTCCTTAAATAGTTATGGTCCTCAAAATCTCAGTTGTCCTAAACATTTCCTGAATCTCCCTAACCAGGTGTCAATGGGGACACTTGAATTTTTTTATACCGTATCGCTCGACACATTCACTAAATTTGTAATGAGTTCTAAACCCACAAACTGTCAGCTAGACCAGATTCCAACAAAATTACTTAAGGAGCTATTTCCTGTGCTAGGTCAGCCAATGCTAAACATAATAAATTGCTCCCTTTCCTCTGGATGTGTACCAAACTCACTAAAAATTGCGGAAATTAAGCCTCTTCTAAAAAAATCGAATCTGGATCACGACATATTAAACAAATATTGGCCAATATCGAACCTCCCGTTCCCACCCACATCAAAAATCTTATAAAAATGTGTTTCCCAACAACTGAATGGCTTCCTGAAGACAAATAACATTTATGAAATGCTCCAGTCCGGTTTCAGATCTCATCATAGTACTGAGACTGCACTCGTAAAGGTAACAAATGACTTTCTAATGGCCTTAGACAAAGGTTCTGCATCCCTTCTGTTGCTTCTTGATCTTAGTGCTGCTTTTGGCACCATTGATCACGCCCTCCTCTTAGAGAGACTGAAAACCCATATTGGGCTACGTGGAAATGTTCTAGCCTGGTTAAAATCTTATTTATCTGAAAGATATCAGTTTGTTAATGTAGATGGCATATCCTCTGACAAGTCAAAGGTTTGCTTTGGTGTTCCTCATGGCTCGGTTCTGGGCCCATTATTGTTCTCACTATATATGCTCCCTTTGGGCGAAGTAATCCGAAATCACAATGTAAATTTTCACTGTTAAGCTGATGACACACAGTTATATATTTCAATGAAGCATGGAGAAACCCCAAAATTAGCTACTTTGGAAGCATGTGTTTCAGATATTAGAAGTGGATGACAGAGAACTTCTTGCTCTTAAACTCAAGAAAAACTGAAATGCTCGTTTTAGGACCCAAGAAAGTGTTGTTAGCAGATCTCACTGTGAACCCCGACGGCTGCATGGTCGTAAACTTCAACTGCACACGGCTGCTAGAATCCTAACTAGAACAATTTTTTTTTAACACATTACTCATGTCTTAGCGTCCTTACACTGGCTGCCTGTTAGGGTTAGGGCTGATTTTAAGGTTTTACTGTTAACCTATAAATCAATACATGAACTTGCTCCTACTTACCTTGCTGAAATGATCAAGCCATACATACCTACACGTAACCTACGATCGCAAGATGCAGGCCTTTTAATTGTACCTAGAATTTCTGAACAAACAGCCGGAGGCAGGGCCTTTTCTCATAGAGCTCCACTACTGTGGAACGATCTGCCAATTAAGGTTAGAAGTGCAAACTCAGTGCAAACTTTCAAGTGTCTACTAAAAACTAATCTCTACAGCATGGTTTATAATTAGGAGGGGGCGTGAAGGTGACCAGTAGGCTTGATACTGTCCACCCTTGCTGTCTTGCCAGGTGGGCTCTCGTCGCCACTGGGATGCCCTCCCTTAAGGCCGGGTGTCTCTGTAAAAGCACTTTGTGACAACTGCTGTTGTAAAAAGGGCTTTATAAATACATTTGATTGATTGATCGATTAATCCATAAGGCCTCAAGGGGGGTCTCACAACAATGTGGTTTGGTCTATACCAGGCCCACCGCATGGAAATATTCTGCTGCGTGCTGAGCTGTTCGCTAGCACACATGGGTACATCTAAACCTAGTGATAAATTAGAAATTGGTACAAAGATCATTTTCTAATCTAGTAAAGAAGTCTCATGGTTTTCTTACAAAAGGTTAAAATATTGTGTTTTCTCTATACTGCATATTGTATAAGTGGTAGAATGTAGAATCCACATGGTGATAATCTTTAATGTTAAGACACGCTGTGTCCCATGAGGACTGAATTTGAATCCAAAATAGTTATAGCCTATGAAGAGGGTAATACAGCCAAAGCCAGTTCATTCCCCACAATAAAATTAGATGTTATATCTTAAATGTTGAATTGAGTTTGGTTAAATAATATAGTTTCTCTTTTATTTGTGTTTACCAATGATGACTGGGATAATACATGTTTGAAAACGACACCTGGTACTTGTTAATGGAGTTTAAATTGTAAAATGGTAAATTTAATAATGAACAAATATTGATATGGATGTAACAGTTTTTAAGGCCTACATTGAGTGTCCTTTGGATTACTTATTGTACCTTGATTTTAGTGATGTCATACATCTGCTTTCTGTCAACGTTGCCATTTTTGGGAGTTTTCTAAATCTTCAGTTAATGAAGGATATCGACTAAGTTAAAATATATTTTCTTCTCAATAGCTTTAATGTTGAAATTTATGATATTGAAACCAACTGAAGTGAGGGTAGAGACCGAAAGTCATCCCCCATTGTTGATGATAGAACAATCTTAATGTCAACAGAACATGGTCTAAATATGCATAAAAGTTGTGATTTAGGGTTTGGCTGACTGTCGCTATTGGACTTAAAATGAATCAATTTGTGAATTCCCAAACATTTAGGAGGTTAATCAAGACAATGTTTGTGTTTGTCATGAGGTAGTTTGAACCTAAATTTAGGTTCTGTAGATATGCTAATATAATCACCCTGGTGGTTGCAGCAGGTAAACAACTGCAACATGGGCTGCAGTTTTTTCTCCTACAATATAGTTGAGCAGCTTATCCCCTAGTGGGCAAACCAATTTAGTTAGGCATGTGCCAAGAAACTACAGGAGTTTATGAACGCATGGCAGCCAATTTTGCAGACCTGTGTGTAGGTATTGAGGTAGAGTCAAATTTGAGAGCTGTTTAGCTATGTTAGACACATTTGTTAATAGGTTATAAGTGACTGTGTTGCACACTGATGTCTTTGATTGTATTAGTAAATGTTTGTGTTTTTAACATTTTCACTTTCACATCATGAATATTCATTATGGAACTCCTTCTTGAATGGATTTTAGATCCATTCCTATTACCAATTCTCTATTTTTCATGTCCATCCTGACATGATGGCCAGTGAGGGTTCAAGATGCTGCCTCCTGTGGCCATATTTGTCATATTTCTGCTTTCACTTCATGGTGTCACTTTCCATTGACTTAATGAAGTGAAAGCAGGGGGGATGTATGATTTAATTGATTACGATTGGAAACAGCTGAGCCAAGAGTTCAGAGTGAGTCAAATTGGTACTTATAAGAAGTTACATGAAACATTTAGTTTTTCCTGTTTGCATAGTTATAACGGAGCATTGTCATCTGTTATGTTTCACATCTTCTATTCACAGGATTTGTTTTTAATTGGTTTATTTGGAAATTGTTTTCTTTGATGCAAGGTATAACATTTTAATGGTTAGCACAAGGAACCAAACATCAACCAAGCCATTTCTGGATGGAAAAGGAAATTTGACATAGACTATTATGGAAACCTGCCTCGATACGGTGTAAGCCTCATTCTAATGATGGAACTTCTGAGATCCAAATGTTTTCAGGACTGATCTATTGTCTTCATTGTTGGGAGTTGATGGAACAATACCCAGTGGATGAAAGTCTGATGGACTGTTGAAGCACACTAATCGTTGTTTTGCAGTTATACTTTCAACAGATCAGGACATCACAATCCCGTTTCTGGTGATAAATCACATCACTGACTGGACACAGACAACTGGGTGTGTGAGTACCAGCAACATGTTCAAGAAGGATTTCAACAACCACACGGGTGAAATCTGTTCCAAATCTTCCTGACCACTCACATGGCAGAATGATGCCAGGGTCAGATCCCTTGGCATCACACTCCATTTCCAGAAAACTGAATACAAGAACTAAAGGACACTTGATTGGAAACTAACTTCTTTCCTTATGATCTAAGACTTACCTAAATTAACTGATATGGTGATTTCATATGTATGAAGGTTTGTTTCTCGCAAGACAGGTGGGAAACTCTGTACGATGACAATCCCAATATTGGACTTCGATGTATTTGTGATGATGCTTAATGATCAACATTATGATGGCTATCAAGATATGTTTGGATAGTGAATTGTTCCCTATTAAAGGTAGACGTTTTCCCTATTTAAAGGTAGAATCTTTCACAGGTCCAACAGGATATGCATGAGCCTTTTGTATGATATTGTAGCAAGGATCATGATACAAACAAGTTTTTTTTTATTGTTCAATGGACTTTGGAGGAATGTTTAATCATGTTGTCATGTTTTTGTCAGTTTTTCTGCTGAACACCGTTAACACTGATAGTAGCTTGTTGATGTCAATATGTTTCTCAACCCTTATAATCTGAGGTGGGGGAGGGATTGATAACTGTCGATACATTGAGTTGTGCGTCGGAGTGTGGTGTGTCAATTGTGTCGTGTCTACATTATTTTTCATTTGGGGAACAATAAGACCTCATTGGTCACTTACACCTTTTTTGTTGTTTTGTCTTAGTCATTTCTATCATAAGTGAATGGGCCTTTACTTTTCATTCAAAATTGAATTGTACTTTTAATGTTTTATCAAACGTATTGTTTTTGCTTTAATGTTTGATAGGGAGTGTTGAAGTATATGAACGTATGCTTGTTTATGTTTAGATAAAAGAATATCTGTTTATCTGTACACAGTAAGTCACGTTCATTCAAAGCGCAACAGTACGTAGCCAATGGGCTTACAGTAATTCTTTCCTCTATCTATAAAGTTGAGGAACGACCGGAGGTTCTTTGACCAAGACCAAGTATCGAGTCTCTAACATGAACAATAGACTCTCAAATTCTGCAATAATTGAATTACTCTCTTCTTTGACGACTGGGTACACAATCATTATTTCAACCACTATAAGAAACGGCTGACTTCTAACACAGTTCACGTGTCATTGCTGCTATTCCTGTATTTCATTTGCACATGCCAACTTGCACCTTAAACTTGCACATTTAGTACGGTCACTGTACTTGCATTTACTTCATTTTGTTACATACACATGTCTACCTAGGGAACCTCATTGCTGCTATCCCTGCAAGACTTTGGGGATCTCATAATCTACGGTACATAATATCATTAAAAGATTCAGAGAATCCGGAGAAATCTGTACACAAGGGCCAAGGCCGAAAACCAATATTTGATGGCTGTGCTCTTTGGGCCCTCATGTGACATTGCATTAATTGCATGGGATAAGAAACACTTTCGAAAACCATTGTCTGTGAACACAGATTGTCACTGCATCCACAAATGCAAGTTAAAACTCTATGCAAAAAAGAAACCACATATAATCAAGATCCAGAAACAACGCCACTTTCTCTGGGCCTAAGACGAAGTGGAAAACTGCCCTGTAGTCTGACAAATCAAAATTTGAACTTATTTGTGGGAATCATGGACACTGTGTCCTCTGGGCTAAAAAGGAAAGGGACCATCCGGCTTGTTATCAGTGCACAGTTCAATAGCCAACATCCGTGATGGGGATGCATTAGTGCTCATGGAATGGGTGACTTGCACGTCTGTGAAGGAACCATTAATGCTGAACAATATATATAGGTTTTGGAGCAACATATGCTGCCATCCAGACTACGTCTTTTTCAGGGAAGGCCTTGCTTATTCAGCAAGACAATGCCAAACCACATTCTACACCTATTACATTAGCATGGCTTTGTTGTAAAAGACTCGGGTCTGAACTCGGTCTGAACTCGCAGTTCAGACCGGTCACCCACCACTATTATTAAATGAAAAATGACGGAGACCCTGAACTGTTGAGCAGCTGAAATACTGTATCAAGCAAGAATGGGGAAACATTTAACTTTCAAAAATACAGCAAATTATCTCCTCAATTAGCAAACACTGAGTGTTGTTACTGTAATTCCCAGTTTACGAGCTGCACTGTGTATAAACCGCACCAGTAATTTTATTGCTTTGTGTGTATACAAACCCGAGTATTAACCGCACCCATATATCATCCGCATTTGCCCGGAGAATTTACCTTTCGCATAACACCTCCCCCAAAATAGTCCTTGTCCAATCCTACCTTAGCAACCGGTCAATACTTGAAGAAGGTCTATGGCACTGGCTGCAAATCCGATAGCACGTACCCGAAAAGTTTAGAGGGCTGAGTCATTTACAGTGACTTCTTGGGTTGTGAAATGCTTTAATCAACATTTATACATAATTATTAATTATTTAAACATCAATGTTATCTAACGCTGACGTTATAGTTATGTGCTAATGTGATCATTAATATGACTTACTTGCTACTACTACGTTAGCTAGATACCTCCAATATTAGCTTTTACGTCAGGGCACTCGTAGGCTTAACTTTAAGAAGTGTCTTTCTGCTGAAGTTGGTAGGATGATGATCTGAGTATTGTGAACATATCCTTTCAATTCATATTGCAATACCTCGATTGCATATTGCAAAACCTCGATCTGGAGGATATCGTAGAGGTCCAGAAATAATCACTTACACTGACTGGTAATTTGCTACTTGTCCCCTCCTTGCTTGGCTGTTGACAGTAGTTGCTGCTTACATAAGAAGTGCTGCTTGACGGACGTAACAACAGTAACTAAGATAGGCGGTGCATTTGTGAAGGGTCAATTATGACTCGTACATTCATTGTACATTAATATTCAACATTTATCATATGGCGCTACCAAAATTAATTTGTTGAAGAATAAAATGTTTTTGAAAACCCTGTAACACCAATTTATCATATGTGCTACATGACTTTCTGAGACCTCTACAATGTCAAGCAATCATCTGTGGAGACAGTTTTATAAATGTAAACTCATGTATTAGCTGCACCCATGTTTTAACTGCTGTGGTTGAAAATATTTAAAAAATCTGATAAGCTGCAATTTATAAATGGGAAATTACGGTAAAAGAAGAGATGCAACACAGAAATAAACATGCCCCTTTTTCCAAAAAAAATTAAAATCTAGTTCAACATTTGATATGTTGTCTTTATACTAATTTCAATTAAATATAGGGATTAAATGATTTCCACAACATGGCATTCTGTTTTTATTTGCATTTTACCCAGCGTCTTAAAGGTTTTGGAAACAGGGTTATATTAAAAACCAGTTAGCTGCAGTCTCTCATCTTTTACGCCTCTTTTAGGACAAATTGTCTTTCCACAACATTTTATTAGGCTGCTTGTCTGCCGTAAACTCATGATGAAGGTAAAAAAGACACAATTGAGTGGAATTCCAACATCCGGACTTTAGGCAAAAACAAGCTTGGTTGAAAATGTAAAATCAGAATTTTTAGTTTTCTGGGGACTCCACTGAAGGCAGGTTGGCCCCTCTATATAAGCCAGCCAAGTGATTGGTCCTTAAAAGATTTGATCACTTGCAAGTACTGGAAGGTGAGCTTTGCTGCTGAAACACCTCTCTGATTCGCTCTACGCAGATGTCTGAGGCTACTTGTGTCTCCTTGGCTAGTCCAGATAGGCTGAGGAAGCCATGTGGGAGGTCTTCAACCACCCTTAGGGTCACTGGTTGGCCCATGTCCCGCAGTTTCTTGGCAAACATCACAGAGTCATCCAACAAGGCATCCAGTGCAGAAGCCTGTGGGAAGGAATCATTAAAGAAAACTATGAAAGATTTAATTGGAAAGACTGTCTATATAGACTGACCCAGACAAAAGAAGACATTTTTCATAGTCTGATTTTGGAAAAAAACAGAGGTTCCCTCAACTGACCCTTTTCTATTATTTAGACAGTTTGGCACTATGGATAAACTGTAAATTACACCCAATACACATGCTTCCATTCTAGTGACTTGCTGCAGTTGTGTGCACACCCATCATTTTAGGAGTAGGAGTGCAGAATTTGGGTGGGTTTTGTGAAAATACTTCATCTTTAGTCGTAGCTATATTCCATTCCATAGCTACGGCTGTCATGGCAGAGCACAGAGATTTTCTGACTTTAGGCACTACTGTTAGATGAGCAATATCTACATATAGAAAAGATTTCCACGATTTCCTTGGCAGATGGCTCATGAACAAGCTTCTGAGAATGTAATGGCACCATCTGATGTGAGACACAAGTCTATAGACCAGTGAACAAGTACATTTTATGTTTTCTTTCTTTAATATACCACCTTACCTACACTGTTCATCTGAAATGCATTATCAACAACACATAACTTCAGACAGAGCCACACTGTCTCTGGACCCCCCATCTCAGCCCCTAGGTTTACACTGCTGTGTTATTGTGCCAGGGGCCTTGGGTCAGTCTGTCTTGTCTTGATCTTATTAGTTACTACACCACCCCACCCCACCAACCCCTCGGATATGGAAGTTTCCAGCCCCGTCTCAATCTCTAGTATTCACACAGCAATAAGCTACGATTAAGTTTAGCCTTTGGGTTATGCGTTCCACTGCGAAAACAATCCCAACCCTGGGGGAGGACACATCCTAGTTACTACACCACCCTCAGGAAGGGGAAATGGTGTCTCCAGATCTGCCCAACCCCATCTCAGTCCCTAGTTACTACACTGCAATAGTTTTATGTTGAGAGGGACTAGGGAGGTCTTTTCTACCCATTCTGCAACACCACTTGTTGATCATTGTTTCTGGGCTGGGTATCTGTAAATCCTTTGTGTTAACTGCTGTCTGTATAAACACTTTGTGACAAGGGTCAGTGTGAAAAGTATGCTTAGGTATCGTTGTAAATCCTTGGATTCCAGGGGCCGTGTTTAACTTTAGGAGGACATGAGCCCTTGGACCATGCCTCAGGACTACACGACCCACATTAATTGTAAGAGCCCCTGTCTAATGAATCAATCAAATGTGTTTATAAAGCCCTTTTTACAACAGCAGTTGTCACAAAGTGCTTTTACAGAGACACCTGGCCTTAAACCCCAAGGAGCAAACAACTGTAGTGTTGAATTTCAGTGGCTAGGAAAAACTCCCTAAGAAGGCAGAATTTTAGGAAGAAACCTAGAGAGGCCCCAGGCTCAGAGGGGTGACCAATCCTCTTCTGGCTGTGCCGGTTGAGATATTAAGAGTCCAATTGGAATAATTTATAAATGCATGAGGACTAAATCCAGAGTCTCTTTAAATTTAGACTATGTCAGAAGTATGACCAGATGGACAAGGACAGGGACAGCAACGGGCCCCCCAAACCAGGTACTCTGTAGGTGTGGACCAGGACCTCATGTCCTCCTAAAGTTTAAAACGGGAGGAGACTGGGAAAATTCAGAATATGCATTCCTCATATCAACAACGATTTATAGTGGAGAAAGAGAACTTAGTGGGGAAGGAGAAAAGTCCTGTGGTTGTGCAGATCAAGTTGCCGCCTGATGATTCCTGCTGCCACAGTCCACTGCCCACCAGATTAACCCTTTCCTTATCCACACAGGACTCTGGTCACAGCCTCCATCTACTTACTGACCTGCTTGTCATATGATCATGCATAAACATTGATGTGGCCCAAAAACTCATGTACTCTTCAGAGTCTGATTCCTCAAGGTTTCTTCTGAGGTTTGACCCTACTTTATGAAATAAATCTGATGGATTGATTTGATTGACAACCCTAGACACAATTTCTTCAGCTTCCCATTCTCTTCCCCCCTCATTCCAGTTCTCACCACTAAGTGCACGGGTGGAAGTCCTCTCAGCAGGTCTTCAGGGGCCAGCAGAGGAGATACAAATGGGTTCTTGACAATGGGATAGCTAGGAGTCTGGATTACAGCCAGGCGCTCAGAGCGAAGGGGCTCAAAGCCTTCAGGGTAGTCCCTGGCAGAGATGGGGACAAGTCACACATGGTCAAGTCCAAGCAAGTCTCAAGTCTTAACCATCAAGTCTCGAGTCAAGTCTCAAGTCACAGTTCAGATAAATCAAGCAAGTCAAGTCAAGGGTTCACCCTAAGCAAGTCAAGTCGAGTCCTTATAAGTTTCAAGTCAAGTCAAGTCACAGTACTAAAGAGATGAACACACACACACACACACTGTCCTCTGTTTCTGACGTGCGCTCGGTGCGAAGCTCGATTTCAAAATCAAATATTTTTCTCCTCTGCGGTACAATTTCTTGGGGGGACGAAGCGGAGGGATCTTGAATCAGCCTGAAGGGGTTGTATTCGCTATAACAACTGCCTCGCTATACCTTATCCAGCTTATTACATGGCTACCTACCAAATAAATCTATAATTTGACACAAAATATTGATTTCAAAAGGAATTTATTGATTTAAAAATGACTGTATTGCTTCCTCTAAAGAAAATAGTCCGTTCCGTCTCTGGTTAGAATCCTGCTGCGTCCATAGCAAGGCGCTGTTTTTCATGGCAACGGTCTGTTATCAAGAAATAACACGCATTCTGCACTGGAATTCAGCCAATCCATGTAATAAGGGCTAATAATAACAACCTTATAAACTAATTATTGTGACTGAAAAACTGCCTCTCGAGCTCCTCCACATCGAGAGGGGTCAGCTGAGGTGGCTTGGGCATCTTTTTCGGATGCCTCCGGAACGCCTTCCTGGGAAGGTGTTCCGGTCCCGTCCCACCGGGAGGAGACCCCGGGGAAGACCTAGGACACGCTGGAGGGACTATGTCTCCCGGCTGGCCTGGGAACGCCTCGGTGTCCCCCCGGAAGAGCTAGAGGAAGTGTCTGGGGAGAGGGAAGTCTGGGCATCCCTGCTTAGACTGCTGCCCCCGCGACCCGGCCCCGGATAAGCGGAAGAAGATGGATGGATGGATGAAAAACTGCCTAATATGTAATTACGCTGTAATTATTCTTGTCTGTTTGAGTAAAAAGAAAACTCTTTGAAATGTTTAGGTGCTAGTAATCACATTGGCACCTCCATGTAAGCCTTTCATGCAGTAAAGTTAACTGTTATGGTGTAAGCACAATGCTTTTTAGTTTCCACACGCAGTCCACAAACACTTGAAAATGCCCACATTTAATACAGACATTATAGCCTACGTGTAATAATATACATGCCCGCTCATTTTAAGATGCCCATCAACATTAAAATTCAGGCTATGCCACTGTTATAGTCAAATTCCCTTACATCTATTTACCAGACGTATTCAGTAATGATAATGGTCACATTTCTAACAAGAAAAAAATATATATAATATGCAACCAAGGCCAAATTATGACAAACAAAAGATGAATTCATTACATTAGTAACTTAATCGTTATAGATCTTAGTGAAACTGAATATAAAGAGATTACTTTCTTACCTTTCCTTGTGGTTCTTAACGAATGAAATTTGACGTTGTTGCATATTTTGCATCTGGCAAATCTTTTTTTATTCACACGGTCCAGTTCAAAGTCCTTGTATCCAAACTATACTATTTGTGGAGCTCGACTAACGTTACTGTCTGCCATGTTTGGCGCGGTTTGAATTGTGCAGCGTTAAAGGCACATACACTGATTAGTGGTGCTGATGTCACAACATATAAAATAATTGTATTGCTGTTTGTTTATTATAAGTTCAAGTCATTGTCGAGTCTTCCACTTCAAGTCAAGTCAAGTCTCAAGTAACTTGTTCTCAAGTCAAAGTCAAGTCATTTCATACTTTAATCAAGCAAGTCACAAGTCCTGAAAATTGTGTCTCGAGTCATACTCAAGTCAAGTCATGTGATTCGAGTCTCCCACCTCTGGTGCCTGGGACCTGAGAAGTCCGATGTACAAGGTGAAAATGATCTCTGGTGGGCCTCGTTGCTGAGGGACCTCTGGTGTGAACAGGACAGTGACCCTACAACCTCTGCAGGAAGGAAAGACTGGATCCAATTGGACGCCCCCATTGTGAGGTCACCGATCAGCAAGGCTGTGTCTCTACCTAAAGAACTTAATGTGGTTGTCCCCTCTGTTGGCTGAACTGTCTGACAGTCAACACCTGGAGGATGAGAAATAGTTATTTTAGACCTTTCCTTGTAACTCTTCTGCAAAACCTTTGATTCTTTCTTTACCTGCATAGGCATTGAGGCACTTGGAAAGTACACCTAAGGGCAACAGTGGGTCAATGAGCGTGAGCAGGCGGGAGGGCGAGGCATCAGTGGTGAGCAGGGTAGCTGGGTAAGCGGCCATAATACCATCTGGGACACGCACGCCACAGGCCATGGCCCTCATGGACACAGTGATGCACAGGTTGCCCCCAGCACTGTCCCCAGCCAGACACACACGTTCAGCTGTGGATCCTAGGGCAGATGAATGGAGTAGTCAGTGCCAGCTCATCTGATACAGGCAGTTGTTTTAATACTGCAATTACATGATTAACAAAATGATTGACCGAAGGGGTCCCTTGTCTACATATGAAACCATTATCATTGGCTTGTTGCTCTAACACAGTAGTAACTGACCCAGAAGACGGCAGTTCTTGAGGGCCCAACAGTAGGCATAGAAACACTCCTCTAAGGCTCTGGGGAAGGGTGCTTCAGGGGCTAGGGAGTAGTCCACAGACACAATGGGGACATTCAGGTCCTTGGACCAGCTCTTGAGATAGTTCTGGGAGACATATGGAGAGAGAAAATTAAGATAAGATGGGATAGAAAACCTTCAACAGAGGGGGTACAAACAGAAGAAAGGCTTCATAGTAAGTGCTAAGCCTGAAGCTCCACTCAGTTACAAGAGTCACACCACTACCTCATGAGATTTTGAGGTCTGGGCCACAAAGCCTCCTCCATGGAAGTGAACCAGCAGCCAGGGGGAGGGAGGGTGCTTCTGGGCACCAAATGGCAGCAAAGACACAGAAATCGGGGGAGCATTGGTACGAGTGAAGTCCAGCAGCTCTTCACTGTCCTGAAAGAAGAAAGAGTTAGTTTTGATTTTATTATAATTTAACAATTTTTACAGAAACTGTATGATTAAACAGAGGTTTAAAGAAAACACCAGACAATAACCCCTGAGGTAACACTTGAGGGCTCACCTGTCCTTCCCGAAGCTCATAGGAGATGAGCCGCATGTGGACTGGTCCAGGGCCCCAATGAGCCAACGGGGGGGACACAGGAGCAAATAGTTTGGGGTCTGAGGCTAGGGGGAGGCTCAATGGTTCAGGAGGTATGGTCAGGGTGAGGTTTACCTGCACTAGATTAGAGGCTAAACTCACCAAGCCCTGTGGGAAAGATGAACAGTCTTTAAAGCATTCAAACAGAAAGAAAAAAGAATGAGCAAAGTAAGAAAGAAAAAATGACCCACAGACCCAGAAAGACTGCAATACACATTAGCAAGCAACATCACTAGTTGACAACCTTCTCGCCTCACCGATAGAAGCTCTGATTCTGTCAGGTTCCAGAAGGACTTCCAGAACTGCATGTCCAGATTCTGGGTGATACGCTCAAACTCAGCTCCTCGTAGCTCTGGATCAATTACATACTTCCCAGAAGTAAGAAGGGAGAATGCTGCCATGCCTGAAGGTCATGTCAATGCACACTATTCAATAACTTTTTCAAAATGTAAAGAGACCGCTTAAAAAAGACTATTATTAATAATGTAATATAAAACAGTCTGTTTTATTCCGAATAATATTTTCTTTTGTTCCAACAGTCAGGGATGTTCCAATCATTTTGATCGCTATCTATTAGAAAATTTGGAAAATTATTATCTGAGCAATTGTATTGGTATGAAATAATAAACTGCAAACAAATTTGAGCATACAATGTAGCTCACAATATTGTCAGGTTACAGTCTATGAATAAAAAACTATTTTGGATCAATCTGTATATAACTGTATATAGTCTGTATATAACATTCTCAAATCCTAAAGAATGAACAGAAACGAACCAAACCCAGACTGCTGTTTTCCATAGCGCTCTCCAAACGTGACCATGCTTATTACGACTGTCTGCAGGAAGGGACGAAGGGTTGGCAAGAACTGGGGAGGAAAGTAGTGGATTTCAGCATCATCCTCCCCCAATATATTGCTAAAATGTGAAAAACTTTATTCTTCAATACTTAAATACCAGCACCACAATGACAGACAGCGGAATTGCAATGCCTAGGAAGCATTCAAACCCCTTCACTTCCTCCACATTTTGTTCTGTTAAATAAATTAATTCATAATTTAATTTGCCATCAATCTACACATATCACCTCAAAACATGTTTTTAGAAATATGCACCAATTTATTAAAAATAACAAACAGATATCTCATGTACCTAAGTACTCAATGTGTCATTTGCAATGACACTCCAAAGATGAATCTTGTGTTCTTTGACCATCCTTGAGATGTCTCTAGAACTTTATTGGAGTCTACCTTTGGCAAATTCAATTGATTGGACATGATTTAGAAAGGCAAACACCTGTCTATAGCAAAAGGTCCAAGCAAAACTCCATGGAACTCTATGGCTACACTATCAAAGCTTCAGAGTTTCTAAATAAAAAATAAAGTTATAATTCATTAAGAAATATTAGGTCTATAACAACAAAATGAGGAGAAAGCGAAGGGCTTAGAACACCTTCCAAAGACACTATTTCTTATCAACAACATGTTAAATTCACTCCTCCCAAACAGCAAACAAGTGGTGATTACTGACCTGAAAACCAAGGCAACGGCCATAAAAACAGGCCTTGTGCATGGAGGTGTACTCCCTCACAAACCTCTTGCTCAGCTCTCCGTCCTGCAGGGAGTACAGCTGTCCATGATCATTGTTGTGAAGTAGATGTTGGGCAAGGTAGAGTAGGGCCCGCAGCTGACAGAGGGCACTACAGTAGGCTTCCATCTCTGAGGCATTGTGGTCAGCCCTGAAGAACGCCCCATTATAGTTAGAGGCAATATAGTGGCCCTTTTGGATGATGTGCAGAAGGCAAGACCGCAAAACCTGAGAGATAAAACTTCACTGTGAATTTAATACAATGTAATGGAAATGGAATCAAATGACATTTGACTTCATTAGCTTTTTCGCACTATAAATATTCTATACATGTAAAAGTAACATTCTTCCCATTTTTATAAAATAAGAAACATTTAAAATGTTGTTGCATAAGCATTCACCTCCATTGTTTAAGCAAACCTAAATTAATTTGAGTCAAATTTGCCTTAAAACAATTAAGTCACATGTACTCACTCTGGGTGAAATTTGCATTTAGATTTATTTTAAAATTTTAAAACAGTCTACAAAACGTACAAAATCTGTGATGTTCCTCAGTAATATACTTCATGCATAATGTTCTACGATTTAATAACTCCCATATAGGGCCTTATTAGAAAATGAGCAACAATGACAAATCAGACATTTGGTATATTTTAAAGCATGGTCAAGTTAATAATTATGGTGGAAGTTTGTATAACACCACTCAGACACAAAGATAAAATCATCTTTCTGAACTTAACTGCAGAACTAGAAGGAGACAATTCAGGGATGTCACTTTGAGGTCACTGGTTGTTTTAAAACAGTTCTAATTAGAGAAAACTAAGAATAAATCAACCACAATGTAGTGACCATATTTTATTACCTTTATATGAATTAACAAATTCAATTAGATTAGATTTGATTCAACTTTACTATCATTGAAAAGTCATTGAACTTTACAAGTTACTGGGGCTTGCTTTAACGCTTTTAAACTACAGTGGGGCAAAAAAAGTATTTAGTCAGCCACCAATTGTGCAAGTTCTCCCACTTAAAAAGATGAGAGAGGCCTGTATAAAAAGACACCTGTCCACAACCTCAAACAGTCACACTCCAAACTCCACTATGGCCAAGACCAAAGACCTACCAAAGGACACCAGAAAATTGTAGATCTGCAACAGGCTGGAAAGACTGAATCTGCAATAGGTAAGTAGTTGATTTCTTCTTGGGGTGAACAAATCAACTGTGGGAGCAATTATAAGAAAATGGAAGGCATATAAGACCATTGATAATCTCCCTCGATCCGTGACTCCACGCAAGATCTCACCCCACGGGGTCAAAATGATCACAAGTGGTGAGCAAAAATCCCAGAACCACATGGGGGGACCTAGTGAATGACCTGCAGAGAGCTGGGACCAAAGTAACAAAGGCTACCATCAGTAACACACTACACCGCCAGGGACTCAAATCCTGCAGTGCCAGACGTGTCCCCCTGCTTAAGCCAGTACATGTCCTGACCCGTCTGAGGTTTGCTAGAGAGCATTTGGATGGTCCAGAAGAGGATTTGGAGAATGTCATATGGTCAGATGAAACCAAAATAGAATGTTTTGGTAAAAACTCAACTTGTGTTTGGAGGAGAAAGAATGCTGAGTTGCATCCAAAGAACACCATACCTACTGTGAAGCATGGGGGTGGAAACATCATGCTTTGGGGCTGTTTTTCTGCAAAGGGACCAGGACGACTGATCCGTGTAAAGGAAAGAATGAATGGGGCCATGTATCGTGAGATTTTGAGTGAAAACCTCCTTCCATTAGCAAGGGCATTGAAGATGAAACGTGGCTGGGTCTTTCAACATGACAATGATCCCAAAAACACTGCCCGGGCAACGAAGGGGTGGCTTCGTAAGAAGTATTTCAAGGTCTTGGAGTGGCCTAGCCAGTCACCAAATCTCAACCCCATAGAAAATCTTTGGAGGGAGTTGAAAGTCTGTGTTGCCCAGCGACAGCCCCAAAACATCACTGCTCTAGAGGAGATCTGCATGGAGGAATGGGCCAAAATACCAGCAACAGTGTATGAAAACCTTGTGAAGACTTACAGAAAACGTTTGACCTCTGTCATTGCCAAAAAAGGGTATATATCAAAGTATTGAGATTAACTTTTGTTATTGACCAAATACTTATTGTCCACCATAATTTACCAATAAATTCATAAAAAATCCTACAATGTGATTTTCTGGATTTTTCTCCTCATTTTGCCTTTCATAGTTGAAGTGTTCCTATGATGAAAATTACAGGCCTCTCTCATCTTTTTGAGTGGGAGACCTTGCACAATTGGTGGCTGACTAAATACTTTTTGCCCCACTGTATGTTTCCAGTGGCACACTGTGTTGTGGAAATTCTTGAACTGATGTATACTTGGTCCTATACATGTATAAATGGTTACTAGTTAAATGTACTGAGTCCCCATGTTTGGATAAGAAAAGGAATGTAGGAGAGGGGGATCTGGTGTTTAGGGTCATTATTGACTGGTTTTAGCAGATTATAGGGTTACTCGTAAATCTGCCATCTATTTTTTGTCCAGATGATGTAAGACCTCTTAGGGGGGTGAAGAGGTTACCCATCTGGGGGAGGATAGCCCATGTAGGCTACATTTTCAAAGGAAAAACTATGTGGGGGAAATTATAAACAAAATTTCAATGTCAATAAACTTTACATAGGTTAAAGAATATTATATGGTTAGAGCTTATATAAGCTAATGTAGAGAACATGATCTAATATAAAAATCCTATTTTGATGTTATGGTTTTTTATTTGCTTGTGCTCATTTGCTTTGGAGACTGATTGTGCAATACATCCAATAACACTAGATACACTGCACCTTAGACTAGGGCTAAGAGCATCCTAAGCCCTGGGCTAAGCAAGTGTTCACACTTGCATTTTTTGAAGTGGGAAAGCACCACCTAGGGCTAGCTGGCCATGCTCTGGAGCAGTGTTAACAGACAGCTTTGTCTGTTTTGGTCCTTTCACTCTGCAAAGTTTTGTTGTTTCATTATACCTGCTCTATCTTAGCGAAGTAGTTATTGCAGCTTGCTTTGGATGTAAAACCAGCAAATATGTCGAAATAAGTAAGGTTGACTAAATTTTTCTCTTTCTTTGTGTAGTTATAACAAAGTTGTTCAAGCCACAGGGTGGGCATCTTGATCAGTCGATGTCATGAAGTCGTTAAATTAATCGTGGTAGCGTAACATTGATCATGTGTCAGTGATGTAGGGTACAGTAACATTATTCTCATGTCAGAGAGAACGCAACATTTGCATCTTATCATAGAATGCAAAATGGTATTGTGTTGTATTTGTCCGTTAGCCCAGGGCTTAGGAACACAAGTGTGAATCCTTAGGCCAGGGTTGACAAACTCTTGTGTGAACACAGGCTAAGCTAACCGGGGGCCAGTCTTAGCCTGGAACAATGCAGTGTGTAAAGGCCTTATTTTCCATCCCCTCACTCTAATGTACATTGGATACTTTTTGCAGGAAAACTCTTCAGTACCGCTGTGAATGTATTGTCCAAAATACTTAGGAGAGTTTGTAAAATTACAAATGTAATGTGAATTCATGGGGTACTCTGCTACATCCAGCAATGCTGTATATTGCTGTCCCCCTTTTCCCGAATGCAACACACTTTACTGTACGTGGAATTCATATTGAATCATTAGTTAGCAGCTATTGGCTTTTATTAGGAGTCTGGCATTTTACTGCATCTAAAATTATTCTGATGATGTTAACATTATAACAGACAGTTTAGCTATTAATAATTTGTCTTTTCGATATGCTGTTATGTTTCCCAGCCTCAGTAGCTAATCTATGCTCAGTAACTAATTAATCTACAAATAGGCAAATATTTAGTGGAATGTAACATTACCATGATTATTTCATTCATAAAAAACTACCTAGCAGAGTCAAAAAAATGGCTAACGTCAGCAATGAATGCTATCGACGTTAGCTAGCTAGTAATGTTAGCTAATGGAAATAGGTTTAACTAACCTCAGTTTAATCTAACATTAGTCCATCTAAAATAATTCTGGTGACATGAAGAATATAACATATGGTTTAGCTAATAATAATTTGACCATTTAGAGAATGTCATGCTTTCAAGCCTTAGTAGCTAATCTATGCTAATGTAGCTAAGCTAATTCTCTGTTTTCATTTGTACAATGACTTGCTAATATAAGCAAATGTTTAGTGGAATGCAACATTGCCATGATTATTTCATACAAAAATGTATGCTAGAAGAGATTCAGCCTAATCTAGCATTAGTTCACCTTAAATCGTTCTGGTGACATGAACATTATAACCAATGATTTAGCTATTAAAATGTGCCTTTGGTAGAGAGGGTGTTATGGCTTTAAGCCTCATTAGAAAATCCATTCTCAATAGTTAAGTAATTTCTCTGTTATCATTGGTTTCTACAGCTCCACTTCTGAGGGCTGAACGCATCAATTGTTCCTTTTAGTTGTAGACATAGCAGTTAAATTAAAATGACATCTGCGTTGTCATTTAACAATAACACATGGGTACATCGGCTATATGCCCACGACCCTACCAAAGTCAACATATTTTTATAGTAAGAATAGGGAGGCAATTTTCCTAATAAATGACTATCTGGAAAGGTATTAGTTTTATTGTTGCAACCTGTAAGCATTTTGATCATCGAAATTAAACAATTCTAAAACAAATAATTTACTCAAATCATTGATATTAATACACATACCTAAGTAAACATACCTTTGAATCATTATCATACAACAAGCAAAAGGTGAATTCATTAATATACTCCATATTTATAATAGTATCCATATTTATCTGATGCAGAATATTGAATTATAATACCATTTGAGGTAAATGTCCTAAAAACTATTGCAATGTAACATGCAAGTACATTCTGTTTGGCCAAACATTGGCGGCATAATAGCCATAACACAAGATGTTGTTCTTTGTCACTCAGTGAGATTACATTTGGTACACATGATCAGGGTTGTGATTTTACTTTGTGTGAATGATGTTTCAAGTTGGCCACATAGGAAAGGAAAAATCACAGATGCCGTATTGCTTGCAACTATGGATATAATAAAATAAAAAAAAATGCAATATGGCTAGTAGTAGATTCAATGGTGAAACCCGCTAAATGCTGCTTGCAGCTTTAATTTGTCATTATTATTGTAACTACATCATTGATTTTGCCTGTGTGAGATAAGCAGTGGATAAAACCTTGCCTAATGAGCACTGCAGAGACAAAATAATCTGTGTGGAATGCTCATCAGTCCAGTCTGTTTAATGACTTGCAACCATAAATGTCAGCATTTACCTTCACAGGTTGCCTTCAACAACGGTATTCTGTAAAATTGAAGGCCAACTTTTTTTGCATTATTTTTCTGACATCCAACCGCACAACAATAATTTTTTCTTCCTTTAGTCCAAGGATCTTGCCTGTTTCCATTCACTTGTTCTCGCAGGTTTCATTTCATTAAAAAAAAAAGTAACTTTGGGGATGTTTATTTTTTTTTATTGAAGAAAAATAATACTTTTACAAAGTATCAAGTAAACATACAAATGTCACATGTGCTTAAATGAACTAGTTGAATATACATACATTAAAGTGAGAAATATATAAATATAAACACATTGATATATATGTATATACATCAGTTTTAAAAATGGGATTACAAAAGAATAAAAATAAATATTTAACCAACAGATTATTCCTCTCAATAAAAAAAGCTTGACAGTTTTGTCACACGTTGGAGAGATTTAACAAATCCTCTAAATTCACATACAAAAACATGAAATTGGGGTTCACCTTTGTTATCCTGCATTTATGTATATGGAATTTGCCATATAGAATCAACAGGTTTACAATGAACTCAATGTCCTGTTCATCATACTCAAAAGATGTAATGACGTTTGCATTTAATTCCAACATCACAAATAGTTTTAAACAATATATGATTTTCCTGTCTAGACCAAAATTTAACTGAATGTATACAATAAAAAAAAAAAAGAATAAGGTAATGATTCGATTACACCATTGCAGAAAGTGCATTTATAGTTAATATAACAGAATTTGGAGATGTACTAGTTTGTTGGATATACATGTAAAATTTTAAAATGTACTTTTTTAATATTATTGGGGGAAAACAAAATGATGGTAATAGCCATGCTGTCTTCCAATCAATGCCATTAAAAATATTATTTTGCTTGAATATGGATTTCTTTCCAACATTATTGTTTTCATTATTCCATATGATGGTTTTGTGTGAGGAGAAGTTATTTATGTAACACAATTTCCAAGCTAGAAATGCCTGTTGATGCAACTTAGATCATTTCAATGGCAACTTTGTCATGTTACAGTTACACTGAAGTATAAATATGAAGACCACCCAATTTCAAATTTGTTTTTTTGGAATAAAGTACCAACTAGAATAGTTTTTAAAGACACTCTTTAATCCATTTTACTTTAAATGTATTATTTAAATCAATAAAATGTAACTCAAATCCACTCTCTTTCTTGGGCCCTGAAAATATACATTTTTCGATGTTGGGGTCTATTTTGCCAAGCAAAATTACTAAGTGTGCTGTTGATTTCCGTAGATATTGAGTCTTGGACAAACAATGACAGAGCAGGATAAACTAGACTTGAAATCCCTTCAGCCTTGGTTAACTCTGACGCGTACGATCACACCAGTGTGATCAGGTTAGAGTGGTCCCTGAAGCGTACGAACACACCGGTTTGATTAGGATGTATTGTTTAGAATGCACAATTAGAAACTCTAGGTACGAGTGACATACCAATGGCTGGTCAGACTGTGCTTTTATTTACTCACTTTTAGCTCAAACAGTGTTTATAACTTTATTTCCTCATTGCAATTGTTTGAAGACCACAATATGATATTAACTAGGTAGGAAGCATTCAAATCTGGACAAGAAGGGTAACTTACGTACCAACAGGCAGCCAACACTAGCAATTTTATTTTTCTACAATAAACATAATACACAAAAACAAATTATATTAGCAACTACTGTAGAGCCACCGCCCTTTGCCTCACAATAGTGTAATCCAGTGCTCAGCAGTGACACATTGTGCAGATATAACTACAGTTTGTGTGTGGGAATCTGAGGGAGTCTGTTGCTGGTGGCTGACTTTCAGTAACTAGTTCAAACAAAGTATATGTTAGATTTAGAACCGTAACCAATCTTCATTTTCGCTGCACTGAATTACAGGTCACACTTTGTTTGCTAGTGGTTAGCTGATGTTTGCTAGATAGCTACATTTACACATCAACCAGCTTTTGCAGCTCTTTGAATTTGAGTCAATGAGAGAAGCTTGCAATACAATGTATGTAGTGTTCCTTACCTGGCAAGGGGACTGTTCATGTCAATCGTCTGAACGGCACTCGATGCACATAGCTAACGTGGGGTTAATCCAGTCAGTTTGTTTTCATGTTGGTAGGGTTCACACATAATAGCTCAATTGGCAGATCTAGTTACGAACCGGTGGCACAAATTAAAACAGTATTACAGCACTACTTTTGTTGAGAAAAAAGCTCAACGTAATCTTCAAAAATCTATTTTTTCCACTGGTCGTATTTGTCCATTACTAAATTCAAGAATCGGAATTCATAACTTGTCAAAATTTGAGAACTTCTGAATAATTACGTAAATAAATGATTTACACACCACCTATTGCCTGATAGTTAGCGTATGTTTTACTGATACAACAAATGGAGTCAGTATCATTTGCGCCGCAATCTTTAGAAAAAGGATTTGCTAATATAATTGAAATACAATTTTTTATGCATAATTAGTAAGCAATTGATCTGCAACACAACCAGGAGGACTTTGGACAACAGGTCTTTCAAGCTTGGTACTCCTCAGGTGTGGGGCAATACCCCATATCCTCCTAAGTTTAAAATGCATTCGTTAGATCTACATGGATTTATAGTGGAAAAGGAGAACTGACCCTACTCCCCCAGCACAATAATATAGCAGCAAATAAAACCTTGGGGCTGAGGCAGGGGGGTCCAGTGACACTGTGGTCCAATCCGGAGGAGGCCCTGGACAGGGCCCAACAGGCAGGAAATCGATCCACCCACATTGCCAAGCATCAACCAAGGGACCCCACCAACCGCAACCACCCTGAAAGAGGGCAGAGTATTGCCAGCAGAGTACAGCCCAATTGCATAAGTGCGTAACAGAAAGACAACAACAAGCGACTCCGCCCCCAAATGGCATTGTAGGGAGGGCATCTCAGTGGCGATGAGAGCCCACCTGGCGAGACAGCAAGGGTGGACAGTATCAAGCGTTTCTGGTCACCTTCATGCCCCTGGGTCAGACTACACTTAATCATAGACCATGCTGTTGAGATGAGTCTTTAGTAGACACTTGAAATTTTGCACTGAGTTTGCATTTCTAACCTTAATTGGCAAATCATTCTACCGTAGTGGAGCTCTATGAGAGAAGGCCCTACCTCCGGCTGTTTGTTTAGAAATTCTAGGTGCAATTAAAAGGCCTGCATCTTGCGATCTAAGGTTACGTGTTGGTATGTATGGCTGGATCATTTCAGCGAGGTAATTAGGAGCAAGTCCATGTATTGATTTATAGGTTAACAATAAAACCTTAAAATCAGCCCTAACCCTAACAGACAGCCAGTGTAAAGAAGCTAGTACTGGAGTAATGTGTTAAAACATTTTTGTTCTAGTTAAGATTCTAGCAACCGTGTGCAGCACTAACTAAAGTTTATTCATTGATTTATCAGGGTAACCGGAAAGAAGAGCATTGCCGTAATCTAATCTAGATGTAACAAAAGCATGGATTCGTTTTTTCTGATTTTAGCAATGTTTCGAAGATGAAAATAAGCAACTCTTGAGACATATTTTATATGTTCATCAAAGGAAAGGTCAGGGACAAGGGTAACGCCAAGATTTCTTACAGTTTTTTGGGATGCGACCATGCAGCTGTCGAGGTTCACAGTGAGATCTGCCAACAAAGCTCTTTGTTTCTTGGGTCCTAAAATGACAATTTCTGTTTTTCTTGAGTTTAAAAGCAAGTTCTCGGTCATCTACTTCCTAATATTTGAAACACATGCTTCCAAAGTAGCAAATTCTGGGACTTCTTCATGCTTCATTGAAATATATAACTGTGTGTCATCAGCATAACAGTGAAAATTGACATTGTGATTACATCACCCAGAGGCAGCATATATAGTGAGAACAACAATGGGCCCAGAATCGAGCCATGAGGAACACCAAAACATACCTTTGATTTGTCAGAGGATATGCCATTCACACTAACAAACTGATATCTTTCAGATAAATAAGATTTAAACCAAGCTAGAACATGTCCACATAGCCCCAATATGGGTTTCCAGTCTCTCTAAGAGAAGGGAGTGATAAATAGTGTCAAAAGCAGCACTAAGATCAAGAAGCAACAGAAGGGATGCAGAACCTTTGTCTAAGGCCATTAGAAAGTCATTTGTTACTTTTACGAGTGCAGTCTCAGTACTATGATGGGGTCTGAAACCAGACTGGATCATTTCATAAATGTTATTTGTCTTCAGGAAGGCATTAGGTTGTTGGGAAACCCATTTTTCTAAGATTTTTGTGAGGAACGGGAGGTTCGATATTGGCCTATAATAGTTAAATCTGTCTGGATCCAGATTATAATTTCTTTTAGGAGAGGCGTTATTTCCGCAATTTTTGTGAGTTTGGTACGCATTCGGAGGAAAGGGAGCCATTTATTATTTTCAACATGGGCTGACCTAGCACAGGAAATAGCTCCTTAAGTAATTTAGTTGGAATCAGGTCTAGCTGACAATTTGTGGGTACAGAACTCATTCCAAATTTAGTGAATCAAAAATTTCAAGTGTCCCTATTGACACATGGTCAGGGAGGTTCAGGACATTCTCAGGACAACTGAGATTTTGGGGACTATAACTAGTTAAGGAGGAGTCAGTTGTTTTCTAATGGTCATGATCTTTTCATCAAAGTAGTTCATGTATTCATTACAGCTAAAGTGAAGATCCACTTCACTTGTTGAGCATTGCTTTTTTGTTAACTTTGCAACTGTATCGAAGATACATTTTGGATTGTTTTTGTTCACCTCAATCAGGTTAGAGAAATAAGCTGATCGAGCAGATGTGAGTGCTTTTCGGTATTCTAGTGTACTGTCTATCCAGGTTAGTCTGAATACTTCCAACTTTGTGGAGCGCCACTTTCACTCCAATTTTCTGGACGCTTGCTTGAGTTCTCTAGTATTGTCTGTGTACCAGGGAGCAAGTTTCTTGTTGCGTATTTCTTTTGTTTTTAGTGGTGCAACCGTATGTAAAGTATTTCGCAATGTTGAGTTTAGATCCTCGATTAGATCGTTTGCGGAATTATTTACTCTGTCGTTGATGAGCGAGCTTGTAAGAAATCTATTTGTATTTCCGAGAATTTATACAAACCCTATTCCAAAAAAGTTGGGACACTGTACAAATTGTGAGTAAAAAAGGAATGGAATAATTAACAAATCTCAAACTTATATTTAATTCACAATAGAATATAGATAACATATCGAATATTGAAAGTGAGACATTTTGTAATGTCATGCCAAATATTGGCTCATTTTGGATTTCATGAGAGCTACACATTCCAAAAAAAGTTGGGACAGGTAGCAATAAGAGGCCGGAAAAGTTAAATGTACAGATAAGGAACAGCTGGGGGACCAATTTGCAACTTATGTCAATGGGCAACATGATTGGGTAGCCGTTGCCGGCTAAAACTATAGGTCAAAAAAGAAGCTGTATCTAACAGGATCCAGAAGCGCAGGTGTTTTCTCTGGGCCAAGGATAATTTAAAATGGACTGTGGCAAAGTGGAAAAGTGTTCTGTGGTCAGACTAATCAAAATTTGGAGTTCATATTGGAAAACTGGGACGCCATGTCATCCGGACTAAAGAGGACAAGGACAACCCAAGTTGTTATCAGTGCTCAGTTCAGAAGCCTGCATCTCTGATGGTATGGGGTTGCATGAGTGCGTGTGGCATGGGTAACCTACACATCTGGAAAGGCACCATCAATGCTGACAGTTATATCCAAGTTCTAGAACAACATATGCTCCCATCCAGACGTAATCTCTTTCAGGGAAGACCTTGCATTTTCCAAGATGACAATGCCAGACCACATACTGCATCTATTACAATGTCATGGCTGCATAGAAGAAGGATCCGGGTACTGAAATGGCCAGCCTGCAGTCCAGATCTTTCACCCATAGAAAACATTTGGTGCATCATAAAGAGGAAGGTGCGACAAAGAAGACCTAAGACAATTGAGCAATAGAAGCCTGTATTGGACAAGAATGGGACAACAGTCCTATTCATAAACTGGAGCAACTTGTCTCTTCAGTCCCCAGACTTTTGCAGTCTGTTATAAAAAGAAGAGAGGATGCCACACAGTGGTAAACATGGCCTTGTCCCAACTTTTTTGAGATGTGTTGATGCCATGAAATTTTAAATCAACATATTTTTCCCTTAAAGTGATACATTTTCTCAGTTTAAACATGTCATCTATGTTTTATTCTGAATAAAATATTGAAATTTGAAACTTCCACATCATTGCATTCTGTTTTTATTCACAATTGTAAGGTGTCCCAACTTTTTTGGAATCGGGTTTGTAGTATGGCTTTTGAAACTCATTGTTTGCGGAGCAAGTGGATTACTTGTTTTAACGTTAAATGTAATAAGACAGTGATCAGATAATCCATGATTTTTGGGGGAAATTATTAGATCTACAATATCTGTTGCTTGTGACAGAACTAAATCTAAGGTATGATGCAGTGGCAGTGCGTTGAGTCAATTATGGCTTCAAAGGCTTTTTGAAAAGGATCATTGGAAAACGTGAATACTATGTACCATGACTATAAGGTTAGACAAAAATTCTGGAAACTCTTTGAGGAACATTGTGTAGGCCTGTAAATAATAGCCATATAAAACAATTTATCAGCCTGGTTAACTTTCATGAGTAAAACATCAAAAGAATGAAAATCAGTGATGTGTTTAAGAGTACATTTATATTTACTGTCATAAATACTAACAACACCCCCTCCTTTTCAGGATGCATGGGGGATATGATCACTAGGATCGCCAGGAGGAGAGGCCTCATTTAGGGCAGTAAATTCATCAGGCTTTAGCCATGTTTCACACAAGCCAATAACAGTTTATGATCAGAGATTAATTAATTAACTGCAATTGCCTTTAGAGCAAGGGATCTAACAATTAGGAGTCCCATTTTGAGATGCGAGGTGATAGTCATTTTTATTTGTGACTGAGGGGGAGGAAGGCTTTATCTTAATAAGGTTGCTATTGTTAGCACTACCTTGTTGAACTTTTCTCAGCCTGGAACGAATCACAGTGGCAATAGGTAAAACTGTACCAACTACTCTGGCTATGCTATCGACAGACTCCACTATACTAGCAGGCTGGCTAACAGGCTGTGGTCTGACCTGCACCCTATTTCATGGTGAGGCTATAGCGGTGAGACTCCTGTCAATGTTCCTAGATAAAAGAAGAGCACCACTCCAGCTAGGACGGAGTCCGTCGCTCCTCAGCAGATCAGGCCTGGCCCTTTTTCTGGGAGAGTCCCAAAAAGAGAGACAGTTATTTATAAACTCTACCTCCTGCGACGGGCATAACTCAGTTTTCAGCCAGCGATTGAGTTGCGCAAGTCTGCTGTAGAGCTCGTCACTACCCCTAGCTGGGAAGGGGTCAGAGACAATTACTTGATGCCGACATCTTTCTAGCCAGTTTACACCCTGATTCTATGTTCTGCTTCGTAACCTCGGACTGTTTCACCCTAAACAGTCAGGTGCTACATCGGTGGCTCTGTCCCCCGGTAAACAGTGTAGGATCGCTGGCTGATTCTTTAGTCTAATACTGCGGGTAATGGAATCACCGACGACTAAAGTTTTCAGTTTTTCCGGGCGATCATTCGCCTCGGAAGACGGCTCGGGTCTTGACTCTGACTCCAGTGGGGAAAACCTGCTGAAAATTTTAGTCGGCTCTAGCAGCAACACAGGTTTAACTGGTCGACGGCATTTCTTCCCAGTGACCGAGAGAAAGTTATTGTCCGAATGCAGGAGCTGTTCCGGGGGGCTAAAAACACTGTTTCCTGATGGCACAGACGCAATTTTTTCCAGTTCTACACTAACATAATCTTTGCCTGACATTTGCGTCTGAAGTCTAGGCTCTAACTCTGCTATCTTTACCTGAAGATAATAGTTCTCTGTGTTGTAGCTACAAGAATTACAGTGATAAGGTATAAAAATGGTACTTAGGGTGTTCAGGGAAGGGTGCGTAGTTCCATTAATTATGTCCATATAGAGTCCCGGTGTAGAAAAGTTGGGTAAAAATATTGCGTTGGTAAACACTTAAAGTAGAATTTAACGAATTAGTTCATATCGAGAACATTTGAAAAAGTTTGGCAGGTAGCCAGGTAGGTAACAACAAACAGCAAGCAGCGTACAGCACATCAACAATGCATAGCGACAGGATCCTGGTAACATTACAGTGTGCCAGAAGCTGTGAGGCATGTCAAGTTGTTATCGGGCATATTGTAACTGGGGTTTTTTGTGGCATCGGCGCTGAAAAGGCTTCTTTCTGGCAACTTGACCATGCAGCTCATTTTTGTTCAAGTATTGTCGTATTGTGCTCCTTGAAACAACCACACCATCTTTTTCCAGAGCAGCCTGTATTTCGCCTGAGGTTACCTGTGGGTTTTTCTTGGTATCCCAAACAATTCTTCTGGCAGTTTTGGCTGAAATCTTTCTTGGTCTACTTGACCTTAGCTTGGCATCAAGAGATCCCAAAATGTTCCACTTCTTAATGAACAGTACTGACCTGCATTTGCAAGGCTTTTTATATCTTTTTCAATCTTTATAATGTTCCTTTACCTTGTTACACAGGTCTTTTGACAGTTCATTTCTGCTCCCCATGGCTCAGTATCTAGTCTGCTCAGTGCATCTACGTGAGAGCTAACAAACTCTGACTATTTATACACAGACACTAATTGGAATTTAAAAAGCCACAGGTGTGAGGAATTCACCTTTAATTGCCATTTTCACATGGGTGTGTCACCTTGTGTGTTTGTAACAAGGCCAAACATCGGGTATGTAAACTTTTGATCAGGGCCATTTTGGTGATTTCTGTCATCATGGTGATTTAAAAAGGAACCAAACAACTATGTGATAATAAATGGGCTCATATCATTACTATCCTTAAATAAAATTTCAGTCATTTTCAAAATCAATGCCAAAATCTCACAATTTCTGCCAGGGTATGCAAACTTATGAGCACAAATGTACATGTCCATAAGTTGGGCTTCAATAACATCTCAAAAGGAATATCTCCTGGGATTGATGGTTTGACTATTGAATAATTCAATAGTCAAATTTTCATGTTTCAAGGAGTCATTTATTTTCAAGTTAGAAATAGGTTTTTCACAGTTTTAAACTGCTCTGAAATGGTGGGAATATATCCTTAAATGTTAAAGTTTTGTGGTTAAAATGTAGAGGTGTTTAATTCTTCCACACTTGTTCCACACTTAATTTGGAATTAGTATTAATCATGTTTTTTATTTATTTTTACGCCAGAATATTTATTTTATAATAGCGTGTTTTACAAATACAAAGAAATAGTTGCCGTTTTTTCCCAAGATTTTCTAACCATCTTGCCTTGGATCGTATGAAGGCTCCTTCAGCACCTGCGATATTTGATTTCTCAATATCACTCTGGAGTTGCAGTAGTTTTAATTTTTCATCTTCTGAGAGCAAGCAAGCAAGTTTATTCATATAGAACAATTCATACATAGAAGCAATACAAAGAAAATAAAAAATATAAAAATACAATAGCATAAAAACAAATACTCAAATGAAAACATAAAAAAAACGGGATAAAAACAAAGGAAGCTATAAAAGAAAAGCTAAACAGTGCGGTTAAGTTTAAGTGCTTAGTCATAGGCGCATGAAGTGTTTTTAACCTGGATTTAAAAATGTATACATTTGGGGGACATTTTCTGGTAGTTTATTCCAGTTGTGTGAAGCATAAATGCTAAATGCAGCTTGACCATGTTTAGTTAGGAATCTGGGCTCTACTAGCTGACCTGTGTTCATGGTTCTAAGAGCCCTGCTCGGTTTATATTCTTCATCTACATCTCGGAAATGTATTCGGGGCCTAAACCACTCAGTGATTTATAAACTAAAAGCACCACTTTAAAATCTATTCTGTAACTGACTGGAAGGTAGTGCAAAGATTTAAGAACTAGAGTGATGTGATCTGTTCTCTTGGTCCTGGTTCACATTCTAGCAGCAGCATTCTGAATGAGCTGCAGCTGTTTTACAGTCTTTTTGGGGTGTCCAGTTATGAGGCCATTACCGTAGTCAACCCTAAAAGCACAGATGAGCTTCTCTTGGTCTTTTTGAGACACCAAGCCCTTGATTCTGGCTATAGAGGTGCTGGTCATATAATTAGAATATCATCAAAAAGTTGATTTATTTCAGTAATTCCATTCAAAAAGTGAAACTTGTATAATGTATACATTCATTCCACACAGACTGATATATTTCAAGTGTTTATTTCTTTTAATTTTGATGATTATAAAACTGACAACTAATAAAAACCAGAAATTCAGTATCTCCGGAAATTTGAAAATTACTTCAGACCAATACAAAAAAATTATTTTTAGAAATGTTGGCCAACTGAAAAGTATGAACAGGAAAAGTATGAGCATGTACAGCACTCAATACTTAGTTTGGGCTCCTTTTGCCTGAATTACTGCAGCAATGCGGCATGGCATGGAGTCGATCAGTCTGTGGCACTGCTCAGGTGTTATGAGAGCCCAGGTTGCTCTGATAGTGGCCTTCAGCTCTTCTGCATTGTTGGGTCTGGCGTATCGCATCTTCCTCTTCACAATACCCCATAGATTTTCTATAGGGTTAAGGTCAGGCGAGTTTGCTGGCCAATTAAGAACAGGGATACCATGGTCCTTAAAACAGGTACTGGTAGCTTTGGCACTGTGTGCACGTGCCAAGTCTTGTTGGAAAATGAAATCTGCATCTCCATGAAGTTGGTCAGCAGCAGGAAGCATGAAGTGCTCTAAAACGTCCTGGTAGACGGCTGCGTTGACCTTGGACCTCAGAAAACACAGTGGACCAACATCAGCAGATGACATGGCACCCCAAACCATCAGATTGTGAAAACTTTACACTGGACTTCAAGCAACGTGGATTCTGTGCCTCTCCTCTCTTCCTCCAGACTCTGGGACCTTGATTTCCAAAGGAAGTGCAAAATTTACTTTCATCAGAGAACATAACTCAACATAACTGTTTATTTATTTTAATTGTGATGATTATAACTGACAACTAATGAAAACCCCAAATTCATTATCTCAGAAAATGTGAATATTGTGAAAAGGTTCAATATTAAAGACACCTGGTGCCACACTCTAATCAGCTAATTAACTCAAAACACCTGCAAAGGCCTTTAAATGGTCTCTCAGTCTAGTTCTGTAGGCTACACAATCATGGGGAAGACTGCTGACTTGACAGCTGTCCAAAAGATGACCATTGACACCTTGCACATGGAGGGCAAGACACAAAAGGTCATTGCTAAAGAGGCTGGCTGTTCACAGAGCTCTGTGTCCAAGCACATTAATAGAGAGGCGAAGGGAAGGAAAAGGTAGTGGTAGAAAAAAGTGTACAGCGCTTCTGACGCTGTGTCCAGTTCAAGAGTGGCTTGACACAAGGAATGCGACAGCTGAAACCCATGTCATGTGTGTACGTCTGTGCGTGGTGGTTCTTGAAGCACTGACTCCAGCTGCAGTCCACTCTTTGTGAATCTCCCCCACATTTTTGAATGGGTTTTGTTTCACAATCCTCTCCAGGGTGTGGTTATGCCTATTGCTTGTACACTTTTTTCTACCACATGCTTGGACACAGAGCTCTGTGAACAGCCAGCCTCTTTAGCAATACCCTTTTGTGTCTTGCCCTCCATGTGCAAGGTGTCAATGGCAAGATACTCGGTGCAGCTTCTGCAGTAATGCGGTCGATGTATCGGTCTGTCGTGGTGAAGAAAGAGCTGAGCCGCAAGGCGAAGCTCTCGATTTACCGGTCAATCTACGTTCCTACTCTCACCTATGGTCATGAACTTTGGGTCATGACCGAAAGGACAAGATCCCGGATACAGGCGGCCAAAATTAGCTCTCTCCGCAGGATGGCTGGGCGATCCCTTAGAGATGAGGTGAGAAGCACGGACACCCGGGAGGAGCTCAGAGTAGAGCCGCTGCTCCTCCACATCGAGATTGGTCAGCTGAGGTGGCTTGGACATCTGTTCCGGAGGCCTCCTGAACGCCTTCCTGGGAAGGTGTTCCGGGCCCGTCCCACCGGGAGGAGACCCCGGGGAAGACCTAGGACACACTGGAGGGACTATGTTGCCTGGCTGGCCTGGGAATGCCTCGGTGTCCCCCTGGAAGAGCTAGAGGAAGTATCTAGGGAGAGGGAAGTCTGGGCACCTCTGCTTAGACTGCTGCCCCCGCGACCCGGCCCAGGATAAGCGGAAGAAGATGGATGGATGGATGGATGGTTTGAGAGCTACACTCACCTAAAGGATTATTCGGAACACCTGTTCAATTTCTCATTAATGCAATTATCTAATCAACCAATCACATGGCAGTTGCTTCAATGCATTTAGGGATGTGATCCTGGTCAAGACAATCTCCTGAACTCCAAACTGAATGTCAGAATGGGAAAGAAAGGTGATTTAAGCAATTTTGAGCGTGGCATGGTTGTTGGTGCCAGACGGGCCGGTCTGAGTATTTCGCAATCTGCTCAGTTACTGGGATTTTCACGCACAACCATTTCTAGGGTTTACAAAGAATGGTGTGAAAAGGGAAAAACATCCAGTATGCGGCAGTCCTGTGGGCGAAAATGCCTTGTTGATGCTAGAGGTCAGAGGAGAATGGGCCGACTGATTCAAGCTGATAGAAGAGCAACTTTGACTGAAATAACCACTCGTTACAACCGAGGTATGCAGCAAAGCATTTGTGAAGCCACAACACGCACAACCTTGAGGCGGATGGGCTACAACAGCAGAAGACCCCACCGGGTACCACTCATCTCCACTACAAATAGGAAAAAGAGGCTACAATTTTCACAAGTTCACCAAAATTGGACAGTTGAAGACTGGAAGAATGTTGCCTGGTCTGATGAGTCTCGATTTCTGTTGAGACATTCAGATGGTAGAGTCAGAATTTGGCGTAAACAGAATGAGAACATGGATCCATCATGCCTTGTTGCCACTGTTCAGGCTGGTGGTGGTGGTGTAATGGTGTGGGGGATGTTTACTTGGCACACTTTAGGCCCCTTAGTGCCAATTGGGCATTGTTTAAATGCCACGGCCTACCTGGGCATTGTTTCTGACCATGTCCATCCCTTTATGACCACCATGTACCCATCCTCTGATGGCTACTTCCAGCAGGAATCATTTCAAAGCTCGAATCATTTCAAATTGGTTTCTTGAACATGACAATGAGTTCACTGTACTGAAATGGCCCCCACAGTCACCAGATCTCAACCCAATAGAGCATCTTTGGGATGTGGTGGAACGGGAGCTTCGTGCCCTGGATGTGCATCCCACAAATCTCCATCAACTGCAAGATGCTATCCTATCAATATGGGCCAACATTTCTAAAGAATGCTTTCAGCACCTTGTTGAATCAATGCCACGTAGAATTAAGGCTGTTCTGAAGGCGAAAGGGGGTCAAACACAGTATTAGTATGGTGTTCCTAATAATCCTTTAGGTGAGTGTATATATATTTGAGTATCATCGGCATAGCTATGGTATTTAATGTTGTTCTGTAGAATTTGGCACAAAGGTAACATAAATAGATTGAACAGAAGCGATCCGAGAACTGATCCCTGTGGAACTCCGCATGTCATAGCCACCCTATCAAATGTATGATTACCAATGGTGACAAAATAACTCCGGTCATCTAGATAAGATCTGAACCAATTAAGGACTGTCCCAGAGTATCCTACACAATTTTCCAGCCTTCTATGATCTACAGTGTCAAATGCTACACTGAGATCTAATAGAACCAGAACTTATTTTATCGGAATCAGTATTCAGCCATATGTCATTTAAAACTTTTATAAGGGCCGTTTCAGTACTGTGGTGAGGTCGGAAGCCTGACTGAAATTTGTCTAAGAGACCGCTTGAGTTCACAACATTGCTGAGTGGATTGAAGACAAACCTTCTCAATGATCTTGTCTATAAAATGTAGATTTGATACAGGTCTATAGTTGTTCTATATAGATGCTGACAGGGACATTTTTGACCCACATTAACCGCCAAAGCCGAACGCTGTTTGGCGTCATTAGCATACAAATTGTCCCTTTTAGCATGGACATTCTCCTCCGTAGCATCACAATCCAGCTAGAGCATCAGTTTATCTACTGGGTATTTATCAAACTATATAGAATAGTCAAAAAAATTATAAATTACAGAATTTGTTTTAAATGGTTAATCAATTAGAAACATAAAGAATGTGTTTGTATTGAAGGTCTCATCATACTTAAAAAATGAAAAAAATAGAATACATAGAAAAACACGAGGTCTGAAATGAATAGGCTGTGAATGCCTCGTCTTTGCAGGTCTCTCCCACGGGTTGTAGTGGGGCTATCGATTTCAATGCCAATGCATAGCCCTAGTCTCATAGATTACAGGCATATAATATCTTTCTAATATGTGACATCAATACGTTATCGAAAAACCTAGGAATTATTAGAAAAAGATGAGATATCGTTTGAATTTTGTTTTGTGAATAATAGCCTAATACATTTGGAGAATATTAATCTCCAGTAAAATATGCTGAGAAAATTCAAAGAGACGATAGGATGTGTATGCGATTTACTTACCCTTTCCCTCCAAAACTAATGTAGATTTACATATTAAATTTACATTTGATGAATCAGCCTACACAATAAGCTGAATCTCCTATTGAAAAACGGTAACCCATGTGATAAGTTGCCTATAATGAGGGAAAAAAGTTATTGATCCCTTGTTGATTTTGTACGTTTGCCCACTGACAAATAAATGATCAGTCTATAATTTTAATGGTGGGTTAATTTGAACAGTGAGAGACAGAATAACAAAAAAATGCAGAATTTCTTTATAAACTGATTTGCATTTTAATGAGTGTTCGACCCCTGTTGTTTGCAATGTGAAACTTTAGATATATATTCCAGACAAGAGGTTAACCATGAATCTATCCTAGACAGTTGAGTACCCTTAGCATTAGACCAAGTAAACTCTTTACTGCATGTGTTAAATAAACGCCACATCTGTTACTGAGAGCTTCTAGCTAAGATAAGATGTGGCTTTAAATTGTGAGTTTTGAGAAAGTATTTATGGGATTCTGTCTACCCAATTATTTGGAGCAATATTAAAGTCCCCTCCTATAAGCAAATATCTTTATATTTATCCTTGACAAACTTGAGTGAACATAGTTTTTGCCTGGACTACCCCATTATGACCACACACATTACAGACTATGAATTGATGTTTTTATAACTATTATCCTCCTGCCAACTTTAAATTCTCCAAAATATCCCCGGTAAATTTGTTAAAAAGAAGAGAAACACCTGCTGAGTGATGAGATTTATGGGGAAACATTTTCTTCGTCCCCTTTGACTTTTCCCAAAATGATGTGTGTTTTTTGCAAAAAGATAACATTGGCACCAGTCTTTCTAAAAAAGAGGAATATTGCTTTCACTTAAAATTGTCGCATAATCCCCTCACATTAAAATAAATTGAACTTAAGTTGAACTTAAAATCAGACAACTATACTAATAAAAGAACACATTATCTGGGAATTGACAGAAAAATCTATAAACTAACCTCCAAGGTAAAAAATACAAGAGTAAAAGTAACTCTAGTAAGATTAGGCTTTGAGCAACACAAGTGATACACTGCCAATTTTGCAGGTTTTCCCACTTACAAAGCATGCAGAAGTAATTTTTATCATAGGTACTCTAAAACTGTGAATGACGGAATCTAAAAAAAAATCCAGAAAATCACATTGTATGATTTTTAAGTAATTAATTAGCATTTTATTGCATGACATAAGTATTTGATCACCTACCAACCAGTAAGAATTCCGACTTTCAGCTCCCTCTAAAGATTTCCTATTGGGTTCAGGTCTGGAGACTGGCTAGGCCACTCCAGGACTTCTTACGGAGCCACTCCTTAGTTGCTCTGGCTGTGTGTTTCGGGTCGTTGTCATGCTGAAAGACCCAGCTTCAATGCTCTTACTGAGGGAAGGAGGTTGTTGGCCAAGATCTCGCTTCACGGTTGGGATGGTGTTCTTGGGGTTGTACTCATCCTGCTTCTTCCTCCAAACATGGCGAGTGGAGTTTAGACCAAAAAGATCTATTTATGTCTCATCAGACCACATGACCTTCTCCCATTCCTCCTCTGGATCATCCAGATGGCCATTGGCAAACTTCAGATGGGCCGGGACATTCGCTGGCTTGAGCAGGGGGACTTTGCGTGCGCTGCAGGATTTTAATCCATGACGGCGTAGTGTGTTACTAATGGTTTTCTTTGAGACTGTAGTCCCAGCTCTCTTCAGGTCATTGACCAGGTCCTGCCATGTAGTTCTGGGTTGATCCCTCACCTTCCTCACTATCATTGATGCCCCACGAGGTGAGATCTTGCATGGAGCCCCAGACCGAGGGAGATTGACCGTCATCTTGAACTTCTTCCATTTTCTAATAATTACACCAACAGTTGTTGCCTTCTCACCAAGCTGCTTGGCTATTGCCATGTAGCCAATCCCAGCCTTGTGCAGGTCTACAATTTTATCCCTGACGTCCTTACACAGCTCTCTGGTCTTGGCCATTGTGGAGATGTTGGAGTCTGTTTGATTGAGTGTGTGGACAGGTGTCTTTTATACAGGTAACAAGTTCAAACAGGTGCAGTTAATACAGGTAATGAGTGGAGAACAGGAGGGCTTCTTAAAGAAAAACTAACAGGTCTGTGAGACCTAGTTGGTAGGTGATCAAATACTTATGTCAATGCAAATTAATTATTTAAAAATCATACAATGTGATTTTCTGTATTTTTGTTTTAGATTCCGTCTCTCACAGTTGAATTGTACCTATGATAAAAATGACAGACCTCTACATGCTTTATAAGTAGGAAAACCTGCAAAATCAGCAGTGTATCAAATACTTTTTCTCCTCACTGCAACAGTCATTTCAAGTAGACAGTAGCTGCACTGAGGTATTTTGTTTGATTGCCTTATTTATCAAAATGCACCAGCTGTCTTACATATAAAGCTCATAGAAAATGTAAGTTGGTAAACTTAGGCAAACCTTAAGACCGGTCTTTAATATTTTGTTTACTCGTCAGCAGAAACCCTTTTTCTGTTGATTAATGCAACGGCTCCTCTCCATGTCGCCTTTTCCCCTTCTCCTCGCACTGTCTCAATGAGCAGCCAAAGTTTATTTCTGCATTGTCTCTCATATGTTGTTAGGTCTTCCGCCAGTCTCAGTTGTTGGTCCTTGAACAACATGGCATTACGTGAAATTTTATATGTTATCCTTCTCCCCTGGAACAATTTGGTTACAAATGTCAAAAATGTTCTTCCTACCATCTTCTGTCATCTCATTTATATTCTTAGGGAGATGGAATAACTTCAAATCTACGGCTGTATCATTCTACATCTTCACTCTGTGTTTCTTGGCTGTCAATTCTACTGCTCATTTTAATCATATAATCACCAGTGATTTTTATTTCATGGCATAGACCTTCCATCCTTTCATTTATTTCTAATCTCCTGTGTGCTATGATTGATATTCTGTTCTAAGGTGTCAAATTTACAGTTAAGCTCTTGAATTCCTTTTAAGATTTCATTCAAAATGGGGTTTGACTCTTCACCGTCTTGGTTACATATCTTCTTGGGATTGGGGCTTTTAGTGGGTGTGGCAGCCAGAGAATAGCATCCTGACATAATTTTCTCTTCTTTATCTTCACATTCCATCATCAACACTTTGTTTGTGGCGCTTGGGCATTCTTACCGGAGGCTAGTTAGCTATATTGGAGACACTAAGCAAAGACCTTTAAATGTGAAGTTTACCCGCTTTTGTAGTATAAGAAAATCTTGTCTGTCGATTATTGATCGCTTTTAATAAAACATTATAAATTTTTCAATATAAAATTTGGTGCTCAAAAACTACAAACCACACTGGCTGTCATCTTGCCCGACCACTTGTTCCCACAGGTTTCAGCCACCAACAGACTTCAGTGACATAACCATGACGTCCACCCCAAATTGGTATATAAGATTTCTGATATTCGTATTTTGCCTTCAAAATTAAAGTCTGTGATGTGTAAAGTGTATTGTGAACATTTTCAAAGGAAAAACTACCTGGCGAAAAATCTAAATTAAACAAATTACTATTTAAATAATTCATTATATAAGGTAAAGTATACTATAAGTTGGAGCACATTGAGAAATGGTTAGAGAATAAGTTAGTTAATCTATGTTGGTGCAACCCACCCTAACTGTTAAACAGGGTTTAATCAAGGTTTTCCTATGTATTTTATTGCACCAAATATAAAACCTAGATATAAATGTATCCTAGTTAAATGTAATCCTTCCTCTAATATAAGTTTATTTCTGACTTTAAATCTAGATTAACTTAAAGACTTTTGCTACAAACATATTTTGGGGGATTTAAACTTAGATCAATTCTAAACTGCCACTTGCGGTGGTTTAACCTGACAAGGATGGCAGCATATTTGCGGTGGTGAGAGCTAAATTTACAACAGAGTTCCTCGTAGAAAAAAGAAAAAAGTTAAACCCTCCAGAGTTTTATGATAATGTAGAGTTTTCAAAAAGATACCACTTCTCCAAGGACTCGGTACTCATTTAAACCAAAAGATTGGACCAGTCATGGGTGTGATAGGAATGCAGCTGTCCCTCCAGTGCTTCAGCTCCTGGTAGCCCTGCGGTTTTATGTAACTGGATAATTCCAAATGGTGGATGGAGACCTTTTTTGACAAGTCAACTGTGTCAAAAAGTGTCAACTGTCAGCAGTATTGTGTCCAGAGTGACTGGTGCTATTGCCTGTTGTCATGGAATTTCACATATATATTGATATATTAATAACACCTTAATTTACAAGGTATAGCTGAGTCATTTAATATGTTTTAACATGCTGCATGGAGAGAGTCCACATGCAAGGAATCTTTCCCGAATAACCTGATCCCTCCTGCTTCTATAGAATCTATCATTATAATCTTAACCTATAGAAGTTAAGACAATTACTCTACCATTGTATTACTTCCTGAGGCCTGAGGCCCAAATAAGGGTTTTATACAACGAAGCACCGAATCTTGCCAGACAGGGCAAGTGATACACCACAGGACAGGAGGTAACACAAGGACAGGATCAATATCTTTTGGGTATAAAGTGGGGAGCAGGTACAGGAAGGGAGTTACAGAGGTACATGACAATGGGGACAGTAAAAACAATGGACCTCTAACACCTTGGCCTGATTGTCGCATTATTCAAGAGAGGCTTCTATGCTAGAAATATAACATATGAAAAGGATTCTAATTGGAAGTCTAGATAAGTACAATTTCTCCTACACGGTGTAAAGAGTCAGTACATCAAACTTCATCCAATAGCAGAAAGAGCACCTGGATTTTATAGAAAAGCTAGATTCTCATGTGTTCTCGGGTTAATATACTGTACTAATATCTATTTCCAACCCTGGTGGCAAGAATGAAGAACTGTTTGGTAATCGTAAAAGGTACTGCTCCATCAATGTGCAGGCTGTCGGTGATGAAAATGGCCATCGTAGTAACATTGTATCTAGATGGCCAGGTTCCACCCATGACAGCAGAATGTGGGATAACAGTAATCTGTGTGCAATGCTAGAAGCGGGGGCCCATGAAGGCCACCTACTAGGGGACAATGGATATGCCTGTCGCGGATACCTTAAGACTCCCGTTTTGAATCCCCAGACACCTGAAGAGAGAGCATACAACTCCTCTCACAGAAGGGGCTAAACACAAAGATGGACACTACACTGATCATAACTGTTGCAGTGGCAGTTTTGTATGACTTTGGAAAAAGAGACAAGGAGACGAAATACCTGAGGAGTCTGAAGAGGACCCACCTCTGATTAGAAATGAGGACCGAGTACACAATGCAGCCAATGGGAAAGCAGTGAAAATAACCTTGATTGAGAACTATTTAGCAGACTAGGTTTTTAAGTATTTTCCTTAATTGATGGTCAACATAGTAAAAGATCAATCAACCGATTAATCTTATAAAAAAAAATTCTACCATTAAAAATCTCAAATGTGTAATTTTTTTCCTAAATAATATCTTCATTTTTACAAGATGTGGACGTTTGACACCGTCTAAATAACCAAATCAGAAAATGAGCGCAACGCTCTTATAACTGGATTGAAAACAGAAACAGCAAAATTTAAAACACAAATAGTTAAAAGATTACTTATTTTCATTTATATTAAACCTAGGCCTGTATTTAAAAAGAACAAAAGAAATCAAATCAGACTCACCATTTTTGGATGAGTGTGCCTACTACATTTAAATGAGGCTGACACCGCCCTCTGCGGATATAGCCTACCATGAATAGTTTATAAAACCATACCAAATATAAACAAACAATCCTTTTTAAACAAAGTGTCTTTTTCGACTCAAATGGATTTACATTTTGAGTACCCACAAGCCAGAACAAATTTCATGAAAGACAACTGCAGCAATGTTAGTTTGCTACTTTGTTTACTATTGTTTCATGGTAAAGCAACTTTGTGGCCTTAGAAAGCATCCGGTGGGCTTCTGTATTTGTTACTAATCATAGGCTAGGTTGCATCAACATGGTTTAAATTAATCTAGGATAAGAGCAAATCTATTTTTTGTAAATCTAAGTATAAAATTAGAGTTGTGTTGTACCACTTATTTGTAAACCTGTAAATCCATGATTAACGGTATTAAATTACTTAGATTTACAAAACATAGATTAGCTCATATCCTATATTAATTCAAACAATGTTGTTACAACCCAGCCTTAATGAAGAGAACCTTTCTAATAATAAAAAAAATTTAAATAAATGTTGATGTTATTGTTGTTAATTTGCCTTTGCTGATTAGCTTTGGAGAGGGTTTGTGTTATAAATCTGGGAGGCGATTCATGAATAGTTTAGAAAATGGTTAATTGAGGGGGAGGTACTTAGGTTATTAGGGAATGATGTCAAGTAAGTATTGTCAAATAATGATAAGAAAGTTGACAAGGAAGAGATACTGGTGTAAAGGGATGATGTAATTGCAATACATAAAAAACATGATCACATAGTAACATCACATAGAAAAAGAGCTCTATGTGAAAAATTGTGGTTTGGAGATAAAGCAGTTTCAAGAGGCCGGCTACAATATGATGCTGAGGCTTTGGTGACAAGTTGTTCTGTGTGTGGCCAGTATGCTAAAGATAAAAGCAGAAAGAACAAATTTCAGAAATAAAGTTTGTATTCAACATAATACCTTATTATCTCAATGAAATGTACTGAAATTAATGTATGTGACACAAAAAGGCAATTGATTATTTTGGCCAGTAAAAAATGTACTTGGCTGGTGGATTTTTTTAATCTACCAGGCCCCTTAGCTGGTGAGACAAAAAGTTAGTTTCAGACACTGTGCTAAAATAAAGAACAGTTACGCATAGGTATTAAGCACATGAAAATCAGTTTTTGCTATGCATGCATGAAGAGAGAATAGACTTTCAAATTTAAATCTTGCAGAATACCCATTTCCGGTTTCCCTGATTTTCTGTTGTTCACACTACTGATGTTCGTTATATTAGCACTCCTCCCAGAAACTTTTCGGTTACATTTCTTGGGAGGATAAGATGAAACTGCCAAAACTCCAGATCGTGATGTCAGATTTTAGAACTGTATAACTAGATTCGTACAAGCAAAAAATATTAGTCCGTCATCGTAACAGGGTGTTTGTATGTTTACAGATCTAGATTCATGGTAACGTTTCATGTTTTATGTATGCCTTTTATTACGATCACACCAATTTACATATGGATTTTCTTACGATCCTAACATTACGTACGCTTAACCTTTTGGAAGATTTCTAACTCCATACAAATTGCTGCGCATCAAAGTGAAGTTACTATTTACTGCGCTGGAGTTACAGTTTTAGGCGTATGCTTATGTATTAATATCTGTCATCGAAGCATTTCGGATGGACAGTAGTTTGAATGAAGTGTAAAGCAAATAGTGTTGCTGTGGTGGATTTTACAAAGGTTACATCTAGCTTTTAAGAATGGCCCATTGCTCTTGAGGGAAATTGTTGGTGGAAAAACGCAGATATCAAGCTCAGTGTAAGAAAGATTAGGCCACAACATAGATAAGCAATCTACTTAAATTACTTTTTAGCTAGCTTAGGCTAGTTGTGTGACCGCTATAAAAGTACAGAGTGGATAAATATTTTTTAGTGACAAAACTGGAATGTCTGAGAAGGGAATTGAACCTGGTCAAAACATTAATAATATGGAACAATGTCGGGGATGTTCTCACAAGACCACAGGACTTTCTGGTACTCGGATCAACTCTGTATTATCTCCAAATGCAACTTTTACCTCAGCCATTACATTTTTGCTGAAATATCGTGGGCAACAGAATGGAATTTATGGAAATAAAGTGTACTTGTGTACAAAGAGAACTGTAGATGGTCGTCCACACAATAAGAGCTAACCACTACGCTATAAGAACTACGCTTTGTAAATCGAAATCAAAAGCAACATGTTCGTTGTCAGTGCAGGTCGTCCATCGCAAAAAAGACATAAGCGGTTGTAATATAGACTTTCTATTATGTAGCTTTTGAAGCTTGTTGTAGCTACTGAAGGTTTAGTCCGAACAAATCCTAACACCTGATTTGTTTTGTCTGCGGTGAGGATTGAACCTAGGTCGACTACATGGTAGTCCGCATCGCTAACCACTACTGTTATTTAACAATGGGTGACTCAGTCAGGCAGACTGTCAGGCACTCACTCAATAAGAGACATTCACTCTTCTTGGCCAGCTCCACTTACGTGGTCCGGCAAAAAAATGTCAAAGTAATTTACTTTTGGGCTTAAATACAAAGCCTTACATTTGAGAAAAAGAAAACTACTGATTAATAACATGCTTATTTTTAAGCATGTTGTTGGCTGTACCATGGTATGAATATGCTAGACTAAGAATGTTTTAGTTAAATAAGCACAGGCATAACCTGGGAGATACATTTTCCAATTGGCAAAGTGTCCAAGTGGTACAGTTTTGACTTCAGTTTGTTTTACAATACATGGCGAGGAAATTGCTGTTTAGCTATGATGCCCCAAACCTTTAACAGAGCCTGAAGAATGTAGGAACGAATAATAGAAAAGCTTTTTCAAAATCCACAGGTGTGAAGCTTTTGGAGATTTACCCAACGAGACTCACAAATGAAATCGCTACAAAAGATATTTGTAACGTGGGGGGTTAAATACGTTAGTAATGAATTATAGTTGTGTTTTCTGTTTATACTGATATTTAAAAATGACAAAAATTTTATTACAAAATGCATTCTGTGATTTTGGGCCACTGGTAGCAAAATTGTCACTGTCTAGCCAAAACAAGTCCCAAGAAATGTGTGCTATGTCATTTGTGGCAGCATGGTCCCAAGTCATGAAAAAACACTGCCTTACAAAATGAGTTGTATGACAGTGATTCTACTCATATATTATGCACTTATAGACAAACTATTACACATATAGCCCAAAACTAAGCACTCATTGAAAAGGTCATTTTCATTGGTTGCACACACCCGGAGCTCCACCAACAGGTGAGTAGCAGAAATCCAGATGTGATATGACAAGTGTCTGGACAAGTACATGTGCTGCTTCCTGAGTGAGGGTAAGGTCATACTCTATGAATTTTGTAAAGCTTGAACCTGCAGGAGTGAGCCACTGCCCTGATGTTAGCAGAGAACGACAGCGTGATGTTGAGGGTTACAAGGGTTACAGGAAGATACTGTGCAGTTATAAACCATGATGGACATGTTGTGGATTGGACTTGCTTTCCCGCAAAAGAAGTGCAGCTTAATCTGGTCAAGGTTAAGCTGGAGCTGGTGGACCATCAACCAATGTCAGCCAGGCACACAGATATGCATGTTGATAGGAAGGGGGGAAGGAGACTCATAGAGAGAAGTGACGGCCAAGAACTGAGCCTTTGGGAACACCAGGAGTTAGAGGGATTGTGTCAGACAAGACCACTCTATTTCACCTGGTAGGAGGCTAGGAGCAGTCTGCAGGTAGGAAGCAATCCAAGAGTGAGTAGTGCTTGAGATGCCCAAATCCGAAAGGGTGGAAAGTATGATGCCATAGTTCACATTGTTGAAGGCAGTGGATAGATCAAGGAGGATGAGAACAGAGGAGGAGGGCATGGTGGAGTGGCCTGTTTTAAATCCTGACTAGTTAGAACCGAGGAGATTGTTCCAAGAGAAGATGAGTTGGGTGGAGACAAAGCATTTAATTGTCTTGGAAAGGAAAAAGAGGAAGGATACCGGCTTGTAGTTTTTGACATCAGAGTTCAAGTGTGTATTTTTAAGAGGAGAGCTACTCTGGCCATCTTGAATTCTGCTTGGCACCCTGCAAGCGCTCATCAAAGATTTGATGATGGAGGTGAGGAATGGGAGGGGGACATGGTCTGGAGAAGGGGGTAGGGTGTGGTAGAAATGTTGTTATTCCATAGTACAATTAAATCATATTGCTTATTCTAAGTATAATCCAGTAATTTAGTAAGGCCATTGTATGTTTCGGCTCTGCTAACTGTTTCGTGTCTTTAGAGGATGCGCCTACAATAGATAGCTATAGTTTTGGTTAAACTCCTCAAGGGCTGTAGACATCTTATCTTGCTAAGCCGAAGTTCGCAGAGCAGCTAGTGAGACATGTAGACCAACCATACATGGGAGGGGGACACAGTGGGCTGTACTGAATGTATATAGGCCTAAGCTACACTTTCAGTGGAGAGCTCTTGACCTAACTCTGCTGTCAGTGTTGTTAACTGCTCCACGTTTGCAAATCTTGAATATAGCTTTACTTGTGAAAATAATCTAGTCTGCTACAGATGTCGCTTGTTTAATTCCAGCGCCAAGGTGGTGGTCCGCGACTCATTTTACCACGGTATACTGCAGCAAGTTGACAAAAACATAAAAATAAAAATAAGAATGGCCACCAGAAGGCATCTGTGAGAACGTCGACACCCGCCTGAAACGTCTGTTATTCAAGCCTGCGTCTGTACTTATATGGCCAGAATAAAACATTCAAATCGGAAGAATATTGTCTACTATAATCCTATTCATGGATTGCTATGCTGCTGTGTTTGATTCCATGTTGCTGTGCTTGATTTACTGTTATTTCTGAGAATGCATATTTAATTATAGGTCTACACACATGAATCTCTTCCTTTTCGTTAATTGTAATTTAAACTGAAATACAAATATTTGACTGGAAATATAGCTGTTTATTACAACGATTAAGTTAACATTTATGTAGGCTACTTGCAGACTTTTACCAAGCGTACATTACTTGCGTCATTGATGCCACTTTTCTGCAGGAATATTTCCTGAAGACTGCATCTGTTTCTATCAATGAAAACTTAAAATGGCATTTGAACAGAAAATGTCATTCATTTATTAACTGTACAGTGGCCTAAAATTTACAAATTACTGTTAATTACTCCAAATTAACCCAGAGAGGGACAGGCAAGACAAAGCACTTGTTACAATAGTTGTACTCTCACATACCTAATCAGTTATTAAGTAGGAATACAATGTAAAACAAATGGTAGTTAGTCTCTAAATAGTTTTCAGTTTGTGAGTATAGAATTATGACAACGAAACAATATATGCTACACCTATTTAGGAAAAGTAATCGAAAGGAGGGTGTTCAAAATGGTATGTTCCAAATCAATTGCACTGACAAAAAAACAAGTTTGGTCTAAATTTCATTATGTTTAAATCATGTTTAAAATAGTTTTGCAATGCCGCAATAGCCTAATTTCACATCATAATTAATTAATAGAAAAGCGCAGTCTCTTATTTGGGCTTATCAAAACAGCCAATATGGCGTTAAAATTCCAGAATTACTGCCATACAGAAGAGCTACCGTACACGTTTTAAATAGCCATACTGAATAATAGCCTACGCTTAAACAGCAATAAAACACAAGCTCTGTGATCCAACAAATGTTTTTTTTTATTTAAATTAGTCATTAGAATAAGCTCTTCACAATCTTTGTGAACTGAGCATTTACTCAGTTTAAATACTTTATACCAACTGTAGGGGTGTCGCAATTAGCCACATAATTGCCAGATCGTAATTATGTTTATAGACAACAATCTTTTTGAACAATATTTTGTTGTGATTTTGAGGTCAATGTTTGAAACTTAAAAAATAGGCGAACGTTTTTTAGCCTCAGTTAAACTTAGGCTAAAAATCCAAGTCGAATCATGTCTGTTTCCATAGGATGTCTAGCCCACGCATGCAACAAAGTGTTTGACAGGCTCTGAGTAAAGTTATCTGTCCAGTTAGGAATCATAAGTGATTGTAAATCAGTGTCACATGTTTTGGTGCAAATGAAAGTGACAACAGGTGCACTGGTGAGGCAACAACAAGACAACCCACAAAACAATAATGGTTTTGCAGATGGTGGCTACAGACAATTTCTCTCTCCTAATCCTTCCTGATGGATTCTTCTCTAGTTTTGCATTTTACCAGTGATATTGTCACTACTGGTAGCATGAGGCGGTACCTGCAGCCTATTTAGGTTACACAGGCAGTCCAGCTACTCCAGGATGGATAATCCATATGTGCCGTCGCTAGAAGGTTTGTGGTGTCTCCCAGTACAGTCTCAAGAGCATAGAGGAAATACCAGGAGATGAGCCTTTACACGTGGAGAGCAGGACAGGGCCGTAGACCTTGTTGCGCGATACAATATGCACACTCAAGGCCGTCGTCTTTCTGGCAGAGATCCTCCTCAGACAAAAATGTTTGCTCTGTTTTAAATGTGAAATGTTTCGAATGCTGACGTTCAATACATTTCATAGTTGCCAATGTTGAAGAACAGTCCACTACTGTAATCACATCTGTAGACTATATATTTGTTGTTATTGTTCCTGCTAGTATCATACCACTAACAATATAATGAATACAGCTCTGGAAAAAATTAAGAGACCACTGCACCAGAAGGGTTAAAATTAAGAGACCACTGCAAATTGAACGGTTCTGTTACAATGTGAATGTGCATTTCATTGGAAGTGAATTTTCCTAGATAATGAGAACAACAGAAACCTCTCTGTTTATATTATCCCTCTGTAGGTTGCGCTCTAAAAACCACAGGAATGTTTACATTGACCATTTGGCATGGGGGTAACTGTCTTGGAAACTTGATCTTTGCTAGGTAGACACCCTTCAATGTATATATCAGCTTGTAACCAAAATTACAGTGAGAAGAAGAGAGAAGAGAAGAGATTGAGCCTGTAACATCATGAGACTATCAAATGCTGCAATAAATAATTGAATTACTCTCTCCCTTGACAACTGGGTATTTGATAAATATTTCAACCACTATACGAAATGGACGATATCTAACAAAAGGAATGAAAAAGGTGCCATGGTCTCTTAATTTTTTCTGGAACTGTATGTGTCCTGTACAGCTTTGGCAATTTATGAATTTTAAATAGGCCAACTGTAACTCTTGGTAAATGGTAAGTTAAACCAGTGTAAGATAAGACATTGCTGCTGCTTTGGCTGCAAACACAAGCTATTGTAGTCTAGATGAATATGTACGAAACATACAAAGTACATTTTGAAGTAGCCTACATTTACATTTCATTTGCTGTAACACTCACCCATTAGTTGTGTTATTTGAAAAAAATAACAACAGGCAATTGTTTTCTAATAAGGAAGAAAACTAGACTAGAACAAGCTGGATAGCACCCTACGAAACTGTCATCCAGATAATGTGCTTCACTCGCAGCATTGGAGTGCAGATTCGTGGCCCTAATCCCCCCCATGCACCATTTATTGAGTACTGAAAGAATTCAAAGATAGAAGCTGAAAACGGAAAAGTTATCAAATGTGTCATAAGAGTGTTTATTATCTTTTCATAAGTATTTATTATCAATCTGGGCAATCTGTTTTTGCCGGACCGCATAAGCAGAGCCGGCTAAGAAGAACAAATGTCTCTTACTGACTGACTGAGTGGCTGGCTGGCTGGCTGACTACCCCTTGTTAAATAGCATATTGGTTAGAGAAGCGGACTGGTGAACTATAGCCCCGAGTTCATATCTCCTCGCAGGCGACGCGTAGTACACATTATGAATTATTCTGTATAGACGAAAACTTCACTGGCTAAAACTGTTAGTATCTACATTATGGTAAGCCTGAAATAAAACCGATTATGGTTATATTGCGACTGTTTCTGGTGGATTTTCGAAGTACGCATCCGTGCATGCGTTTTGGGTGAGGATAGACAAACACATTTGCTGGCGTAACAACGTACAGTGAGGAGAACAAGTATTTGATAACCTGCCGATTTTGCAGGTTTTCCCACTTACAAAGCATATAGAAGTCTGTCATTTTGATCATACATACTCTTCAACTGTGAGTGACGGAATCTAAAACAAAAATCCAGAAAATAACATTGTATGATTTCTAAGTAATTAATTAGCATTTTATTGCATGACATAAGTATTTGATACATCAGAAAAGCAGAACTCAATATTTGGTACAGAAACTTTTGTTTGCAATTACAGAGATCATATGTTTCCTGTAGTTCTTGACCAGGTTTGCACACATTGCAGCAGGGATTTTGGCCCACTCCTCCATACAGACCTTCTCCAGATCCTTCATGTTTCGAAGCAGTCGCTGGGCAATACGGACAGCTCCCTCCAAAAATGTTCTATTGGGTTCAGATCTGGAGACTGGCTAGGCCACTCCAGGGCCTTGAGATGCTTCTTACGGAGCCACTCCTTAGTTGCCCTGGCTGTGTGTTTCAGGTCGTTGTCATGCTGGAAGACCCAGCCACAACCCATCTTCAGTGCTCTTACTGAGGGAAGGAGGTTGTTGGCCAAGATCTCACGATACAAGGCCCTATCCATCCTCCCCTCAATAGGGTGCAGTCGTCCTGTCCCCTTTGCAGAAAAGCATCCCCAAAGAATGATGTTTCCACCTCCATGCTTCACGCTTGTGATGGTGTTCTTGGGGTTGTACTCATCCTTCTTCTTCCTCCAAACACAACGTGTGGAGTTTAGACCAGAAAGCTCTATTTTTATATAATCAGACCACATGACCTTCTCCCATTCCTCCTCTGGATCATCCAGATGGTCATTGGCAAACGTCAGACGGGCCTGGACATGCGTTGGCTTGAGCAGGGGGACCTTCCTTGCACTGCAGGATTTTAATCCATGATGGCGTAGTGTATTACTAATGGTTTTCTTTGAGACTGTGGTCCCAGCTCTCTTCAGGTCAAGTCTACTTTTAATGCATTTGTTAATAATTACATACAATGCATGTTCCAAGTTAATCCGCGGCCCCTTATGACCATTACATAAATTCTATGGCCCCACCTCCATCCAAGTTGCCCATCCCTGACCTTCATTATAATAAGCCTGAAAACCTGTTTACGGTTATATTGCGACTGTTTCTGGTGGATTTTCAAAATTTTTGGGTCAGGATAGACAAACACATTTGCTGGCTACAACATACAGTAGTTACATTATAGTAAGTCTTAACTTAAACTGTATATGGTTATTTTACGACTGTCTCTGGCATAGAAAAGTTCATCTTCAGTCTCGCTAGCAATTGCTCAATTCTTATGATTATTCCTTGGAAGTTAGTAGAAACTAGTAAGCCTATTACTGGCTAATAAGCTGTTAAAACGGCCAGTGGAAAAAGCCATACATTTCATAGACGCTATGGTAGAGGTAAACTTAATGAGAAAAGTTTGTCAGTTTAACATAATGCTCAATGGTGTCTAGCGACTGCTGAAATGTGTCGTAGTGGCATAGTTAGTTATTTGTGTGTGTGCCAGATTATGATATAACTGGAGGATGTTTTTTATGCGATTATTATAATTTTTATGTGCTACACAACTTCAAGCATCAAAATGAAAAGGGCACTGAACTTCTTCTGAGTAGAGTAGATCAGCTAAGCTCCAATGCAGCACACTGACCAGCAAACTAAGCTTGCTATTAATAGCAAGAAGGGAGGGCCAAAATCACACCCCTAATAGCCTGGCAGAGAATACTGAAAACACTACAAAAAAACAAAGCAACTGCTACAAAACTTGACAGATTAACTGGCCCATTGAAAGAAAAAACAAACTACTTCATTGCTTCTAACTAGCAAAACAAAGCCAAGAAGTATAAAAAAATAATAAGATACCTAGATTTGTATGTGTACAGTAGATCAGCCAAACTCCAATGCAGCAAAATGGCTGGGCAGACCAAGTTGGTTATTAATACAGTGCCCTCCAATAATAATGGCAAAACAGACTGTGAAAAAAAAGTATCCTCTGCACAAAATATTAATAAAAATCAAACCTTTAATGAAGGTTTAAAAGAAATACATTGTTATCGTGAAAAATATATTTTCCTCAAAACATGCTTGCCACAATTATTGGCACCCCTTCATTTAATACTTTGAGTAACCTCCCTTTACCAAGTTCAAAGTATTCTCCTATAATGCATAATGAGATTGAAGAACACATGGCACGGGATCTGAGACCATTTGTCTATACAGAATCTCTCCAGATCCTTCAGATTCCAAGGTCTCTGCTTGGTGACTCTCCTCTTCAGCTCATCCCACAGGTTTTCTGTGGGGTTTAGGTCAGGGGACTGTGATGGCCTTGGCAAATATTTTATTTTGTGGTCAATGAACCCTTTTTGTTGATCTGGAGGTGTGCTTTGGATCATTGTCAGGTTAGAGGCAGTCAGGTTATGATTTAATATCTGTGGGTACTTGTTGGTGTCCATGACACTATGTATCCTAACATGTTGTCTACAGCCTTTTGAAGAAAAACCGCTCCACAACACCAAAGATACACCACTGCATACTGTGAGGTTGAGGTACAGTATGCAGAAAAGTTTTCTGCATGGATATCATTCTGTCTACACCAAACCCACCTAAGGTATTTGTTTCCCAAAAGTTCTAACTGACCATAGAGCCCAGTCTTATTGAAAGTTCCAGTAACATTTGTCAAACTGTAGGTTTGTTGCTTGACAACACCAAAGGCTTTTATATGGCCACCCTCCAAAGCAACTTGTGGTTGGTTATGTAGGTGGCCTCTGATAATAGTTTGAGACATTCTGACCCAAAGACCCAACTAACGTCTGCAATTCTCCAGCTGTGATCCTTAGAGATTCTTTGGCCAGTCGAACAATCCTCCTCACTGTGAGTGGGATCATATCGACACACGTCCTCTTCCAGGCTGATTGTTAACATCTTCAGTTGCTTTAAACATCCTCATTATTGCAATGGGCATTTTCAACCATTGAGCTATTTTCTTTTGGCCATTTCCTGATTTGTTTAGCTCAACAACTTTTGTCAAACATCACTGCTGTATTCTTGGGTCTTTGGCATAGTGATGGATGACTATGGAAATTTAGCCAGTGTGTCACCTCACATTCACCCCCAGTGAAAAGTGTTCCTAATCACTGATGTGAAAATCATTAAATATGAATGGGAGTATAGACTTCAATCATAAAATTATCTAGGGCGAAAAATATTTTTGGAGAAATATATTTCACATTTATTTACTTTCAATCATTTTACTAAAATTAAAGGTTAGATTTCTGTGAATATTTTGTAGGACAGAACAAAAGTACAAACAGCTTAGAATTTTGTTTCATGGCCTGTTTTTCTTATATTTACCAAGAGTGCGAATATTGGTGAAGCCAAAGTAGGGAGGACCACACTTAAACCAACATGGAAGTGAATTAACACCGCAAACACTACCAAAAACAAAGCCACTGCTAAAAAACTTCACAGATGAACTGTCCTATTGAGAGCAATAACAAACCACTTTTAACTAGCAAGACAAAGCCAAAAAGACTAAAATAAGAAAAAGGCAAATAACGTAGAGTGCAGTCGATCAGCCAAGCTCTATACTTCAATGGGGCTTGACAAATGCAATCCATTGTCATTTTTTTTGTTTTTACACCACACCTCTGTTCCTAGAAACCTCAATCTTTTTGTGATTGTCAAGCAAATGAGATACCATCACAGTGATAACTCTGCCTTACCTTGACCAGTGTGCGATACCCATTCCCAGGGGTATCTGAGTCAAAGTCATAGTGGTGGTAGACTGCAGTGAAAGAAGAAACTACGGGTTTGAGGGCCTGGCCATGGTCCTGGATCTTTCTCATGCAGGTTACCAAGCGCCTGGATGCATCACCATAAAGCAGGTCAGGAGGGCTAGACAATGCAGTGATGTTTTCCTTACAAACTGCCTCCAAAGATGTAAAAACAGCTCCCCAGTCCATACCTGAGGGACTAGAGAGAGAGAACATACATCTAATAATTAAAATAATAATATATGACAGATTGTAATGATCTGTCATATAGACGGGGCAGAGAGAAAGCCATTATTAGCATTGTTTTTTTCCGGTTCTGATCATGAGCATTATATCGCTATGGCCTGTGCCAGATGTTTCCTTCAGTCTTTGCAGCTATATGCCCTGACATAACGACATTCCCTGTCCATGAAGTGTAAGATTGCGTGGATAATTGTTAAAGAAAATCAAGCACTAATTAATATTATATGAAAGAAAAACACTGCTCAACAGCTTCCAGCCTCTTTACTTCATGCCTCCTGCTGATATAACTCAGAGATGAACATTCAAACTCTTCTCACCCTATATGCACAACTCAAAAAAATTAAGGGAACATGTAATCATCACAGTATAACACAGAGTCAACAAAACTTCAGGGGTATCTGTCCAATTAGGAAGCATAAACAATTGTAGATCAATGTCACCAGTTTTGGAGGAAATTAATAAATAAAAATCCATTATTATTTTTATCCTCAACTACTGAATAACTCAAAAAGTCCCTGGTAGAAAATGTTGTAACTTTGCACACTGAAAATATAGACCACGAGTACCTACCATAAAGACACCCGTCCCGATTCCTCCACCAGGGGCGCTACAGTACACTATTCAATTTGCTAATTTCAAAATTATGGCATTTCCACCCCGTTTGACCTATAGTGCTGCGTCTTTGTGTAACTACCTAATTTCTCATGAAGAATATAAAAGCCTCAAGAACCCATAAAATCCACCATCTTGGATTTTTCTGTACCATAAAAATTTGGCAAAATTACTAAATGTTTCTACTTTTACAAAGTAAGTCGAATTCACCTGCAAGATGGCGGAGAAAATGGCCGAATACTGTACAATATATGTATGTAAAATATTCATGTCTGCATTGCTTTATGGAAGAATAAACTATACCATTCATATTCATTGTGCCTTCTGACATCGCCCCGATAACACTAAATGCATTTGATTGCTGATATCTCAAAGGACGGCAAAAGAGCAGCTGCCAGAAATCTGACCATTTTCAACAAAAGCTAAAGTTAATGCTAATAAATGCATTTAAAACTCTTATCCAGAACTGTACACCGGATTTACACGCCAGTAAATTTTCTGACTCTAAGCCATACTTCTGAAAAGGGCTGATAATGAAACTAGTCGCTATGTCAAAAGTCGACTGAACAATGACTTCACAAAGTTAGCTCTTTATGCTAACTCTAATGATTACTATAAAAAATGTCCTTAAAATCAACTGGTAACCCGATTGACCTGACTGTTGTTCTACAGGTATCTCATATGTGCTGTGAAGGTTTGTACCTTTTATGGACGCACCCCTTAAGTGGGACAGCACAAGAAAAAGAAATGCAGAGATGTGATTGGAATGGAGAAATAAAGGAAACTGTAATTCTTCTGGTTTGTGTTCTTCTTTCAACAGTTCCTATATAACGGCCCAACAAAGGAAAATGTAATGGATTCCCAAACCATACAAAACAAACAACCCCAACTGCGTGTCTGTAATAACCCTGGCATCGAGGCATCCGTTATAGCCTTCGGCTTGCAACCACTCTGTTTCTTGCATCCCATTGGCACCTCCACAGGTGTTCTCTTGTCCTCCCCCTTTTCCCTATAGAGGACCTGCGCTTCCATCTCGTGGTACAACTTCAACAGGTTGACGTGATCGATCTGCACGGCTCAGCGTCACCCGGGCTGCCTCACCCTATACGTCACCGGGGACACCTGCTCTAACACCTCGTAAGGACCCTGCCATTGAGCCAAGAGTTTATGTTGCGACGTCGGCACAAACGGGGACCTTGTCCCCTGTCTTGAAAGTACATGGTTGGTCTGTCCAACTGCAGGACCGCGCCTGCGCAGTTTGGGCCCGACCCATGTGTCCGTTCACCACTGGCCAGATAGCAGCCATCCTATCCCGCATAAGGACCACGTGATCAATGAACAAGCGGTAGGGACATAGTTGATTCTCCCCCAGGCTTCTTTTGCCAAATCCAAAATGCCTCTGCATGGTCGACTCCACAACAGTTCAAAGGGGGAACACCTGAGGCAGAAGCCAGAGGCACTTTGCACAGGGCAAACATCAGGTGAGGTAACAACATGTCCCAATTCTTCCCGTTCTTGTCCACTGTGTCTTAACATGGTCTTGATGGTTTTATTCAGCTTCTTGCATAGCCCGTCTGTCTGGGGGTGGTGAATACTTGTCCTGATCTGCTCTACCCTAAATAGGTCTTTCATGAGTCGCGACATAAAGGGCGTCCCTTGATCTGTTAAAATTGTCGAGGGCAATCTTACTTGCAAAAAGAAAAAGTACAGTCACTTGGCTATGCCCTTTGTCACCATGGCGAGTAACGTGTATTTGGGTATTTGGTCACGTAGTCCATTACAACGAGGATAGGTGTCCTCTAAACGATCATGGCAGCGGCCCCACCAGATCCATGTCAATACCATTGGATGGCGTTTCTAAAATGTCAAAAGGGTTTGCGAAAATGGGCCTTATTGCATAACTGGCAATATTCGGCTATGGCTCTGGTAACCGGTTCTACTGGCCAGGGGTAAAGTACCCTCTCTGCTGTTTTCTCCCTACCCAAATGACTGCCTAAAACATGGGAGTGGGCCAAGTGCAGCACAGTGTCTTGGTATGATCTTGGCACTATAGAAGGAACCACATTTTTTTTAATTCTATGTCTATTTACACTTAAAACAATTCTTCATTATTTATAATACAGGTGCTGGTCATAAAAAAAGTTGATTTATATCAGTAATTCCATTCAAAAAGTGAAACTTGTATATTATATTCATTCATTACACACAGACTGATATATTTCAAATGTTTATTTCTTTTAATTTTGATGATAACTAACAACTAATGAAAATCAGTATCTCAGAAAATTTTAATATTACTTAAGACCAATACAAAAAAAATATTTTTAGAAATGTTAGCCAACTGAAAAGTATGAACATGAAAAGTATGAGCTTGTAAAGCATGCAATACTTAGTTGGGGCTCCTTTTGCCTGAATTACTGCAGCAATGCGGCGTGGCATGGAGTCGATCAGTCTGTGGCACTGCTCAGGTGTGAGAGCCCAGGTTGCTCTGATAATGGCTTTCAGCTCTTCTGCATTGTTGGGTCTGGCGTATCGCATCTTCCTCTTCACAATACCCCATAGATTTTCTATAGGGTTAAGGTCAGGTGAGTTTGCTGGCCAATTAAGAACAGGGATACCATGGTCCTTAAACCAGGTACTGGTAGCTTTGGCACTGTGTGCAGGTGCCAAGTCCTGTTGGAAAATGAAATCTGCACCTCCATAAAGATGGTCAGCAGCATGAAGTGCTCTAAAACTTCCTGGTAGACGGCTGCGTTGACCTTGGACCTCAGAAAACCCAGTGGACCAACACCAGCAGATGACATGGCACCCCAAACCATCACTGACTGTGGAAACTTTACACTGGACTTCAAGCAACGTGGATTCTGTGCCTCTCCTCTCTTCCTCCAGACTCTGGGACCTTGATTTCCAAAGGAAATGCAAAATGTACTTTCATCAGAGAACATAACTTTGGACCACACAGCAGCAGTCCAGTCCTTTTTGTCTTTAGCCCAGGCGAGACGCTTCTGACGCTGGGTCTTGTTCAAGAGTGGCTTGACACAAGGAATGCGACAGCTGAAACCCATGTCTTGCATACGTCTGTGCGTGGTGGTTCTTGAAGCACTGACTCCAGCTGCAGTCCACTCTTTGTGAATCTCCCCCACATTTTTGAATGGGTTTTGTTTCACAATCCTCTCCAGGGTGCGGTTATCCCTATTGCTTGTACACTTTTTTTCTATCACATATTTTCCTTCCCTTTGCCTCTCTATTAATGTGCTTGGACACAGAGCTCTGTGAACAGCCAGCCTCTTTAGCAATTACCTTTTGTGTCTTGCCCCTCCTTGTGCAAGGTGTCAATGGTCGTCTTTTGGACAGCTGTCAAGTCAGCAGTCTTCCCCATGATAGCCTACAGAACTAGACTGAGAGACCATTTAAAGCCCTTTGCAGGTGTTTTGAGTTAAATTAGCTGATTAGAGTGTGACACCAGGTGTCTTCAATATTGAACCTATTCACAATATTCTAATTTTTCTGAGATACTGAATTTGGGTTTTTCATTTGTTGTCAGTTATAATCATCAGAATTTAAAGAAATAAACACTCAAAATATATCAGTCTGTGTGGAATGAATGTATACATTATACAAGTTTCACTTTTTGAATGGAATTACTGAAATAAATCAACTTTTTGATGATATTCTAATTTTATGACCAGCACCTGTAGATACAGTGGGGAAAACAAGTATTTGATACACTGCCAATTTTGCAGGTTTTCCTACTTACAAAGCATATAGAGGTCTGTATCATAGGTACTTTTTATCATAGGTACACTTCAATTGTGAGAGACGGAATTTAAAAAAAATCAAGAAAATCACATTGTATGATCTTTAAATAATTAATTTGCATTTTATTGTAGAAACAATTGGCTGTACTAACAAAGGCTTTGAGCTGCTCTGAGCATTCTAAATGGGGGTGTTTGGCCTTAGGTAGATACAGGCACAGTGATTTCTATTAACAGAAATAAATCTGCCACGTGATCCCAACCTGTCACCCTTTCCAACATGGGTAGTCCCTGTTAACCCTTCCTAGTCTTAGCATTTTGTTACGGATTTAAATGGCTTGTCTGATTACCTTCTGCCTTTCCCAGTCTCTATATCTCCAATTAAGTTAGCCTGTCTATGATATACATTTCTGGAGTCTACTATTCCCTTATTATTATGAGGTGATGCTCTGTTATGAAATTGTAGAATTAAAACCGTTTTTATATCTCAGAGTTTTCTGATTTTGCCAAACCCAATCCATGACACACTAAAGGGGGGTTGCCTGGCTGCAGTCCCAGTTGAATGGTCTCCGGTGATGGAGGAATCATTTACCCTCTTGAAAACCACCTTAGCCTGGTTCCCAGCCCTCAAGCATCTTAAAAAACGTTCAGACCTGGACCTTAGTCAACTTTTGTGGGTTCAAGCAAATGGAACTATGGGTCTTTTGACTATACTTCCTGTGTCCCTTGCTGCGTCATGGAAACACCAACCCAACACCAACCTAAGTGGTACATTCATTCTGACCTAATATGTTAAATCTGGGATATTTGATAACTGGTTGCATGCCCTTTAGCCAAAGAGACAGTCTTACGTTTAATGGAAACATGTTAAATAGTTGCAAATTTCCTACTTTTACATGGAGAATAGGGAGATGTGGAAACACATGGGTGCAATACACCAGGGATGGTAGGGGTGGCCTCTAAATTATTTGGTAATGAGTCTTTCTGGGCATCACACTAAGTTAACAAATGTATGTCATATGACCGGACATTTTGTTAAATCTAATACACAATACGTTCTCTCAGATTTGATATTGGCCAGATGTGTAAGAAATAACTCAATAACTCAATAGTAATTCAGAATATTGGGTTATTGAGAATAGAGAGCAAGGCTGGTTATAGTCTTATGGTATGATATTTCAGAAGGCAGAGAAGTTGTTGAGAGTTACTCAAGGTGGTAATTGTTACTGTGGGTCTTTTGGTAATTTGGTCCAATATTGGTTAGTCAATAAAAGGTATATGAAAAGGATATATAATTATTAAATGTGACCTTCTGATATGTTGGTTGGTCAATTTTATTCAGGAATTTGACGTGGAGAGACACTAGGAACAAAATGTGTTAATGGAAATGTTTAGAACTGATACAAGTAGCGTAATACTCTGATTACATGTGGATAAGTAAGTGTTTAAACTAAGCAACATTATAGGAACTTACAATGGGCATAGTAGAAATTCTAAATTAAGCTTGAATCCGTTAGGTCTCAAGGTGGGTCTCACAACAATGTACAATGATCATTTGGTAAAATATAGTCCCATGGTTTTCTTACAAAAGGTGTTCTGTCTCTCCAAGTATATTGTATAAGTGGTAGAATGAAGAAGACCCATGGTAATAATCTTTAACATTAAGACACGCTGTGTCCCATGAGGACTGAATTTGAATCCAATATAGTCACAGCCTATAAAAAATAGTAAAACAGCCAAATTGAATTTATTGCTAGCTGTTTGAAAATGTATGGTTTGAAATAGTGTTTACCCATCGAAAGGTTTGAAGACTGTGTTTTTTAAGGCTCAAGAGATACTGTTGGTGAGGTAATTAGCATAAATTAGCATACATGACATAGTTAAAGCTAATAAAACTGTTACAAATGACAGCTCTCAGGTCTGTAGCTCTAACGGTTCAAAACTTACAGCCTAGTAGTTAATTTACGCTAATTACGCATATTTGCATATGTAAAATAAAATAACTTTTCCTAATTTGAAGGAGGGATAGCCTAAACTGGTAAAACATAAGTTGGTTTCGGGGCTGTAGCTTAAAACAGTTAAAGAGTTACAGCGTAATTACAGCGTAGTTAATTTACTCTAATTACGCAAAGAAGCATACGTAAAATCAATAAACGTGTCAGTACATTATATGGTAACAGTCAAAACTCTTGAATGAGAACGAGTTTCATGTCTGTAGCTTGAACGGTTGAAAAGATACAGCCTAAAGGCTAATTCATGCTAATTACGCAAATTAGCATATTTTTTTATTAATAAACGTTTCTTATTTGAAGTAGGGATAACCTAAACTGGTGTAACAAAGTTGGTTTCATGTCTGTAGCTCGTACGGTTCAAGAGCTACAGCGTAATTGCTAATTCACACTAATTACACAAAGTAGCATACGTAAAATCAATACACGTGTCAGTACATTACATGGAAACAGTCAAAACTCTTGAATGAGAATGAGTTTCATGTCTGTAGCTCAAACAGTTCAAAAGATACAGCCTAATAGTAAATTAACGGTAATTACGAAAATTAGCATATGTCAAATAAATTACCATTTCTTAATTTGCAGTAGGGATAGATTTAACATGTAAAGCAAAGTTGGTTTTGTGTCTATAGCATGAACGGTTCAACAGAAACAGCCCAAAAGATAATGAATGTTAATCACGCAAATTGCATACATAAAATATTGTGTTAATACAGCGGGGCAAAAAAGTGTTTAGTCAGCCACCAATTGTGCAAGTTCTCCCACTTAAAAAGATGAGAGGCCTGTAATTTTCATTATAGGTACACTTCAACTATGAGAGACAAAATGAGAAAAACAACACCCAAAAAATCACATTGCAGGATTTTCTATGAATTCATTGGTTAATTCCTCGGTAAAATAAGTATTTGGTCACCTACAAACAAGCTAGATTTCTGGCTCTCACAGACCTGTAACTTCTTTAAGAGGCTCCTCTGTCCTCCACTCGTTACCTGTATTAATGGCATCTGTTTGGACTTGTTATCAGTAAAAAAGACAACCTGACCACAACCTCAAACAGTCACACTCCAAACTCCACTATGGCCAAGACCAAAGAGCTGTCAAAGGACATCAGAAACAAAATTGTATACCTGCACCAGGCTGGGAAGACTGAATCTGCAATAGGTAAGTAGCTTGGTGTAAAAATATCAACTGTGGGAGCAATTATAAGAAAATGGAAGACATACAAGACCACTGATAATCTCCCTTGATCCGGGGCTCCACGCAAGATCTCAGCCCGTGGGGTCAAAATGATCACAAAAATCCCAGAACCACACGGGGGGACCTAGTGAATGACCTGCAGAGAGCTGGGACCAAAGTAACAAAGGCTACCATCAGTAACACACTACGCCGCCAGGGACTCAAATCCTGCAGTGCCAGACGTGTCCCCCTACTTAAGCCAGTACATGTCCAGGCCCGTCTGAGGTTTGCTAGAGAGCATTTGGATGGTCCAGAAGAGGATTGGGAGAATGTCATATGGTCAGATGAAACCAAAATAGAACTTTTTGGTAAAAACTCAACTCGTCGTGTTTGGAGGAGAAAGAATGCTGAGTTGCATCCAAAGAACACCATACCTACTGTGAAGCATGGGGGTGGAAACATCATGCTCTGGGGCTGTTTTTCTGCAAAGGGACCAGGACGACTGATCCGTGTAAAGGAAAGAATGAATGGGGCCATGTATCATGAAATTTTGAGTGAAAACCTCCTTCCATCAGCCAGGTCATTGAAGATGAAACGTGGCTGGGTCTTTCAGCATGACAATGATCCCAAACACACCGCCCGGGCAACGAAGGAGTGGCTTCGTAAGAAGCATTTCAAGGTCCTGGAGTGGCCTAGCCAGTCACCAGATCTCAACCCCATAGAAAATCTTTGGAGGGAGTTGAAAGTCCGTGTTGCCCAGCGACAGCCCCAAAACATCACTGCTCTAGAAGAGATCTGCATGGAGGAATGGGCCAAAATACCAGCAACAGTGTGTGAAAACCTTGTGAAGACTTACAGAAAACGTTTGACCTCTGTCATTGCCAACGAAGGGTATGTAACAAAGTATTGAGATGAACTTTTGTTATTGACAAAATACTTATTTTCCACCATAATTTACCAAGAAAATCATTAAAAATCCTACAATGTGATTTCTGGATTTTTTTCTCCTCATTTTTTCTCTCATAGTTGAAGTGTACCTATGATGAAAATTACAGGCCTCTCTCATCTTTTTAAGTGGGAGAACAATTGCTGTACATTAAATGGAAACAGTCTAAACTCTTGAATGAGAATGAGTTTCATGTCTGTAGCTTAAACGGTTCAAAAGATACAGCCTAATTGCTAACTCATTCTAATTATGTAAATTAACATATGTAAAATCGATAAACGTTTCCAAATTTGAAGTAGTGATAGCCTAAACTGGTGTCACAAAGTGGGTTTCATGTATGTAGCTCAAATGGTTCAAAAGATACAGCCTAGTAGTTAATTTACGCTAATTACGCAAATTTGCATACGTAAAACCAAATATGAATTCATAAAATGCAGTGGGTATTGCCTAAATGTGTGAAACAAAGATGGTGTCATGTCTGTAGCACCAATTGTTCAAAAGAAACAGCCTAATAGTTAATTAACGGTAAATATGCTAATTAGCACATGTAAAATCAATAAAGGTTTCATTATATGAACTCGGTATAGTGTAAACTTTTGAATGAGAGTCAGTTTTTTTTTTCTGTAGCTCGAACGGTTCAAAAGATACAGCCTAAAAACAAATTCATGCCGAATGCTATCTTCTCCTTAGTTCCTTCCGGTGATCGCAGGATGAAAAGGACCATGAGAAAAAGTTTATTAATAATAAATCTGATCAGTTTAATGGAGTCCTGACAGTTACAGTATTAGCAATAGCCATGTACATAATCACTTGACAACTGAATAACAGCCTACTGTCCTAATTTATTGTAGATAACGTTTCTTACTTTGGGAACATTAAGGATGATAATAAATTAGATGCTTGGAGAACGGAAAGATTGAAAGATGTATTTCCTCATCAGTCATTCACCTTTCATCGTTCTCAGGTGATCCTACGTGCCTAAAGATCCATGGATCATAGTTCATTTCATTCATCGTTCCTTCCGGAAAACGAGATTCGAAGATCCAAAAATTCTATTGAGATAAATCACGCCTCACCAAAAAGATTCATTAAAAAAGAATGAATCGTTCACGAATGACCCATCACTAGAGTGCACAGTCACAAGCAAAAGTAGAGCTGGAGAAGCACTTTTCATTACTACCTAGCTTTGTTTGCACAGTGACGGTTCTACAATTTGATTAAATGGGCACAACCTAGAAGAGAGAAACTGAAACTGGTATCTATCCTTTTGACACTAGAATCGATCTACAAAAACTAGACGTATCTGTAGTATCGATATTTTGGGATCGATCTGACCACCACTAGTATATGTACACATCCCCAAAGTTCAGTTCCCGTAGGGATGTCGCTATTTTTAATGATGTAAATAATGCAGCAGGTGCTGTATATGGGTTACAAGTGCCTAAGACTTGCAGTTTGTTTGCATACATTTGTTTTTCATGTTTTGTGAGGTGATCTAAACACACATGGGCTGTAAAAGTAGAACATTTGACCGGCTGGTGCAGCAGCTCCATAGAATTCCCAGTGTTAGCCGCCATGTTTTAACAATGTTTTGCACGCCAGGCATCAGTGTAATCCAATGACTGAAAACTGACTATGCCTTGTCAAAATTAAGAAAACCCCTGCCCATCGTTGCATTTTATTATTACTGGTTACTTTTAAAACAGAATTAGCATTCCAAAAAACTACAAGAGTCCCTTGAATCAGTAGTAGTCACCATGCATCAACAGAGTGGCTAAAAACCACCAACAACACCCAGTATTGTTTGAAGAAAATGTCAGGGGAACACACTGAATAGAGTCAGTGATAGGTAGGTTACTTTTTAAATGTAATCCATTACAGTTACAAGTTACCTGTCCAGATTTGTAATCAGTAAGGTAACTTTTTGATTACTCAAACTCAGTTACATAAACTGATTACTTTGACTGATACTAAGAGGCATTGAAGGAAAAAAAATAGGAATAGCCTATAACCAACTAAACATCTTTCGCTGGATCAATCATTTAACATTCGTTTTGGCCAAAAACAGAATTCGTATTTTACCTTATGGGTTGTGTACAGTGCCTTTGGAAATGGGTTTCTAAACCATTGCTTTCTACTTCAATATGATTGGGCTACATCTCTACATTAAACGCTAAAGGTCTGTCAGATATTCAGTCATTCCAATTAATCCAAAAAACCTAGATCTTCCAGAACCTGACTTTTTATCTGAACATAACCCAAAATCGAATGATGTGTAAGCCTATTGTGTAATTTGTGTTTTATTCATGTTTTTAATTGCTTAAAAACCTTGTTGAAAAATAGATGGCAATTACTCGAAAAGGCTATTGACATTGTTGTATATAAAAATTAAGATATCCACAGCTTTTCGCACATAAACTAAATCTTCAGTAGTCTCAATGTTTTGCTCCACAACCAACATTGTCAAATTGTTGCAGAAACACCCGAAAAGTGAATGCACGTTTGCAATAATGAACACCCTGCACGCGAATGCACTTTTGCCATCGTGAACACCCGCATAGAAATAAGATTTACACACGCCAATGTAACCTGCGATTATTAGGGCCACCAGTGATGGATTTTCAAAATACAAATTAAATATATAAAACTCTGATTATAAACCTGCACTCTTAGCTAATAGTAAATGACGTCAGCAGCCAATGACAATCAATGAACACAATTTTCAGATTTACATGGCCTACCTGTATGGACTGAGTTGATGTGGCTGCATCAAATTCAAATAATCATCCTTTGGCAGAGTGCTTCCCAACACACCTTTTCTCCTCAAATGCATCCATACATCCATCCATCCATCATCTTCCGCTTATCCGGGGCCGGGTTGCGGGGGCAGCAGTCTAAGGAGAGATGCCCAGACTTCCCTCTCCCCAGACACTTCCTCCAGCTCTTCCGGGGAGACACCGAGGCGTTCCCAGGCCAGCCAGGAGACATAGTCCCTCCAGCGTGTCCTAGGTCTTCCCCGGGGTCTCCTCCCGGTGGGACGGGACCGGAACACCTTCCCGGGAACACCTTACCGAAACAGATGCCCAAGCCACCTCAGCTGACCCCTCTCGATGTGGAGGAGCAGCGGCTCTACTCTGAGCTCCTCCCGGGTGACTGAGCTTCTCACCCTAAGGGATCACCCAGCCACCCTGCGGAAAAAGCTCATTTCGGCCGCCTGTATCCGGGATCTTGTCCTTTCGGTCATGACCCAAAGCTCATGACCATAGGTGAGAGTAGGAACGTAGATTGACCGGTAAACCGGTAAATTTCTTCACCACGACAGACCGATACATCGACCGCATTACTGCAGAAGCTGCACCGATCCGTCTGTCAATCTCCCGTTCCATCCTTCCCTCACTCGTGAACAAGACCCCTAGATACTTAAACTCCTCCACTTGAGGCAAGAACTCTCCACCAACCTGAAGTGGGCAAGCCACCCTTTTCCGACTGAGGACCATGGCCTCGGATTTGGAGGTACTGATTTTCATCCCCACCGCTTCACACTCGGCTGCAAACCATCCCAGTGCATGCTGAAGGTCCTGGTTTGAAAGGGCCAACACGACAACATCATCCGCAAAGAGCAGAGATGAAATCGTGTGGTCCCCAAACCTGACACCCTCCGGCCCCTGGCTGTGCCTAGAAATTCTGTCCATAAAAATTACGAACAGAACCGGCGACAAAGGGAAGCCCTGCCGGAGTCCAACATGCACTGGGAACATGTCTGACTTACTGCTGGCAATGCGGACCAAGCTCCTGCTTCGGTCGTACAGGGACCTGACAGCCCTTAGCAAAGGACCCAGGACCCCATATTCCCGAAGAACTCTCCACAGGATGCCGCGATGGACACAGTCGAATGCCCTCTCCAAATCCACAAAACAGATGTGGATTGGTTGGGCAAACTCCCATGAACCCTCCAACACCCCGTAGAGGGTATAGAGCTGGTCCAGTGTTCCACAGCACGGATCCCCTATAGTTGGAACACACCCTCTGGTCCCCCTTCTTAAAAAGAGGGACCACCATCCCGGTCTGCCATCCCAGAGGCACTGTCCTCAACCGCCACGCGATGTTGCACAGGCGTGTCAACCAAGACAGCCCCACAACATCCAGAGACTTGAGGTACTCAGGACGGATCTCATCCACCTCCGGTGCCTTGCCACCGAGGAGTTTCTTGACCACCTCTGTGACTTCAGCCCGGGTGATGGACGAGTCCACCTCTGAGCCCTCATCCTCTGCTTCCTCAATGGAAGACGTGACGGCGGGATTGAGGAGATCCTCGAAGTACTCCTTTCACCGCCCGACGACATCCCCAGTTGAGGTCAACAGCTGCCCACCTCTACTGTAAACAGCGTTGGTAGGGCACTGTTTCCCTCTCCTGAGGCGCCGGACGGTTTGCCAGAATCTCTTCGAGGCCAGCTGATAGTCCTTCTCCATGGCCTCACACAACTCCTCCCAGGCCCGAGTTTTTGCCTCCACAACCACCCGGGCTGCAGTCCGCTTGGCCTGTCGGTACCCGTCAGCTGCCTCAGGAGTCCCACAACCAGGCCTGATAGGACTCCTTCTTCAGATTGACGGCATCCCTTACTTCCAGTGTCCACCACCGGGTTCGGGGATTGCCGCCTCGACAGGCACTGGAGACCTTACGGCCACAGCCCTGAGCGGCCGCTTCGACAATGGCGGTGGAGAACATGGTCCACTCGGACTCAATATCTCCAGCCTCCCTCGGGATCCAGTCGAAGCTCTGCCGGAGGTGGGAGTTAAAGATCTCTCTGACAGGAGACCCGGCCAGACGTTCCCAGCAGACCCTTACAGTATGCTTGGGCCTGCCAATCTGTCCAGCTTCCTCCCCCGCCATCGGATCCAACTCACCACCAGGTGGTGATCAGTTGACAGCTCCGCCCCTCTCTTCACCCGAGTGTCCAAGACATACGGCCGCAGGTCAGATGAAACGACAACAAAGTCGATCATTGACCTGCGGTCTAGGGTGTCCTGGTGCCATGTGCACTGATGGACACCTTTATGCTTGAACATGGTGTTCGTTATGGACAAACTGTGATTAGCATAGAAGTCCAATAACTGAACACCACTCGGGTTCAGATCAGGGGGGCCGTTCCTCCCAATCACGGCCCTCCAGGTGTCCCTGTCGTTGCCCACATGGGCGTTGAAGTCCCCCAGTAGAACGATAGAGTCCCCAGTCGGAGCACTATCCAGCAACCCTCCCAGAGACTCCAAGAAGGTCGGGTACTCTGCACTGCCGTTCGGCCTGTAGGCACAAACAACAGTGAGAGACCTATCCCCGTCCTGTAGGCGCAGGGAAACGACCCTCTCGTTCACCGGGGTAAACTCCAGCACATGGCGGAAGAGCTGGGGAGCTATGAGAAAACTCACACCAGCCCGCCGCCTCTCACCATGGGCAACTCCAGAGTGGTGAAGAGTCCATCCTCTCTCAAGGAGTGTGGTTCCAGAGCCCAAGCCATGCGTAGAGGTGATCCCGACTACCTCTAGTCGGAACCTCTCAACCTCACGCACAATCTCAGGCTCCTTCCCCGCCAGCGAGGTGACATTCCACATCCCTAGAGCTAGTTTCCGTGTCCAGGGATCGGGCTGTCTAGGCCCCCACCTTCGACTGCCGCCCCATCCTCTCCGCACTGGACCCTTATGGTCCCTCCCGCAGGTGGTGAGCCCACGGGAGGGCGGCCCCACGTCGCTCGTTCGGGCTGAGCCCCAACCCCGGGCCTAACTCCAGGGTGGGGATCCGGCTGCGCCATGCCGGGCGACGTCACGGAACTCATAATTGTTATCATCATTAAGGGGGTTTTGAACCGCTCTTAGTCTGACCCGTCGTCTAGGACCTGTTTGCCTTGGGAGACCCTACCAGGGGCATATAGCCCCAGACAACATAGCTCCTAGGGTTACTCGGGTACTCAAACCCCTCCACCACGTTAAGGTGGCAGTTCATGGAGGGGTTCTCCTCAAATGTCGTGGTAAATTCCATATAATATTTTATCTTGAAGGCAGCGCCATGTTACAGCTATCTAACAAATGTCAAATGTCAAAATTATTTCACGCACCGATTATTTTTCAATGGAAGTAACAAAAGTAATCATAAATTTTTTCAAAAGTATCTGTAATCCGATTACAATATTATTGTTGGTAACGTAACAGATACAGTTACAGATTTTTGTAGCTTTTTTACTTGTTATCCGTTACTCCCAAATTCTGAATAGAGCAATGTTGTTTGTAAATACTAACATAATGACAAATTCACGAAGGGGGTATTTGTCTTAGTCTTTGTTGGTTCAAGCCTAATGACCTTTGTCCCAGTTTTTAACTGTGCATTAAAAAGAGACCGCCAAGTGAAATAATATTTTACATGGCAAAAAAAGCAGAGTCTACCGGTTAACACAGACCTGGGCAAGATAAGGCTGCCGGGCCGGATCTGGCCCGTTGAGTCATTCTATCCGGCCAGCGATACAACCAAAACTTAAAATAATAAAATTAAAAAATACCTGACGAGGTCCGCAGATTACGCTACTTTATTTACTGTTGCATATTTTTTTATTTTCAAAATAAAAGTCCAGAGGCAATCCTAGTAATAAGTACAGCAGTATCATACTGTCTGTTCAAAGAAGTTGTCATTTGTACGTACTATACGCAATTGATTGCTAGCGATCTCTGGAAATGAGCCTATGAAAAGTTGATAACGAAAGCAGGGTATCTAAAAAACTACTGACAGGAAAATATGTTAAGCTAACGTCACAGTTTTTACAGAGTACAATTTGCTGAGGCACTTCCAGAGCATTCAGCGAAATACAAAAACTGTCTCCCGGTGCTACAATTCAACAAGTCCAAGCGCAGATGCAGCCTCACTGATGAACATCTTGCAGCAGTACCGCACACTGCTTCAACAGTACCGCACACTGCTTACTCCTGACTTCACCTAACTCGCCAACGCTGCTGGAATCCCTGTCGTTAAAAGCACGTAGTAAAAAATATATACTGTATGAAGTTAGATGACGGAAATTATACCAACATTTGCTTTGAGTGAAAATCTTCAGAAGTTATTTCATAGACTTTATGTCTGCCCTAATAACTATAATACCTATATAACTGTTATACACTATACCTTATGTAATGTAGCTTACTCTGTTGAGTTGAAAGTTAAGTTTTAAGGCAAATATGTGTTGCAACATTTCTGTTGAGTAATAACCCTGAAAAGGGATTTTTTTTTAGGCCTTTGCCTGCCATAATAACATTTGTTAACAGAATTATTTTTTTAAAAACATTGTTAAAGTAAATTAAGTTCAATTATGAAAATGGTATTGCATGGAAAATAAATATGCATAAATATAATATGCAGGTTAACAGAGTTAGCTATGTTGTGTGCTTTTTAGGCATGTTGGCAAGTAATCTGGCCCACGATGCTTTCTGGCATTTTCAGTGTGGCCCCCCAGTGACAAATAATGCCCACCCCTGGGTTAACGTCTCAATGCTGCTGTGCTTGTTTTTGGCCAACAGAGGGGGCTGCTCGCTATAGTAGCTTCATTCACTCTTCTGCTAATTGCTTGCTCATGCTCATTTTCGAGAAAACTGCTGTAGGAAACTCAGCCAGGTGATGCAAGTGTCAAGTGAATCTACAACAGCACCACAAACGTCTTTTTAAGACAGGTTTCAATTGTTTTAAATACTAGCTAGTGATGTTATAATGTCATAATATAAGCATAATATTTTCTGGTAGAGACTGGAGAGGAAGGAGAGGATGAGGACTAGAAGATAGGAAGAAGATTGAAGGAGATAGAGGAGGAAAGGTAAAGATATGATTACAGAGTCTGCCAATTTACTATTACAAACTAAGTTTTTTAGATAAAGGACAAAAATTTGGCAAACAATGGGAATCTGTTAATCAAAACATTTGATCTAATAGTGTACTATTTATTATTAAAGATTGGAGAGGAAGGAGGAGAGTGAGAAAGGAGTAAAAAGAGTGAAGCGAGGAGAGTGTACAACTGGTAAATTCCAAACTCACACATAATAACGAACGCAACGTAAATTATAACTTACAACTAATTGTAACCAACTCCCCCATTCGCCAAAATATCAGCTTTCACTTGGATACTGCTGGTACACACGCGATATCAACTTTCCCGGGACTTTAACTTCACAGTCCAGATCAATTAACACACTTCTTTTACTAAAACATTTATCAGTGACAATATAGTACATCCAGGAAGCAAGCTCCTTAAAAAGCGTACTTTTTACAATGACAGAATCTGTCTAGCTACAACAATTACGAGCTAACGAACAACGTTAGTGTAGAGTGATGTATCATATGGCAGACATCGTGACTGACGAACAAGCAATTAATTTCAACCATGAATTAAAACACAGACATGTGTACGACATCAGTATGAATGTACAGTATTATTGCCATATGTAAGCAAAGTTCACAGAGGTTGAAACTTACCAAAACGCATCCTGTTCTTGCCTGTCAGTTGTTATTGGCCGGCACTCACAGCTACTATATCACAAAGAATGTGTAAACCAGAGGTGCAATGACACGACACTTCCGGGATCACTTGCGAAGTGGAATTGACAGACCCGACCGAGTCCATTGGAGAAGCAGAAAATTCATTATTATCTATTTTATAATAAAAAGTCTCAATTGAAAAATGTGATATTCAGGCAAGAAATTACTTTTAATTTCCGTAAAAGTGAACTATATATCGAATGCATGCTTATGAATTGATGGAATTCGCATGCAGCTTTGCATGACTTCATCTGCATGAGTAATCGTGAATTTCACTTCCTGCCTATCTACAAACTAAAATATATTTGATAGTATCCTGCCAGGCGCGTCACAAACGATTACGTTTATAGTTGGATAGTATGAGGAAATCTTCAAAATAAAAGACCACATTTGAAAACATTGTTAGTTAGATTATTTTTGGCTTTCTGTTATTGCTCATTCAGTACATGCTCTTCCCGGGGTCCACATACACATCAAAAAAGGCTATTGACCGTCTTTCTCCAGATTTAAATCCAATTAAACATGTTTCAATCAACTGAAGATAAGATTTAAGGCAAAACAATATTTGCAGTACAGGCCTGGCAGAGCACCAGAAAGGATACCCTGGGTCTGCTGCTGTCATAGGTTTGGAATGACTGCATGCACAAGATATGCAACCAAGGTATTAAACACAGATGCTGATTTTAACCAGGAAAAGGGCACCATCATTATCATTGATTCTTATTTTGCTGATTTTAAATATTAAGATTGTGCTTAAAGGGGAGTTTAACACCCAAAATGCACATGATCTGGAATTCCATCATCCACATGGTCTGGAATTCTCATATTTTAGCTTGGGTTGTATGAAAGTTATAAAACACCCAATCTGTGAATAGTTAGCAGTGTCACCATACAAGACTTTGTACTTTGCCCCTGGTCCTCTCATGTGGTGTTCAACTCTGTTTATAACAAATGTTCCTGTAACCAAGTGTTATTATTGCCTGTCCATTACAACACCTCTCCTTCAAGGTTGAAAACATCAATTTGCAATGTACCTTCCATCTCACTGGTCACAAAGCAGCAAGGGCAACTTCTTCTCCTTACCATCAAGCAATCTTCAACCAAATATTTCTACCCTATGTATTTGCTATTCCACAACTGGTCCCTTGTCCATCCCACCCCTACTGGAGAGTAGCTCCCAGTGAAAACTATTTTCTGTTTTGCACCAGAAGTGCGGAAGCAGTTTCCCCTTAAAGCTAAGACAGAAGTCTGAGCAAGGAAGGAAAGTGATAGAAGGGAATATTTTGGAATTGAGAACTTAGTTGTAGGACCGAGACAATTCAAAAATAAGCTTATTTAGGATTAAGTTATGGAAATGGTAATGGAATAATTAAGAGAGCTAGAGATCAAAGTGATTTGAAGTAGAGTTTGATTAGTGTATGGGAGACCCAGATAGAAAAAGGCCCCAGTAAAAGTTACTAAAACTACTGTGCTGATGGATAACTGTTGGTTTGTAAAACTGGATCATTCCAGGACTGGTGGATTCACATTGTTTGACTAAAATGTAGGAAAAGATGCTGATGTATTTGAACATTTGATATATACAGGTGCTGTTCATATAATTAGAATATCATCAAAAAGTTGATTTATTTCAGTAATTCCATTCAAAAAGTGAAACTTGTATAATGTATACATTCATTCCACACAGACTGATATATTTCAAGTGTTTATTTCTTTTAATTTTGATGATTATAACTGACAACTACCAAAAACCCCAAATTCAGTATCTCAGAAAATTAGAATATTGTGAAAAGGTTCAATATTGAAGACACCTGGTTCCACACTCTAATCAGCTAATTAACTCAAAACACCTACAAAGGGCTTTAAATGGTCTTTCAGTCTAGTTCTGTAGGCTACACAATCATGGGGAAGACTGCTGACTTGACAGTTGTCCAAAAGACAACCATTGACACCTTGCACAAGGAGGGGCAAGACACAAAAGGTAATTGCTAAAGAGGCTGGCTGTTCACAGAGCTCTGTGTCCAAGCACATTAATAGAGAGGCGAAGGGAAGGAAAAGATGTGGTAGAAAAAAAGTGTACAAGCAATAGGGATAACCGCACCCTGGAGAGGTTTGTGAAACAAAACCCATTCAAAAATGTGGGGGAGATTCACAAAGAGTGGACTGCAGCTGGAGTCAGTGCTTCAAGAACCACCACGCACAGACGTATGCAAGACATGGGTTTCAGCTGTCGCATTCCTTGTGTCAAGCCACTCTTGAACAAGACCCAGCGTCAGAAGCGTCTCGCCTGGGCTAAAGACAAAAAGGACTGGACTGCTGCTGTGTGGTCCAAAGTTATGTTCTCTGATGAAAGTACATTTTGCATATGTAACGGGTACCGTAGCAACGGCACCGTGGAAAACAGATTGATTCCTGTAAACCAGGAGAGAAACGAAGAGACAGTGAATCAGATTCGAGCTCTCTGCATTAATTTATTTTCTGAATTTTCTTCAGCAAACACTATGTTTCACATATTGCATATTCAGTGTCTTTTTAACATTACAATGAATATTCAGCGTCCATGTCAGTACATAATCCACAATAAAATAAACCTCTTCTCACCAAATGCATGTTCACCTCTCTTAGTGCTTGTATTTTACACTATTTATCAAAATGAAATTTATTTTTAAAGATACTTAGAATCTTCCATTCACAGTATTTTATCAGTATCATGTCAATACAGTACTGCAAAATAATGCTCAAAACTAATAAAGTGCTTAAAGTGTAACTTTAAACTTCATTTTTATTATTGGTCTTAAGTAATATTCTAATTTTCAGAGATACTGAATTTGGGATTTTAATTAATTGTCAGTTATAATCATCACAATTAAAATAAATAAACATTTGAAATATATCAGTCTGTGTGCAATGAATGAATATAATATACAAGTTTCACTTTTTGAATGGAGTTACTGATATAAATCAACTTTTTGATGATATTCTAATTATATTACCAGCACCTGTACACTCCACATGATTTCTTCTGTGCTCTTTGCGGATGATGTTGTCGTGTTGGCCCCTTCAAACCAGGACCTTCAGCATGCACTGGGACGGTTTGCAGCCGAGTGTGAAGCGGTGGGGATGAAAATCAGTACCTCCAAATCCAAGGCCATGGTCCTCAGTCGGAAAAGGGTGGCTTGCCCACTTCAGGTTGGTGGAGAGTGCTTGCCTCAAGTGGAGGAGTTTAAGTATCTAGGGGTCTTGTTCACGAGTGAGGGAAGGATGGAACGGGAGATTGACAGACGGATCGGTGCAGCTTCTGCAGTAATGCGGTCAATGTATCGGTCAGTCGTGGTGAAGAAAGAGCTGAGCCGCAAGGCGAAGCCCTCGATTTACCGGTCAATCTACGTTCCTACTCTCACCTATGGTCATGAGCTTTGGGTCATGACCGAAAGGACAAGATCCCGGATACAGGCGGCCGAAATGAGCTTTCTCCGCAGGGTGGCTGGGTGATCCCTTAGGGTGAGAAGCTCAGTCACCCGGGAGGAGCTCAGAGTAGGGCCGCTGCTCCTCCACATCGAGAGGGGTCAGCTGAGGTGGCTTAGGCATCTGTTTCGGTAAGGTGTTCCCAGGAAGGTGTTCCGGTCCCGTCCCACCGGGAGGAGACCCCGGGGAAGACTTAGGACACGCTGGAGGGACTATGTCTCCTGGCTGGCCTGGGAACGCCTCGGTGTCTCCCCGGAAGAGCTGGAGGAAGTGTCTGGGGAGAGGGAAGTCTGGGCATCTCTGCTTAGACTGCTGCCCCCGCGACCCGGCCCCGGATGAAGCGGAAGAAGATGAATGAATGAATGTGAACTGTTATCAGAGAAGTTCTGGTTTGCTTTTTTCTGTACTAACAACTAGAGATGTTATGATGGGAGTAGATTGATTTGACAGAGTGTATGTACTCGATTCTGATGGTTTTTCATTGTCTGTATTCATGTATGCATGACAATGCAAACTCTTCCCTGCTAAACTATTTGCTTTGACTTCCAGCTCAGTGTCATCTGTTTTAATTGATTCACTTTGATAATGTGCAACATAAAATGCAAATTCATTATTGAAAAATCATACAATGTGATTTTCTGGATTTTTGGATTCCTCCTTTCACAGTTGAAGTGTACATATGATAAAAATTACAGACCTCTACTTGCTTTGTAAGTAGGAAAACCTGCAAAATCGGCAGTGTATCAAATACTTGTTCTCCCCACTGTATGTCTATGAGGCCCCGAATTCTTGCAGGTGGCATAGCTGCCCATTAGTCTCGGCAAAATGCCTCCAGGTCATGCAAATTCTTTGGTTGTCTTGCATGAACTGCTTGTTTGAGATCTCCCCAGAGTAGCTCGTTGATATTAAGGTCAGGAGACTGTGATGGCCAATCCAGAACCTTCACCTTTTTCTGCTGTAACCACTGGAGGGTCAACTTGGCCTTGTGCTTAGGGTCATTGTTTTACTGGAAAGTCCATCTCATGTGCAGCTTTCATGCAGAAGAATGCAAATTGTCTGCCAGTATTTTCTAATAACATGCTGCATTCATCTTGCCATCAATTTTTAAAAGATTCCCTGTGCCTTTAGAGCTTACACAACCCCAAAACGTAAGTGAGCCACCACCATGCTTCACAGTGGGGATAGTATTCTGTTCACTATAGGCCTTGTTGACCCCTCTCCAAACATAGCGCTTATGGTTGTGATCATAAAGCTCTGTTTTGGTCTTGTTACTCCAAATTACAGTGTGAGACACACCCTCTAAAAAATTAAATAGGCCTTAATGTAGCAGGCAGTCTACAAGTAGACATTGGCCTACACAATCTGACATGCTGTATCCAGAGCAGCCACTGACGAGATAGCCTGCTGAAAATGCTTTTTCCCTTCTGTTCTCCGTGAGTTGGGCTACGGGATTACTGCATTTTAGTCACCATTTATGCAGGCAAAACAAGCACACAGGGTTGCCAAAACAAATGCATTGTGCAACTGAAATATCGTTATCATCTTTTGACCGGTTGCTACTGTTGGTCAGTGGTCAAAGTTGGAGGACAAGGTAAGATGCCTAACAGAACAGGCATGCTTGAACCTACAGTATTAGGTTAATATGCACCCCTTCTCTAATTGTGTAGCCTCCTAGAAACTACACATTTTAATGGGCGTAATACTGCTATTGTTCTCATTCAACTCCCAAAACTAGCCCAATATATTAAGCTAATTTGTTTAGAAAGAGAGCAATATGTGCTTTGTGATTTTGGAAATATGTCTTTAATGTTTTATGGAGAAAGTCATATTCTTTGTGGCATAATATTGAGTAAGATGAATTTGACTAGTATTTAATATCTTGTAGTCCAAGGTTATTGTCCCTGCAAATGTTGTCTAAAACATCATCAATATCTGTATCTATTAACCTGGCAAGTTCAAAGTTTATTTATCAAATGCACCGAATAACACAGCGTCCTCCTGCACAATGAAATTCTTTTGAAATGGCACCCCACGGGTACATAGTAAGAATTAAGAAATATATAAAGTAAAAACTATAGCAATAATATACAATTTAAAAGAGTAGAATGGGGAATGTGAAGATTATGGGTAGAAGTATTGAATATTATTGATAAATATTTTTTGCAGTATTCAGTCTATTCAAATGTATAATTTCTAGGAGGCTACACAATTAGAGAAAATATATTGAGACAACATTGACCACTGACCAACAGTAGCAACCAGGCAATAGATGTTAATGATCTTTCAGTTGCACACCGTACTTATTTTGGCAACCCTGCGTGCTTGTGTTCCCTGCATAAATGGTGAAACAAACACAACATACCAGTAGCCTAACTCATGGAGAATAGTATCTCATCAGGGCCGCTCTGGATAAGCATGTCAGATTGCTTATGTCTATGCGTAGTCTGCCTGATACATTCAGGCCTATTCAGTTTTTGAATGGGTGTTAAAACCAATTATAACAGGGAAGTGGAAAACATTTCTTTATTTGTGTCTGTTTTGTACAGCCTGCCCGGACCTGGCCCAGCTCCCTCTGTTTAACACCTTGCGTTTATTTATTCTATAAGGAACTAAAAAACATTGCAACGGTGAAATCTGTATTTTTCACACCTTGTAAAGGCTTATGCCTAGTATTGAGCTACAGATCTGTGCTGGCAGCCTGTCACAAACAAGACACCCATTTACCCAGTCCTCCACCTGATTACACACTTGCCAATATGAAAGTGGCAATAAAAATACATATTGCATTTGCATTGTGTACACTTATAAATCGTCCAAATGAAATAGAAGTTCAACTTTAATTGCCATTTTCACCTCTGTGTGTCACTTTGTGTGTCTGTACTTTTGATCAGGGCCATTTGGGTGATATCTGTTATCATTATGATTTAAAAAGGAGCCAAACAACTATGTGATAATAAATGTCTTCATATGATCACCATTCTTAAATATAAGACAGCTTTTCTGCATGATCAGTCATATTTTCAAAATCAATGCCAAAATTTCACAATTTCTGTAAGGGTATGCAAACTAATGAGCACAACTGTAAGTCTGCCAAAACAAGAGCGAAACTGGTGATGTATATTGGTATCACATTGATTTCTTGTTTGGTATAAATATTAAATTGAGACTACATTCCTTTTTGAAAAGTGGAACAGCAGCGAAACCACAAAATTTTAAGCTGAAGTATGTATGTTTTTTGTATTAACACATTGCTGTTCTATTATGCAGAGTGAAGGTATTCTGTATAAAATACACATGGGAGATTATGAGGAATTCAGCAGAATGTAGATTGGAAGAAATAAGGTTTTCAGGCACAAGCTGGAACACACAACAAAGAAAAAAGTATTTACTTTTACTATTATTTCATGTACAGGCTAAAACTCTAATATTGATATAACCAGCTTTACACACATCCTATGGTTACCCAAACATGTCAAAATTATTAAAAGAAAATAGGGGATTGATAGACAAGTACTAGATCTGGTCAGCTATTTTAGTAAGTGGTGTCAAGAGCCGTTCCCAAGTGTCCCTTTACTTCAAATGTGTAAATTACATAATTCCTCTGTTTGATGTACAGTGGGGAGAACAAGTAGTTGATACACTGCCGATTTTGCAGGTTTTCCCACTTACAAAGCATGTAGAAGTCTGTCATTTTTATCATAGGTACTCTTCAATTGTGAGTGACAGAATCTAAAACAAAAATTCAGTAAATCACATTGTATCCTGCAGCGCACGCAAGGTCCCCCCTAAGTAATTAATTAGCATTTTATTGCATGACATAAGTTTTTGATACATCAGAAAAACAGAACTTAATATTTGGTATAGAAACCTTGTTTGCAATTACAGAGATCATACGTTTCCTGTACTTCTTGACCAGGTGTGCACACACTGCAGCAGGGATTTTGGCCCACTCCTCCATACAAACCTTCTCCAGATCCTTTAGGTTTCGGGGCTGTCGCTGGGCAATACGGACGTTCAGCTCCCTCCAAAGATGTTCTGTTGGGTTCAGGTCTGGAGACTGGCTAGGCCACTCCAGGACCTTGAGATGCTTCTTACGGAGCCACTCATGGACCCAGTTGCCCTGGCTGTGTTTTTTGGGTCGTTGTCATGCTGGAAGACCCAGCCACGACCCATCTACAATGCTCTTACTGAGGGAGGCAGTTTGTTGGCCAAGATCTCGCGATACATGGCCTCATCCATCCTCCCCTCAATATGGTGCAGTCGTCCTTTCCCCTTTGCAGAAAAGCATCCCCAAAGAATGATGTTCCCACCTCCATGCTTCACAGTTGGGATGGTGTTCTTGAGGTTCTACTCATCCTTCTTCTTCCTCCAAACACGAGTGGAGTTTAGACCAAAAAGCTCTATTTTTGTCTCATCAGACCACATGACCTTCTCCCATTCCTCCTCTGGATCATCCAGATAGTCATTGGCAATCTTCAGACGTGCCTGGACATGCGCTGGCTTGAGCAGGGGGACCTTGCGTGCGCTGCAGGATTTTAATCCATGATGGTGTGTTACTAATGGTTTTCTTTGAGACTGTGGTGCCAGCTCTCTTCAGGTAATTGACCAGGTCCTGCCATGTAGTTCTAGGCTGATCCCTCACCTTCCTCATGATCATTGATGCCCCACGAGGTGAGATCTTGCATGGAGCCCCAGACCGAGGGAGATTGACCGTCATCTTGAACTTCTTCCATTTTCTAATAATTGTGCCAACAGTTGTTGCATTCTCACCAAGCTGCTTGCCTATTGTCCTGTAGCCCATCCCAGCATTGTGCAGGTCTACAATTTTATCCCTGATGTCCTTACACAGCTCTTTGGTCTTGGCCATTGTGGAGAGGTTGGAGTCTGTTTGTTTGATTGAGTGTGTGGACAGGTGTCTTTTATACAGGTAACGAGTTCAAACAGGTGCATTTAATACAGGTAATGAGTGGAGAACAGGAGGGATTCTTAAAGAAAAACTAACAGGTCTGTTGGTAGGTGATCTTACTGGTTGGTAGGTGATCAAATACTTATGTCATGCAATAAAATGCAAATTAATTATTAAAAAATCATACAATGTGATTTTCTGGATTTTAGATTCCATCTCTCACAGTTGAAGTGTACCTATGATAAAAATTACAGACCTCTACATGCTTTGTAAGTAGGGAAACCTACAAAATCGGCAGTGTTTCAAACACTTGTTCTCCCCACTGTACATGGAATTTCTGAAAGGCTGTACAGTATTGCATTTTAGTAAAGGGCACAGATTGAGACAAATGCAGTTTCATGAACACAAGATGCTAGCGTAACTATAGTCTTGTTTTTACCTGATAGTAGAGCCAGCTGTGCCCTCAGCTCGACCTTCTCTTCTCTCAGCCGCTTGATCTTCTCCAAAGACAGTCCTGAATATCTGGTTATTTTACAATCAGAACTCAAATCGCAGTGTCCGCCAAAATGTTCATTCATTCCTTCATGTACATAGCTAAAACTTCCCTCAACCTCTGCCTTCTGGCCCTTAAAATTAAATTGAAATTGAAAAATAAAATTGGAAGCAACATGCTTTAATAACAATTTAAGCATCTGGGTTAATTGAATGAACCCACACATACCTATGTAGCAGTCCTCTACATGGTGGCGTGGAGTACCTCTCTGGTGACTTGGAGTACTGTGCTTGCTCCATCCTAAAAATAAACATAAACGTTGGTGAACAGGTAAATCTTGTGAAATCAATAAAACATTGCAGCAACTACAAGATCAACATGTAATTCACATACCTCCAGGGCCGCAATCCACAGGGTGTTGTGGTGTGGATGTACGTTCTTGGGGTGGTAGGGGCCCACGCTGGAAAATGTTTCGCTCCTCTGGCAATACACACATCGGTCTCTCACGTGTCTAGGAAAGGTCAAGGTTTTGTAAGCATTTACCTTGCAAAACATATTTTCATTCCAATTTTGAAATTGTTATAACATTTTCAAATTCACCTGCATGCTTGATGAGCTTATAAGATATACCCTCCCAGGTGTCTTCAGGTGTTGAACAGGTTCTGGCAAACTTGTCGTGGCTGAAGGACTTCGTGCTGGTGATGCTGTGTGGTGGCCAGTAGCAAACTCCCCCTTTGAGCCACAGGCGTGGAACACCTGCGTGAAGTTGCCCCCCCCCAACGCAAAACGTCGTCAAACTATGCTAAATCGTTTGTGCTGGTTTGTGCTGTAAAAAGTTTCGTTTGTGCTGCTTCGGATTTTTAGATTTTAACATAATATTTTTAGGTCAATCTGAGGTCACTCAGCCCCCCCCCACATGCTCCAAATTCACCCAAAATAGTCTTGTTCGTTTGTGCTTCGTTTGTGCTTCGTTTGTGCTTCGTTTGTGCTGGTTTGTGCCGATAAAAGTTTTGTTTGTGCTGCGTTGGGTTTTAAAATATTAGACATTGAATTATAGACAATGACGTCACCAGCCCCCCCACATGCTCCAAATTCACCCCAAATTGTCTCGATCATTTGTGCTTCGTTTGTGCTGGTTTGTACCGGTAACATTTTCGTTTGTGCTGCTTTGGGTTTTAAAATATTAGACATTAAATTATAGACGATGACGTCACCAGCACCCACACGCTCCAAAGTCTTGTTCGTTTGTGCTCCGTTTGTGCACAACTAACTGAATGGGAAAGACACTGAATGAGAGAGAACTATAGACGGTGCACCAGCCCGCTTTTTTTTAACAGTAGGCTAGCTGAAGTAACAAGGTAAGACCTAAAGAATCGGCAAACCAAATCACAATATTCACTTATAGGTTACTGTTATCCTGTGCGTTTTCAACTTTTAACGAACTGATGCGGATCACAGGATGTGTGGATGCAACATAAACTTCAAGGTAAGTGTTCTTACTTACAGTATGCTGTGTTTTGTTAATAATATAAAAATTGTCACAAATACACGCACCATAATCGGTTTGCTGTGTTTATACACGTGTGTAATGTAAAGACCATAGGCCTATATGTCTCTTAAGCTCACTATGGCCTTTTATTTTTTATTGAACATACTGATATTGTGAAATATTATTACAAGCTATTTGCTATTTTGTAGCTATTTTTGGTTATATATTATATTATATGTATAATAACAATGTCATTTATTCCTGTGATGTAAAAGCAGAATTTTCTGTATCATTAGACCTACTCCAGTTTTCAATTTCACATGATTAATGGTGTTAAATGTTATTCAAACTTGATGTGATGTTAATGCATGACACAATTATATGTCTCAAGAGGGTATACTGACACACAGCAAAAGTTCAGCTCTGTGGTGTAGTGGTTAACAACACAGCCTTACAGGGGGGTGACCTAGGTTTGAATCCAGAGAAGGCTGCCACAATCAATGTTATGGGCCGGCTGAACTAGGCTTGCCTGTTTTGAAGTGTATGCTTGTTTATGTTTAGACAAACAAAAGAACATCTGTTTATCTGTAGACAGGAAGTCACGTTCATTCGAAGTGCGACAGTAAGTAGCCAATGGGTTTGTATTAATTCTGTTTGGGATGTCTATAAAGGTGAGGAAAACCAGAAGTTTCTTTGAGATGAGATTGAGTGAGCTTGAGTTTGTAAGAACAAGAATCGAGCCACACGCATTATGAACAATCAACTATCAAATGCTGCATTAAATAACTGAATTAATCTCTCCCTTAACCAGGGTACGCGATCATTATTTCAACCACTATATGAAACGGCTGATTTCTAACACCTGGTTTCTTGTTAAAATATGTTTAGGTGTCACGTTCTGTCACGGAAGGCCTGTCGAGATCCAATGAGATCCAACGCCCTCGTTGCGTAATTTAGAACACGGACACCAGTTCCTTGTTGTTGCCCTCATCTGTGTTCCTGATCATTGTCCATATTTATGTTCCTTCTTGTATCTTGTTGGTCATTGTTTGTAATACAGTTCCGTTTTGTAAAATTGTTTTGTTCATGTCATGTTTTAGAGTTGTTGCATCTTTGTTATTTTTAGTAAAAGTTCTCTGTTCTCATTAGTTAAATAAATAATACTTATTTGATATTTTGTCTTTAATTTCTACTAGTTAAGTGGTAGCCCGACATGTGGATATTTGCATGTTGGATAATTAGATTACATTACATTTTATTGTCACTGTGTAAGTACAAGTACAGTACAACAAAATGCAGTTAGCTAGCATCTAACCAGAAGTGCCAATAGAAGAGGGCAGAAAGTTTACAAGTATTAGGTATATGTGTCTTATAAGTGGAATGTTTAGATGTGTAGTGAAAGAAAATGCAGTACAAATGGCAATTCTAAAAGGCATTCTAAACGTGCAATCGAGGCAAATTTAAGGCATAAAGTAGCATGTGCAGCAATAGCAGCAATGAGATTCAGAGGTAGACATGTTTTTGTAACAACTGAAAAATGCAAGTAAGATGGCAATTCTAAGTGTGCAATGAAGGCATGTTGAAGGTGCAAGGTGGCAAGTGCAACTGAGGTCCATTTGTCTAACCTGACAAACTGGGGTCTAGGTCATGTGATCAGGGAGCTATTGAATTTACATGCAATTTTGTCATATATGTGTATTTAAAAAAAAGTTGGGATCAATATTTTGGGGAAACTAAAGGGTGTGCAACATTCTGCGCTATTTAGGGAATAATCTAGCATGAAAATAATGTGTCACAGTCTCATGTTGAGACAGCTACTGAATTTTTTAATATTCAAATGCTTCCCTAAAACTGGGAAATCAAAGGATGTGCAATGTGTGAGTCATCCCTCTGAAGATTATAACTGTACTTTGAAGCATCTATGTCATGTTATCAGGGAGCTATTGAATTTACAAAAATGTTGTCATATATGTGTATTTATAAATAAATTGGGATCAACTTTTTGGGAAAACTAGGGCGTGTGCAACATTCTGCCCCATGTAGGGAATAATCTAGCATGAAAAGGATGTGTCTCAGTCTCATTCTGAGAAAGCTATTGACATTTTTATTTTAAAGTGCTTCTCTAAAATTGTGTAGGTGCTTAGCTGGGAGACCAATGCCTGTGCAATGTGTGACCCTGCACTCTGATGATTATAAGATTGATTTGAAGTGTCTAGGTCGTGTGATCAAGGAGCTATTGAAATTCTAAACTATACATTGTTTTAATGTGTTCATAGCAAATATATGAATATCTATATTATCCATAAAAAAGTTTAGCAGTCTATAAAAAGCAGCCCATTTCCCTTTCTTCCTGAACAGTTTTACATTGGTTTAAAGTTTTTTGGTGATGTTCTCAAAGAGTTGTTGAGATTTGAAAATGTTGACGATGCAATTTGTTGATGTTCCCTTGCGACGTTCATTGGTTATGTGCAGACAGACTATAATATTGTCAAAAAGGTCTCCTGCGTTTTGGAAATTCCTGTCGGAATCGGGAAAACGAGACCTGTGCAGTGTGGTCCAACCTTTTTCTTTCATAACGAGACTAACCCAAGGCCTGTAGCTTAAATTGTTTGCAAGCTATTGAGCTTTGAATATTTGTCTGAATATCTGTCAAATATTGAACATACAGTGGAGAGAACAAGTATTTGATACACTGCCGATTCTGCAGGTTTTCCTACTTACAAAGCGTGTAAAAGTCTGTAATTCTTTATCATAGGTACACTTCAACTGTGAGAGATGGAATGTAAAACAAAAATCCAGAGAATCACATTGTATGAATTTTAAATAACTAATTTGCATTTTATTGCATGACATTAGTATTTGATCACCTACCAACCAGTAAGAATTCCGGTTCTCACAGACCTGTTAGTTTTTCTTTAAGAATCCCTCCTGTTCTCCACTCATTACCTGTATTAAATGCACCTGTTTGAACTCGTAACCTGGATAAATGACACCTGTCCGCACACTCAATCAAACAGACTCCAACCTCTCCACAATGGCCAAGACCAGAGAGCTGTGTAAGGACATCAGGGATAAAACTGTAGACCTGCAGGACAATAGGCAAGCAGCTTGGTGAGAAGGCAACAACTGTTGGCGCAATTATTAGAAAATGGAAGAAGTTCAAGATGCCGGTCAATCTCCCTCGGTCTGGGGCTCCATGCAAGATCTCCCCTCGTGGGGCATCAATGATCATGAGGAAGGTAAGGGATCATCCCAGAACCACACGGCAGGATCTGGTCAATGACCTGAAGAGAGCTGGGACCACAGTCTCAAAGAAAACCATTAGTAACACACTATGCCGTCATGGATTAAAATCCTGCAGCGCATGCAAGGTCCCCCTGCTCAAGCCAGCGCATGTCCAGGCACGTCTAAAGATTGCCAATGACCATCTGGATGATCCAGAGGAGGAATGGGAGAAGGTCATGTGGTCTGATAGGACAAAAATTAAACTTTTTGGTCTAAACTCCACTTGCCGTGTTTGGAGGAAGAAAAAGGATGAGTATAACCCAAAGAACACCATCCCAACCGTGAAGCATGGAGGTGGAAACATCATTCTTTGGGGATGCTTTTCTGCAAAGGGGACAGGACGACTGCACCCTATTGAGGGGAGGATGGATGGGGCCATGTATTGCGAGGTCTTGGCCAACAACCTCCTTCCCTCAGTAAGAGCACTGAAAATGGGTCATGGCTGGGTCTTCCAGCATGACAACGACCCGAAACACACAGCCAGGTCAACTAAGGAGTGGCTCCGTAAGAAGCATCTCAAGGTCCTGGAGTAGCCTAGCCAGTCTCCAGACCCAATAGAAAGTCTTTGGAGGGAGCTGAAAGTCTGTATTTTCCAGCAACAGCCCCGAAACCTGAAGGATCTGGAGAAGGTCTGTATGGAGTAGGCCAAAATCCCTGCTGCAGTGTATGCAAACCTGGTCAAGAACTACAGGAAACGTATGATCTCTGTAACTGCAAACAAAGGTTTCTGTACCAAATATTGAGTTCTGCTTTTCTGATGTATCAAATACTTATGTCATGCAATAAAATGCTAATTAATTACTTAAAAATCATAATGTGATTTTCTGGATTTTTGTTTTAGATTCTGTCACTCACAGTTGAAGAGTATCTATGATAAAACTTACAGACTTCTACATGCTTTGTAAGTGGGAAAACCATCTGCAAAATCGGCAGTGTATCAAATACATGTTCTCCCCACTGTAGAACTATCTATACCACATAGCACCGTTCGATGTTTTCTTGACAACAGATCATATAGGTCACACAATATTAGGCTATTTAATATGCTTTTAATCTATTTATTCATTTGGCACATTTCCCACCGGTCACTTTTTCCTTTGATATTTTCATCTGCTGGACAACTACGCCTACACCTGATACCGGCGAAAAAGCTGGAATTTGCCGACTGATGTACCATGCAGTGAATTAAAAAATATTTTGTATGAACTCCATCAATTTTCTTTTAAATTGACAAGCTTTAAACGTTTAAGTGTCAAATCAAAAGCGAACTAAATCTGGATAACATCTTCACAGACCCTGTATGAAAAACAGTGAAAATGTATAAGAATAGAATATTATCCCCCTGCAGTATAAAATATGACATAACTGTGCAATGTTCTGTTAGATTTAAGTGTATACACTTAACAACTCAACTGCAAATCATTCAGAATAATCTAGATAACCACTCGTCCCAATTAAAAAGTATAAACAATTGCATAATTAACTTGCTGGCTATACCACGCGGAATGACTCAAGAGTAGCCTACTGTACTCAAAGCAGCGTTCACCCGTAGCGAGGAAGCACGCGTTTTACATTTTACAAACATTTTGTCTTACATTGCAGATCATTGCAGGGATCTTTATGGGGATAACGTCTTGATTTTAACACCAGTGCATAGGTCCAAACCGAAAGGAGTTTGGCAGAATACGATCATTGAAATTACGAGTCGGGTCCTACACTGTTACTGAAATAAAACAATTTCAATGGAAGGCCTGCTGGGACAGACCCGCAAAGACGCGCGGTTCTCATTCACTTCGCAAAAATGTGTTTTTCCGAAAACTCCTCTCGGTTTTTCGATACCTTAATCACCATACACTTAATTGCCTCCTGCAACCACTATCTTGATCCATAGTCACTTTTGAAAGAAGGACGACAGTTTCTACGATGAGCCAGTATAACCATAGGTGCTAGCATGAACAAAAAAAAGTTAACAGAACTGTTGTTCAAGTTGCTCCACAGGAGTCCATACTGGTGCCTTCGACAAACTATTCATGCTGGTGTGGAACTCACGTCATTTCCAACTATTGAAATTCATGCCACATGTAAAATGTAGATGATGTGTACAATAAAAACTTAATCGGATGTATTTAGATTATTTGTAGAGCTTTTGAATCCATCCCAAGTTGTTCAAACTTTTATCAATTGACTAACATGAGAGTAATTTTAGTTCCAGTAGATAATGCAATTGTGCAAACTTTTATATTTAAGCTTAATAATGAGCTAACATGAATTTTAATGTGGAGATTTTCAGCAACAGTAAAAGTAGAATTTAAAGTTAAAGTTTCTCAGGCATTTGGGCTAACATAAAAATACTTATATACTGATATGTAACTACATAAAATATAATTAGCATTTTAATAATTTTTTTTTTGCCTTCAATTTAGCATACATCTTAAACATGTCCCTTTAAAGTCTTTTAGACTTCTAAAACGGCATTTGCAATATATTTTATAAATGTAAATGTTGCACCATTGCATGATAGAAAGAAAAAAAAGAAATCTTTTAAATGACAAAGGCTAGAATCAAACAGTTTTTCCATTCTTGTGATAAAAGGAAAAATACTTCTCAGAATCTGCTCAAGTAAGTCGATAAAACAAAGACAGCCTGTTTTTCTATGGGGAGAGGACTGTCGACGTAGCATAACATTAAACTTAACAACATTGGTTTACATTTCTTAATGCTTGTGTTTCTTAACTAGTTGCAGGGTTGGTAACTAATCTACTATTTACAGACGGGAGCTTGCAGAAGCTCATAGATGAGAGCTCCTAGATAGTCCAATTCTTCAGTTGCAATGGAATACAGTTGCAAAACCGTGCGTGATTCACATTAATACTTTGGGTTTGATGTCAATGTATTTCAACGTATCCTTTTCAGAGGAAGTGAGAACCGGTTATTATATGTTTCTTCTTTTTTTAAGTATAATCCATTACTGTTTCATGACTATATGGTGAATAAGGTGAATATTGACTAGATCTGTTTTGAAATGGTTCAGAGAAATGATGTTGTGATGGCTTTGAGGAAGGAGAAGTAGGAGGGCAATGCGATGCGTATTGTTTGTTTAATTGTAGCAAAGCGTAACAGTGCTCTTACAAACGGAGAGCGACAATAACACACAAAGACAGGGGAAGCAGAGGGAACATATATACTGGGGGGAATGATGAGGATGAGAACCAGGTGCGCTAAACAAGACACAGGTGAAATGCATAATGAGATGGGTGGTGGTGTCAGAATGCCGGTGACGTCGAACGCTGGAGCCTGTCTGCTGCAGGGGGAGGAGAGGCAGCAGAGGGCGCAGTTGTCACAGCAACGACACCGGCCCCGGGGCCGACCCGGGGGACGCGGAGCAGGTCGATCCGGGCGACGCCGATGGAAATCACGTATGAGGGCGGGAGCCAGGACGTCCTTCACCGGAACCCAGCTCCGCTCCTCCAGGCCGTACCCCTCCCACTCCACAAGGTACTGGAGGCCCCCTGCCCGGCGCCTCGAGTCAACGATGGAGCGGACGGAGTACGCCGGGGCCCCCTCGATGTCCGGGGGGGGGAGGAACCTCCCGCACCTCACACCCCTGAAGGGGACCAGCCACCACCGGCCTGAGGAGAGACACATGAAACGAGGGGTTAATACAGTTGTCGGGGGAAAGGCGTAAACGATACGTCACCTCGTTGACTCTCCTCAGGACTTTAAAGGGCCCCACAAACCGCGGGGCCAGCTTCCGGCAGGGCAGGCGGAGGGGCAGTTCCTTGTAGGTGGTTTACACATTCCACCTGCCCGTTGGACTGGGGATGGTAGCCCGAGGTCAGGCTGACCGAGACCCCCAGGTGCTGCATAAAGGCCTTCCACACCCTGGACGTGAACTGGGGGCCCCGGTCAGACACAATGTCCTCGGGCACCCATAGTGCTGGAAGACGTGTGTGAATAGGGCCTCCGTGGTCTGTAGGGCTGTAGGAAGGCCGGGCAGAGGCAAGAGGCGGCAGGACTTTGAGATCCGATCCACAACGACCAGGATGGTGGTATGGCCCTGTGAAGGGGGAAGATCAGTGAGGAAGTCAACTGACAGGTGGGACCATGGTCGTTGTGGAATGGGTAAGGGGTGCAGCTTACCCATAGACAGGTGTCGGGGTGCCTTACTCTGGGCGTACACCGAGCAGGAAGAGACGTACACCCTCACGTCCTTGGCTAAAGTGGGCCACAAGTACTTAAAGGCCAGGGCGCGCACCGTTGGCCCGATACCAGGATGACCGGAGGAGGGAGATGTATGCGTCCAGTAGATGAGGCGGTCGTGGACAGATGCCGGCACATACGTACGATCCTCAGGGCATGCGTGCGGAGAGGGCTCATCACGCTGCGCTCTAGCGATGTCCACATCCAGTTCCCACACCACCGGCGCCACGATGCACGATGCCGGTAGCACGGGAGCATCATCCACTGGCCTCTCCTCCGTGTCATGCTGGCGGGACAGCGCGTCGGCCCCGACGTTCTTGCTTCCCGGCCTGTATGTAAGAGTAAAAACAAACCGGGTGAAAAACATAGCCCACCTTGCCTGGCAAGGGGTCAGCCTCCTCCCTGCCCGCATGTACTCCAGGTTTCGGTTGTCCGTCCACACAAGGAAAGGGTGTTTAGCCCCCTCTAACCAGTGCCGCCACGCCAACAGGGCTCGAACCACGGCCAACAGCTCACGATCACCTATGTCGTAGTTCTGCTCCGCCGCACTGAGCTTCTGGGAGAGGAAGGCACAGGGACGGAGAATGTTACGACTCCCCGTCCGTTGGGTTGAGGATGGCACCGAGCCCACAGTCGGACGCGTCCACCTCCATGATGAACTGGAGTGACGGGTCGGGATGGGCCAGGACCGGCGCGGTGGTGAAACAATGTTTCAGTTCCACAAACGCCCGCTCCGCCTCCGCAGTTCACTGCAACCGTGTCACCCCCCCCTTCAGAAGGGAGGTGATCGGAGCCGCAACCTGCCTAAAGCCCCGGATAAACCTCCTGTAGTAATTCGAGAGGCCTAAAAATCGTTGCACGTCCTTCACCGTGGTTGGGGTCGGCCAATTACGCACGGCGTCAATGTGATGCTCCTCCATAGCCAAATCTGTGCTGGAGAATCGATACCCCAGGAAGGACACAGACGACTGGAAAAACAGGTACTTCTCGGCTTTCACGTACAGGTCATGCTCCAGCAGTCTAACAAGCACCCTGCGTACCAATTAGACATGCTCAGCACGGGTAGTTGTGTATATCAAGATGTCATCGATATACACTACCACGCCCTCGCATAACATGTCCCGGAACACATCGTTGAAGAAGGATTGAAAGACCGATGGAGCATTCATCAAACCGTATGGCATTACTAAATACTCATAGTGGCCAGATGTGGTGCTAAAGGCTGTTTTCCACTCATCCCCTTCCCGGATAAGTACCAGGTTATAGGCGCTCCTATAACCTGGTACTAATTTGGTCTAATTTGGTGAAAAAGAGGGCCCCGTGCATCCTCTCCACCTCAGCAGAGATCAAATGGAGAGGGTAGCGGAACGGAATGGTGATCTTGTTCAGCGCCCGGTAATCGATGCACAGGCGCAAACCACCGTCCTTCTTTTTCACAAAAAAGAAACTCGAGGAGACCTGTGACTTGGAGGGCCTAATGTATCCCTGTTCCAGAGCTTCCTTAACGTATGCGGCCATGGCCTCCGTTTCGGTACGGGACAGTGGATACATGTGACCGTTAGGGAGTGCGGCTCCGTCAATGAGGTCTATCGCACAATCCCCCGGCCTGTGTGGCGGTAATACAGTGGCCTTAGCTATGGAAAAAAACGCAGCCAAGTCCTTGTATTCAGGGGGAATTGGCATGGCGGGAGCACTGTCTGGACTCTCCACCGAGGTCGAGCCAACGGAAATACCCAAACACCTACGTTGACACTTCCGCGACCACCCCGAAAGACTAGACCAGGAGATAACAGGGTCATGTAGAGACAACCAGGGGAAACCCAAAACGACAGGGAACGTGGGCGAGTCAATAACATGAAAGGAGAGGGTTTCACTGTGACGGCCGCCGGTGACCATAAGGAGAGGGATAGTGCATTGGGTGACCAAGCCCGACCCTAGTGGCCGGCTGTCCAAAGCTCTCACGGGTAGGGGCGTGGTAAGGACTTGAAGGGGAATGTGTGGACGTAGAGCGAAGGACATATCCATGAAATTCCCAGCTGCGCCTGAATCTACCAGCGCCTTACACTGGGAAATCAACGGAAAACCGGGGAACTCAACAGGGACAGTGGACAGAGAGAGGGGAGAGGCAAGTGGGCATGTGCTACCTGGGGTGACGCGGAAGTGCCATGCCTGTCGCCTCTCGACTTGGGGAGGGAGGTGTGATGTGGTGCGGTGGTACGGCCTCGTCTCCTTTTGGAGGCACTCTGCCCAGGAGCGCAGCCGCTCCCAGGTCCTTGGGGACGGCGGTGTCAGGTTGACAGGGTGGAACGGATGTCCTCGCGAAGGCTGCATCGATAGTGGTCGATGAGAGCCCGCTCGTTCCACCCAATCCCGCTGCCAGGGTCCGGAACTCCAGTGCGAACTCCTGCGCCGATCTCGTCCCCTGCTGTTGATGGAACAGCCGTTCACCCGCCTCTCTCCCTTCGTGAGGATGGTCGAACACGGTTCGGAAGCGGCAGATGAACTCGGCGTAGCTGCCCTGGGTGGGCTGCTCCAGGGCTTTCCCGGACAGGCAGGAGATGAGAGAGGAGATCTTCTGGGCATCTGTCGGCGCAGGATGCATCGCCTGGAGCGCGATGTCCACTTGCAGCAGGAAACCCTGGCAGCGGTCCGCCGTCCCATCGTAATCCCCGGGCAGCGGAATGTGCATCGCCCCCACACATGGTGACTCAACCTGGGGAGGCGGAAAGACGGCCGGTGCTGCGGGGTTCTGCTGGCTCAGCTCTAGGCGCTGTACCGCTTTCAACACAGTTTCCATTGCGGTGCCTGAGCTGGCCAGCATAGTAGAGTGTACCTTGACTGCTTCCGGAAAACCGGCCTCGCCTTCGGCTCCTTGTTGCTCCATATTTTGTTGAGGTGTGTTATTCTGTGATGGCTTTGAGGAAGAAGAAGCAGGAGGCCAAGGCGATGTGTATTGTTTGTTTAATTGTAGCAATGCGTAACAGTGCTCTTACAAACGGAGAGCGACAATAACACACAAAGACAGGGGAAGCAGAGGGAACATATATACTGGGGGGAATGATGAGGATGAGAACCAGGTGCGCTAAACAAGACACAGGTGAAATGTATAGTGAAATGGGCGGTGGTGTCAGAAGGCTGGTGACGTCGAACGCTGGAGCCTGTCTGCTGCAGGGGGAGGAGAGGCAGCAGAGGGCGCAGTTGTCACAGATGTTTAGAAACAGAAAAGGTATTTAGATGTTCATTTACTATGAACTATAGTTGTCAAAATATATTTTTTTCCTAGCTTATATCTTGGAACCACCACTGTACCACTGACATTGCCACCTCAAGGTTGTGGTAGTAAGTGCATTTGTTTTTAGAATCAATCATGAGGGGTTCATGACTCTGTCAAGTGGTTATATATTTTTTTGGTGTAGTTCACATTAATGTATATGAACAGGTCACTTGAAAAATATTCTGTTATATATTTTGCCATTCATGTTCATATATATATATATATTTACATTGATCAGCCATAACATTATGACCACCTGCCTAATATTGTGTAGGTTCCCGTTTTGCTCCCAAAAGAGCCCTGACCCGTCAAGGCATGAACTCCACTAGACTTCTGAAGGTGTGCCGTATTATCTGGCACCAAATCGTTAGCAGCAGATCCTTTAAGTCCTGTAAGTTGCGAGGTGGGGCCTCCATGGATTGGACTGTTTGTCCAGCACAACCCACAGATGCTTGATTGGATTGAGATCTGGGGAATTTGGAGGCCAAGTCAACACCTTGAATTCGTTGTTGTGTTCCTCAAACCATTCCTGAATGATTTTTGCTTTAGGCCAGGGCTCATTATCCTGCCGAAAGAGCAGAATGCCATCATGGAATACTGTTGGTCTGCAACATTGCTTAGGTAGGTGGTACGTGTTAAAGTAACATCCACATGAATGGCAGGCCCCATGTTTTCCCAACAGAACATTGCCCAAAAGCATCACACTGCCTCTGCTGGCTTGCCTCCTTCCCATAGTTCATCCTGGTGCCATGTGTTCACCCGGTAAGCGACGCACACGCACCTGGCAATCCACGTGATGTAAAAGGGAAAACGTGATTCATCAGACCAGGCCACCTTCTTCCATTGTTCTGTGGTCCGGTTCTGATGCTCACATGCTCATTGTAGGCACTTTCGGCAGTGGAAAGGGGTCAGCATGGGCATCCTGACTGGTATGCAGCTACGCAGTCCCATACACAACAAACTGCGATGCTCTGTGTGTTCTGAAACCTTTCCATCAGTACCGGCATTAACTTTTTCAGCAATTTGAGCTACAGTACTTCGTCTGTTGGATAAGACCACATGGGCCAGCCTTCACCCCCCATGTGCTTCAGTGAGCCTTGGCCATGACCATGGCCAGTTCACCGCTTTTCTTTCCTTGGACCACTTTTGATAGGGACTGACCACTGCAGACCGTGAACACCCCACAAGGGCTGCAGTTTTGGAAATTCTCTTACCCAGTTGTCTAGCCATCACATTTTGGCCCTTGTCAAAGTCGCTCAGATCCTTACGCTTGGCCATTTTTTCTGCTTCTAACACATCAACTTTGAGGACAGAATGTTTACTTGCTGCCTAATATATCCTATCCACTGACAGGTGCAATGATAACGAGATTATCAGGGTTATTCACTTCACCTGTCAGTGTCAAGTTTATTTATATAGCACAATTCATACATAGAAGCAATTCAATGTGCTTTACAAAGTAAAATACAAAATATTAAAATACAATAGGATAAAAACAAATACTCAAATGAAAACATCAAAACAACATCATAATAATAAAACATAGAATACAAAAATATAAATAGAATAAAAATGGGATAAAAACATAGGATGCTGTAAAAGCTGTAAGGCTAAACAGTGCGGTTAAGGTTAAGCGCTCAGTCATAGGTGCTTGTAAAGAGAAGTGTGTTTAACCTGGATTTTAAAATGTATACGTTTGGGGTACATTTATACGTTTGGGGTAGTTTATTCCAGTTGTGCGCAGCATAAGTGTTAAACGCAGCTTGACCATGTTTAGTTTGAACTCTGGGCTCTACTAGCTGACCTGTGTTCATGGATCTAAGAGCCCTGCTCGGTTTATATTCTCCAAACATATCAGAAATGTATTTGGAGCCTAAACCATTCAGTTCGTTAGAAACTAAAAGCACCACTTAAAAATCTATTCTGTTACTGACTGGAAGCCAGTGTAAAGATTTAAGAACCGGAGTGATATGCTCTGTTCTCTTGGTCCTGGTTATCATTCTAGCAGCAATTCTCACATTCTGAATGAGCTGCAGCTCTTTTACAGTCTTTTTGGGGAGTCCAGTTACGAGGCCATTACATTAAATGTAATATGTCATTGTACTCCCCCTAGCTTTTATGTTAATTGTTCCTGTGATTGTCTATTACTTATTTTCCATTGTATTTATTTGTTTATAATACTTAAATGTATATTTGTTCTGCTTAAATACTAATACGATTTAAAAAAGGAACCAGGCAAGCCTAGTTCAGCCGGCTTGTAATTAAAAGCGATAGATGTTGTTGCCTTCACTGGAAATCAACCCGGGTCTCCCAAATGAGAGGCCATGTCTTTAACCAATACACTATCATGCTATATGTTTGCCCCATGCTGGTGCTATATGTCTGCCCCGTGTTGGTATTAGATAATTTAGTCACGCATTAACATCACACCAAGTTTGAATATTTCGCTTCCACCATTAAGTGTTAAACTGACAAATGTTTCTTATAAAGTTACCTCCACCACAAATAACATCTATGAACTGTATGGCTTTTGCCACTGGCCATTTTAACAGCCAGTAATAGGCTCACTAGTATCTACTAACTTACTACCTGGAATAGTCATAATAACTGAGCAATTGCTTGTGAGACTGAAGATGAACGTTATACTGCCAAATCTATTCCATTTGTTTTTCTTTCATTTGTGAATGAGATTGATACAATAACTATCAATATAGGTGATGATAATTGTGGAAACTCCTACTCTTTTACTGCCTAAGGGGTTGTGATGTAACCTATATAAACTTTTTTATATCATTTTGGGGTTAGGGTTCCTGGGAGACAAGTGTCCTGGAACATATCCCCATCTCTCTCTTTCTTGTTTTATGTGATCTTGTCTGTCTTTCCCTCTTTCTATAAATTGCCCCATAGCAGTGGAGTGTCCTGGACGGAGTAGGACAGGACCAAGTGTGGGTTCCACATTGTGTTTCACCTTAAGACAGTAGTAGTGTTTTGCACTATGCTACTTGTAGTGTTTTACACCAAACTAATTGTAGTGTAATAAACAAACTATTTGGTGTGTTTTACACCCAAATATTTTCACTATTTTACCTCTGATTATTTGAGGTGTCACATTTTCTGGCCTGTAGAGGGGGAGGGAGTGACCTGTCACAAGTTTTTGTTTAGAAGGTTGCGTGATTCTAACTGTGTATGTACCTTTTTGGCAGGGTGAATGTAAAAATGCTAAGTCATATGCGGAAGCAAACATTGTCACCTGCTCTTGGAAATGGTGGGTCCAAACTAAGGTTCTCTTATATACTTCCCATATAAACACAGGTCCATAGTGGCAATAGAGGCTAAACACTGGCACTTATGGAAGTTGCTGGTTAGAGGTCAAAGGGGGCAGGTACATCCTTCTTATGAGGAGGAAAAAGGTAATTCTGGTAATTCTGGTCTTCCAATACATTTATTTTGGCCACAGTTCATGCTAAAATAAACAAACCTACAGAGACTAATCTTATACAACTTTTTTTACTACAGAAAAAAAGCAACATTTAACACTGACTAACAGGAATAAACCAATCTGCATCCCTATGCAGAGGATCAGAATCTTAAAAGGCAGATTAGTTTACCTAACCAGAAAGTCTGAAATCTGATTTGATAACACTTGAAAATCTGTATCCTGAGCCAATGAGTACCAAGAGGGCGGTAAGGTTTGGCAGAACTTCCAACCCTGCCATTATAGAACAGACTCAACTGCAAGTCTGGCTAAAGAGTGGGAGGGGTTTTGAACTGCAATGAATAGCAAAGGTGAAAAGGTGTATAGTTCTTTAGTATGAGGGAGGACAGAGCGAAGTAGACAGACTTATTGTCAGCACAGGTGTTGACGTTACAGAGAAACAGAACGAGAGGACAGAGCGAGAAGCAATGAGACACAAGATTGATCAAAGCTCCTAACAAAAAAAAACATTAAAGTTGTTGCCTTACTTTTTGAAAAGCATTACATTCCAAGATGTCAGGTCTATGGCATGGTAAGATCTTAATGCTGATGGTGGTGCTTACTGTCAGTAGGCACAGCCTGGCATTCCAGGCAAGGAATGCAAACCCTTCTAATCAGCCTGGGACAAATGCTAGCACAGGAAATGGAACTGAAAATACTATCACCACTCTGCCCATCGTCACTTGGAAGTGGCATCATACTGAAGGACCCTACCTGGTCGCACTCTGGGTCCTAGTCAGCTGGATCTGCAAACTCGGTGAGTACCACAAAGGTAGAAAGAGTACTGAAATATCTCAAGTAGGAGTACTGTTACTTTAATGTGATTTTAGAATGAAAACAACTGGTTTAGAACACTACTCCATTAAAAGTAAAAAGTAGAACATTAAAAAAGTATATATTTTTAAGTTGCTAATTTCCTTAAGGTTTTAGACAAGCATTTTATATGAAATAAAAGAAAGGAAATGAATGTACAGTATTAACTGCATACCTGCATTTATTGTATGTAATTGAATTATAAGTCATAAAGAGCTCAGCAGATCTTCCCAGTGTCATACAAAATATATTTTCCAATCTCAAAAAAAGTAAGTGCCTATGTAATGGGTGTGAAATGGCTAGTCAGTAAGCAGACAGTGCTGATAGCATTTTAATTAGGTTGTTTCCTATGCTCTACAAGGGGCAGCGGTTTTTGTGTGGTGATAGTAAAGATACTTGGTGGGTGACATTTAACAGTGTGACTTAAGTATTCAGACGGTTTTCAAAAAGGTCAAATGCTTCATTTAAAATACACATAAGTAAAAGTAAAATTGCATACATGGAAAGCACAAGTATACAAAAAAGCTACAAAATTACAGTGACAACAGTATTTGAAATGTGTTACTTCCATCCCTGGATGATCATGGCAGTACAACAACTTCCTGAGGCTACTCAATACTTCTTACCATAGACTGCCATCCCCAATTCACCCCTGAGAGTGTTTTTGGTTACACTTCACTAAACACTAATACAGGGCTGGCCAACACTGTTCCTGGAGAGCCACAGTCCTGTAGGTTTTCTCTCCAACTCTTATTCAGCACACCTGATTCTAATTAGTAGTTGGATGAAAAGCAGACTCATGTTAGTCAAAAATGAGGCTGAAGAGAAAACCTACAGGACTGTGGCTCTCCAGGAACAGGGTTGGCCAGCCCTGACTAATACATGAGGGTCAAAATCGCAACAGACTTCATAAAAAAAGCTAGTGTCAGGTTAAAAAAAACTTACTTTAAACTGCTCTGACAGACATTGTGTAGTGTAAAATTGAAGCATATTTGTCATGTCCAATGACCAGTTGATAAATGTAGGACTTATTTAAGTGTTTTAACAGGAAATCTGAGGAGAACTGATTCCGGCTATTAAAAATGCAATTTGTGCTATTGTTAATTTGTATGTAGATTTTTTGTATGTAGGTTTCAGATTTATAAGGTTAATGACTAAAGGTAATGTTTTGTTTGTTGTGGTGACATGGTGGTGATTAGGGTTGTGTGTATACAACAGATTCAATTGGGACGTGACATTCATTATAATCTGTGTGTGTATGTGTAAATGTGTATAACCTGTGTACTACTGTAGATAAATATGGGAGTGGGTTTCCCATGCGTATGTTGAAGTAAATGCACAGCATCGATAAGTGTTGCAGGCTAACAGTCTTCTATATTGATTTGCGCATGCCTATGCTTGCAGATTAACTTGCATTTTACTGGTCACTATTTCCTTAAGCTTATATGAATGCAGTTAGGTCTGCAAAACTGACCCAAAAAATTTAACTAGGTATCCATTTCTTTCACAAACAATTATTCAGTAAAGAAATGATTGAAAAAGGAAAAATATCTAATTAATTAAATACTCAATTTCTTTTCTTCCTGGAACTCAAGGAAACTGCTTACATTGTTTCTAGATAAGTGTTGCCCAAGAGGTTGAAAAGGTTAGGAAAATTCATACTTGATCTATTTAGTCATTTCCCCCACTACAGACAGTATAAACCATACATTTTGGTTTGAGAGGTAATTTGTTCCTTCCCTAATAATCTATATAAGCATGTAACACGCAAAAACAAGTCGAAGTACCCACATTTACTGACACTTTATTGTAAGGTTACAGCTGTAAAGGATAATTATAATTACTTTATAATTATAATTACTTTGTTATGGGGTGTTAAATGTTTGATAATGTTGGTTAAGGAAATGCTTGCAAAATAGTAAGTTGATTTTTAAACACTTACAAATGCACTTATAAATGCTTATTAGGCAAACACTTATTTACCCTCATACAACCATATTTCAGTGTCCTGGCCACATTTACACACAGAAAACTATTCAATCAAATAATTCCCTGTGTATTAACCCTTAATAGACTCTGGTTGTAAATGTACTGTATTGTAAATGCTTTGGTGTAAAATGTTATCTGTAAGGTGTTGGTGAACGACAATAGGATGTTCGAACAATGTTGAAATGTTGGTCTTCATACACACAATTAATTGATTGAACATGTAAAAACCAAGAGCCATTGCAACAACCAAAAGTGAAAAATAAAACTATTTAGAATTATTTTGTCTTGCCATGAATGAAAGTTTCTATTCAGGTGTTAAAAAGTACATACTTCTGCATCCTTAATGGAACATTGGCCTTAAGGCCCTAGCCCTAATTTAACATCCTAAATTCTAAACAGCAGGCTAGGCCCTGGTTAAATTATGTAACCATTAAGTTTAACATTTGTCTGTAAATCAAGAAACTAATGAATAATCCAGCCTCTGCTGTTTGTTAAAATAGAGGTTGACTTATAATTTCTCTGTAAAATAGATTACTCATTGGGTCTGTTATGCAAATTAAACCTCAAGTTAATGGCTGCAGGGTTGAAAACCTGTGAAAATGTCTGTTAGCCTTTACTAAGTACAATGGGCCTATGTGGCCATTGGTGGTGTGTTGCCAAATAAATACGTGTTACATGCTATGATTAATTCATTTGGATTAACTTGTTTAATCAATTAGTAACAGTAGTTAGTGCCATTTTAGATAATTAAACACATCTTTAAAAAGTAATGACGCATCTAGATCCAGCTGAAAGAAAAAAATTATCACAATGAAATTCCACAGAATGGCAGTAGTGTTTACACCAAAACACATGATGCCATTGTTTCCAACATGACAAGTCTTTGTTGAATATCAATAATGTTAATGGTTACATACTAATTCTTTACACAATGTCCAGGTTTACACCCAAATATTTATTCTGCCATGTACACACAACTGTGAGATTGTGGGCATAAAACAACCTTCAAGGCCCAGGCAATATACTTTTTCTATAAGCATTTTCTATAATCAGTTTGTTTGTGGTTCTAATATAATTGGGTTTTCAATAACATTCCACACAAAAAAGTTACTTTGGCATGCATTTAGATGAACTAATCTTAAACAACAATGTTTGCACTGCATCATCGATGGTACCCTTCTGTTCAAGTAATAAAAACAACAATGGTCACTGAAATAACTTGAAACTGACAAAAGTAATAATACATATAAATATTATAAAAAATACTGAAAATTAACTAACCCATTGCTTTTGAATTGTGGTGCAACAGAATCATTTAAAAAAAATGAACTAAGGAAACTGGCCTGGACAAAAATCATGGTACCCTGAACTTAATATTTTGTTACACAACCTTTTGAGCCAATCACTGCAATCAAGTGATTTATGTAACTCTCAATAAGCCAACTGCTCCTGTCAACAGGTATTTTGGACCACTCCTTATAAGCAAACTGCTCCAGCTGTTCCAGGTTTGAAGGGTGCCTTATCCAGATTGCATGTTTCAGCTCCTTCCACAGGTGTTCAATAGGATTTAGATCAGGGCTCATAGAAGGTCACTTCCGAGTCGTACAATGTTTTGCTCTTAGCCATTCTTGGGTGTTTTTAGTTGTGTTTTGGGATTGGCATTGTCCTGTTGGAGGACCCATGACCTGCGACTGAGACCAAGCTTTCTAACACTGGGCAGCACACTTTGCGCCAGAATGCCTTGAGAGTCTGGAGATTTCATTGTACATGGCACAGCTTCAAGACACCCTGTGCCAGATGCAGCAATGCAGCCCCAGAACATAACCGAGCCTCCTCCATGTTTAACAGTGGGTACGGTGTTCTTTTCTTTGTAAGCTTCATTTTTGCGTCTGTGAACATAGAGCTGATGTGCCTTGCCAAAAAGCGAATTTTTTGTCTCATCTGTCCAAAGCACATTCTCCCAGAAGCTTTGTTGCTTGTTGATATGCCTTTTGGCAAATTCGAGTCTTGCTTTTTTATGATTTGCTTTCAACAGTGGTGTCCTCCTTGGTCATCTTCCATGAAGTCCACTTTCGCTCAAACAGCAACAGATGGTGCGATCTGATTCTGATTTACCTTGACCTTGGAGTTCACCTCTAATGTCTTTGGAAGTTGCTCTGGGCTCTTTGGTTACCATTCGTATTATCTGTCTCTTCAATTTGTCATGAATTTTCCTCTATCAGCCATGTCCATGGAGGTTGGCTACAGTCCCGTGGAGCTTAACCTTCTGAATAATATGTGCAACTGTAGTCACAGGAATATCTAGCTGCTTGGAGATGGTCTTTACATTTAACATGGTTATCTATAATTTTCTAATCTCCTGAGACAACTCTCTCCTTAGCTTTCTGTGGTCTATGTTCAGTGTGGTACACACCATGATACCAAACAGCACAGTGACTACTTTTCACCCTTTAAATATGCAGACTAACTATTGATTACAAGTTTGAAGACACTTGTGATGCTAATTAAAGGACACACCTTAGTTTAATGTTCAAAGTATTTTCAATCTTTTTTTGGTATTATTCTGTTGCACCACAATTCAAAAGCAATGTCTAATTTTCATTAGTTAATTTTCAGTGAATTTTTTATTATTATTACTTTTGTCAGTTTCAAGTTATTTCAGTGACTATAGTGGGTTTTTCTTACTTTAACAGAAGGGTACCAACAATTTTGTCCACGTGTGTAGATGGGATTCATTATTTGTCATATCCCTAATATTTAGAATATACATTATATATATACACACATACTCACACATTATATATATACACATACACATATATATATTCACTACCCTTCAAAATTGTGGAGTCACTTAGGAATTTTTTTGTTTTTGAAACAAAAGAAAGGTTTTGGCCATTAAAATCTATGAAATTGATCAGAAATCCAGTGTAGACATTGCTAATGTAGTAAATGAATATTGTAGCTGGAAATGGCTGATTTTCAATGGAATATCTACATAGACGTACAGAGGCCCATTACCAGCATGTGCTGGTTGTGTTTGCTATTCCAAGTTTATCATTTTAAAATACTAATTGATCATTAGAAAACTTGCAATTATGTTAACACCTCTGAAAACTGTTACGTTAAATAAAACAATAAAACTGGCCCTTTTTAGACTAGTTTAGTATCTGGAGCATCAGCGTTTGTGGGTTCAATTACAGGCTTAAAATGGCCAGAAACAAAGAACTTTCTTCAGAGACTAATCTAGTCTATTCTTGTTCTGAGAAATGAAGGCTATTTAATGTGAGAAATAGCCAAGAAATTGAAGATCTTGGTACAATGTGTACAAATCTCTTCACTGAACAGCTTGAACTGGCTCCAACCAGAATAGAAAGAGGAGAGGGTGGCCCCAGTGTATAACTGAGCAAGAAGACAAATATATTAGTCTCTAGCTTGAGAAACCGATGTCTCACAGGTCCTCAACTAACAGCTTAATTAATTAATTAAAATCAAAAACAAACTTTTGAACAGTAGTGTAATACATAATTGTATTTAAAGACCACAGAATGAGATAATCCTCACAACTCTCACAAGCATTCACCAAAATTGAGAAATACTCAGGTGAATCATTAATACTGGCTGTCAGATATTTCTCAGATGTCAGCTGGACCATATGCAGAATGGTGGAATTAACTTCCTCCACAAAATGTAATCAAAAGGGATATGTACCCATTTTTACATGTTGCCTATTTGTTTGTTATCCTATTCTATCTTCTCTCTATCATTTTATGATTTTATCAGGCACTCAAAGCAACTTACATGAGATTTAAGCTTAAAATTATTGTTGAAGTGCAAACTGTATATGTAATAATTACTTTTCAAAGGCCCCACAAAAATCATAGAAGGATTGAAAAGTATTGAAAAACACCAGATAGCATAGAAAGCAACCAAGCATATAACTGACACCAAAATCATTTTCTAAAAATAGCCACAGATCAAACAACTTTGCATTGAAAGCACACATAAGGACAGCTTTTCCTCCTTGTGAGTGGCATAGTTATCTCTGACCTTGATTTGGGTCTGTAGAGAAGAATCGAAACTAAACAATAGAGGCATAGGTCAACATGATTGTGTAACTAGGGGCTGTGGTCCTAACAAGGAGACACTTTAGTTTCTCCGTCCTACCTCCACACCCTCCTACCATGAGACTTATAAACCTGTGGTTGAGTACACTTTTGCCCTTAGACACCAGCCCGGCCACACTACTGTGATGTAAACATTCAGCAAGTTGAGAGGGAGAGATGTTCCAGAGAGAGAAAAGAAAGAAAGAGAAGCAATAGTAAGAAGAGACTGAGAAGAGTGACATATACTGGCCAGTTGGGGCGAATACAACATTTATTTTTTCACTTTAAAGATTATTTAGATAACTGTAAATCCATTGTAAATCCCCCAAACATTTAATACTTAAAAGTATGCATGACATAGTTTTCCACCTTGTTTAACCAAGGAGTTAAACATTTGGCAATAGATAATGATAAACCCTACCTGTGTCAGGAAGGCAGCATTTTTGTAGCTCAGTAATGTTAAGTTGTGCTTTGAGCAAGTCGTTTTAGAGATTGACAGAGAGAAAGACAGAGAAAGTGAGAGAGACAGAAAAAGACAGATACAGAAAGTGAGACAACGCCACCACCAAGGAGGGACAGACACATTACAAAAGATCTTGTTCATCAATTTTGTGAAATGTTATGCAGAACTTTCTTCTGGCTGCTGGTAGCAGCATTGTTGACTTGCATAGTGGCCATGGTGGTTAAGAGCATGAAGGTGGCTTCACCCCAGATGTTGCATCCACACCCAGGGGTGGAGGTATTCAATCACAGCAAAGTGAAGAGGGCCATGGGTTCAGCACCACAGGGATATACATTCTGACTTTTCAGTGGCATCATGTGTATATTATAGCTATATGGATAGTGGTGGCCGGGTTCCTAAAAATGTTTATGTATGAACGGGGATGCGATCGGCTCAGAGACCTTTCCCTGCCTCAAAGATACACCTGTATTCAAAGAAGAACTCACAGTGCATTAAATATAGTGCCATTTGCAATATATGCCCTCGAAAATGCAAACACTTCTCAAATCATGTTTTTCATTTTCTTGGGTAAAACAGTCACTAGCAATCTATCTCAAAATGATATGCTTTTTCTACATAAACTATAAAAACTATAAAAACAAATAAATGAATATCTTAATTTCTTTGGTATTTCTTTTCATATACTGATGAATGAAGATGTATGTATGTTATGTTATATGTATGTTGTTGTCCAATATCAAGTCCAGAGCAGGCCAGAGGTAGGCTATCAAGGTCAGTGAGGCCTTTTTCTTCTGGCCTAGTGATGTCACCATCAGAAAAAATACAATGTATTTTTATATATTTTCATTATTTACAATGTTCGTTCCCATCAGTTGTTGCTATTCTCTCCCTTATTTGCGCTGCTTCCAGTGCATCTCATATAAATGAGCTTTAATCACTGGTGTAGCAATCAGGGGCGCGACTGCAAAAAAGTCTCATGACCCCCTTTCTCAACCCACTGATTTGACAGCATAGCCTATTTACATGGCTAACCTCCCTCGAGTGTTGACCACTGCATTAAACATAAAGCAGAAGCTAAGATCGCATCGCATCGCATCATCTTCCGCTTAATCCGGGGCCGGGTCGCGGGGGCAGCAGTCTAAGCAGGGATGCCCAGACTTCCCTCTCCCCAGACACTTCCTCCAGCTTTTCCGGAGGGACACCGAGGCGTTCCCAGGCCAGCCGGGAGACATAGTCCCTCCAGCGTGTCCTAGGTCTTCCCCGGGGTCTCTTCCCGGTGGGACGGGACCGGAACACCTTCCCAGGAAGGCGTCCCGGAGGCATCCGAAACAGATGCCCAAGCCACCTCAGCTGACCCCTCTCGATGTGGAGGAGCAGCGGCTCTACTCTGAGCTCCTCCCGGGTGACCGAGCTTCTCACCCTATCTCTAAGGGATCGCCCAGCCACCCTGCGGAGAAAGCTCATTTCGGCCGCCTGTATCCGGGATCTTGTCCTTTCGGTCATGACCCAAAGCTCATGACCATAGGTGAGAGTAGGAACGTAGATTGACCGGTAAATCGAGAGCTTCGCCTTACGGCTCAGCTCTTTCTTCACCACGACAGACCGATACATCGACCGCATTACTGCAAAAGCTGCACCGATCCGTCTGTCAATCTCCCGTTCCATCCTTCCCTCACTCGTGAACAAGACCCCTAGATACTTAAACTCCTCCACTTGAGGCAGGCACTCTCCACCAACCTGAAGTGGGCAAGCCACCCTTTTCCGACTGATGACCATGGCCTCGGATTTGGAGGTACTGATTTTCATCCCCACCGCTTCACACTCGGCTGCAAACCGTCCAAGTGCATGCTGAAGGTCCTGGCTTGAAGGGGCCAACACGACAACATCATCCGCAAAGAGCAGAGACGAAATCGTGTGGTCCCCAAACCTGACACCCTCCGGCCCCTGGCTGCGCCTAGAAATTCTGTCCATAAAAATTACGAACAGAACCGGTGACAAAGGGCAGCCCTGCCGGAGTCCAACATGCACAGGGAACAAGTCTGACTTACTGCCGGCAATGCGGACCAAGCTCCTGCTTCGGTCGTACAGGGACCTGACAGCCCTTAGCAAAGGACCCAGGACCCCATATTCCCGAAGCACCCTCCACAGGATGCCACGAGGGACACAGTCGAATGCCTTCTCCAAATCCACAAAACACATGTGGACTGGTTGGGCAAACTCCCATGAACCCTCCATCACCCTGTAGAGGGTATAGAGCTGGTCCAGTGTTCCGCGGCCTGGACGAAAACCACACTGTTCCTCCTGAATCCGAGGTTCTACTATCGGCCGTATTCTCCTCTCCAGAACCCTGGCATAGACTTTCCCGGGGAGGCTGAGAAGTGTGATCCCCCTATAGTTGGAACACACCCTCCGGTCCCCCTTCTTATAAAGAGGGACCACCACCCCGGTCTGCCATCCCAGAGGCACTGTCCCCGACTGCCACGCGATGTTGCACAGGCGTGTCAGCCAAGACAGCCCCACAACATCCAGAGACTTGAGGTACTCAGGGCGGATCTCATCCACCCCCGGTGCCTTGCCACCGAGGAGTTTCTTAACCACCTCGGTGACTTCAGCCCGGGTGATGGACGAGTCCACCTCTGAGCCCTCATCCTCTGCTTCCTCAATGGAAGACGTGACGGTGGGATTGAGGAGATCCTCGAAGTATTCCTTCCACCGCCTGACGACATCCTCAGTTGAGGTCAACAGCTGCCCACCTCTACTGTAAACAGCGTTGGTAGGGCACTGTTTCCCTCTCCTGAGGCGCCGGATGGTTTGCCAGAATCTCTTCGAGGCCAGCCGATAGTCCTTCTCCATGGCCTCACCGAACTCCTCCCAGGCCCGAGTTTTTGCCTCCACAACCACCCGGGCTGCAGCCCGCTTGGCCTGTCGGTACCCGTCAGCTGCGTCAGGAGTCCCACAAGCCAACCAGGCCTGATAGGACTCCTTCTTCAGCTTGACGGCATCCCTTACTTCCGGTGTCCACCACCGGGTTCGGGGATTGCCGCCTCGACAGGCACCGGAGACCTTACGGCCACAGCTCCGAGCGGCCGCTTCGACAATGGCGGTGGAGAACATGGTCCACTCGGACTCAATATCTCCAACCTCCCTCGGGATCCAGTCGAAGCTCTGCCGGAGGTGGGAGTTAAAGATCTCTCTGACAGGAGACTCGGCCAGACATTCCCAGCAGACCCTTACAGTACGCTTGGGCCTGCCGAGTCTGTCCAGCTTTCTCCCCCGCCATCGGATCCAACTCACCACCAGGTGGTGATCAGTTGACAGCTCCGCCCCTCTCTTCACCCGAGTGTCCAAGACATACGGCCGCAGGTCAGATGAGACGACAACAAAGTCGATCATCGACCTGCGGCCTAGGGTGTCCTGGTGCCACGTGCACTGATGGACACCCTTATGCTTGAACATGGTGTTCGTTATGGACAAACTGTGACTAGCACAGAAGTCCAATAACTGAACACCACTCGGGTTCAGATCAGGGGGGCCGTTCCTCCCAATCACGCCCCTCCAGGTGTCACTGTCGTTGCCCACGTGGGCGTTGAAGTCCCCCAGTAGAACAATAGAGTCCCCAGTCGGAGCACTTTCCAGCACCCCTCCCAGAGACTCCAAGAAGGTCGGGTACTCTGCACTGCCGTTCGGCCCGTAGGCACAAACAACAGTGAGAGACCTATCCCCGACCCGTAGGCGCAGGGAAACGACCCTCTCGTTCACCGGGGTAAACTCCAACACATGGCGGCAGAGCTGGGGAGCTATAAGCAAACCCACACCAGCCCGCCGCCTCTCACCATGGGCAACTCCAGAGAAGCTAAGATGTAACATGTATATGGGTTTATTGTTCACAACTTGTAGTGCAATGCAAAAAAACATATATGCAAAAAACACTGGTCAAGTCTCACAACCCCCTTTCTCAACCCACTGATTTGACAGCCTAGCCTACTTACATGGCTAACCTTCTTCGAGTGTTGACCACTGCATTAAACATAAAGCAGAAGCTTAGATGTAACATGTATGTGGGTGTTTTGTTCACAACATGTAGTGCAATGCAAAAAAACATATATGCAAAAAACACTGGTCAAGTCTCACAATGTGTGTCAGCCATCCAAAACCTAAATGGGCCACAGGCACATCAGAGCAGCCAACCCCTCAAAATAAAATAAATATTCAGGTTGTAGGGCCTATTGCCTCATAATAGTTCTTATTACTTTTATATGGGCACATTTTCTTTAACTTTAATATTTTAATGAGATGAGTGGGCCTGCTTAATTGAACATTACAGTTTAATTATTGGCCTGATGCTGGACACAGCAACAAACTGATTTTCCTCCCATCTACTTTGCCGACACCTCTATTTGTTTTTATGTACGCCAGTGAAAGAAATTTGTTCTCGCATAGATACGTTGACCCAAAAGGTGTAAGGATACCCATGGCAGCCTTTGACAAGATATTCTTTGGGGTATTCTTGCGCCATTGATAGCCAGAGCTCAATGTTTTTGCAGGTAAATGGTTGGTGTACCCAGATATATTTATGCATTTGGAGATGGTGTCATTGAAGAAGGGGATTTGAATAAGTGCTCTTGCTATCTTCTAACTGTGCAAGCAGTCCAGTTTCCTTTCACTGAAACAACTGTACGGGTTTATGAAAATGATTGGGATGTCTGGTTTCAAGATGCCTCATCATTATTACTGGTTTTAAACTCTCATTTACCAAAACATCACTGCAAAGCACACATTGTGGGTGGTCCATTGAATTTTTGACTTGGCAGGTGAGACAGTATATTATATATTCTTTCTGATAGTGCCAACACTTATTCTCACCGGTTTTATGTAGACCTACCCAATCTGAGGATGCTAGTGTAGGAACTGCAGTAGACACACATGTAGATGGCTCTTCTGAGCATTTAACTTTCCATCTCTCAATCTTAGCTGGCTAGCAACTCAAGCATTCAGCTTGTTTTTGTTTTCTTTAATAAAGAGGGAAATATTTGAGTTTGCGTAGACAGAGCTTCTGGTCCATTTCTTTCTCTCAGAGAAAGAGTATGGAAATACTAAATTTTGCATTTAGGCTAATGAATAATAAAAAAATATATAGATTTACATTTCAAAAACTTTAATTTAAAATGTAATACATTCAGACAGAAACCCTCTCGCGACCCCTCCCATTTTTTTGGCAACCCCCTGAGGGGTTGCGCCCCCCACTTATGAACCACTGCTGTAGTAGACAAGGGAGGAATTGGCAGTTTGTCGTCCTGGTCTCTAGCTGCCATTATAATTTCTTACAGAAAGTTCCCTATGGTGTACTTATTCTATACACTCACCTAAAGGATTATTAGGAACACCATACTAATACTGTGTTTGACCCCCTTTCGCCTTCAGAACTGCCTTAATTCTACGTGGCATTGATTCAACAAGGTGCTGAAAGCATTCTTTAGAAATGTTGGCCCATATTGATAGGATAGCATCTTGCAGTTGATGGAGATTTGTGGGATGCACATCCAGGGCACAAAGCTCCCGTTCCACCACATCCCAAAGATGCTTTATTGGGTTGAGATCTGGTGACTGTGGGGGCCATTTCAGTACAGTGAACTCATTGTCATGTTCAAGAAACCAATTTGAAATGATTCGAGCTTTGTGACATGGTGCATTATCCTGCTGGAAGTAGCCATCAGAGGATGGGTACATGGTGGTCATAAAGGGATGGACATGGTCAGAAACAATGCTCAGGTAGGCCGTGGCATTTAAACGATGCCCAATTGGCACTAAGGGGCCGAAAGTGTGCCAAGAAAACATCCCCCACACCATTACCCCACCACCACCAGCCTGCACAGTGGTAACAAGGCATGATGGATCCATGTTCTCATTCTGTTTACGCCAAATTCTGACTCTACCATCTGAATGTCTCAACAGAAATCGAGACTCATCAGACCAGGCAACATTCTTCCAGTCTTCAACTGTCCAATTTTGGTGAGCTCGTGCAAATTGTAGCCTGTTTTTCCTATTTGTAGTGGAGATGAGTGGTACCCGGTGGGGTCTTCTGCTGTTGTAGCCCATCCGCCTCAAGGTTGTGCGTATTGTGGCTTCACAAATGCTTTGCTGCATACCTCGGTTGTAACAAGTGGTTATTTCAGTCAAAGTTGCTCTTCTATCAGCTTGAATCAGTCGGCCCATTCTCCTCTGACCTCTAGCATCAAACAAGGCATTTTCGCCCACAGGACTGCCGCATACTGGATGTTTTTCCCTTTTCACACCATTCTTTGTAAACCCTAGAAATGGTTGTGCGTGAAAATCCCAGTAACTGAGCAGATTGTGAAATACTCAGACCGGCCCATCTGGCACCAACAACCATGCCACGCTCAAAATTGCTTAAATCACCTTTCTTTCCCATTCTGACATTCAGTTTGGAGTTCAGGAGATTGTCTTGACCAGGACCACAACCCTAAATGCATTGAAGAAACTGCCATGTGATTGGTTGATTAGATAATTGCATTAATGAGAAATTGAACTGGTGTTCCTAATAATCATTTAGGTGAGTGTATATATATTCCAGGTAAAATGCACTTTCTCAAAATAAGCGAAGGAGGAAGGCCTGCCTAGCAGAATGCGGTTTGCTTGAAGGCCCGCCTCGCAGAAGGAAATTGGCGTGTAACAGGATTGCTGGAAAGAATTGGAAAGTAGTCGTACTCTCCAAAAAGGTTATATTGACATTGCACTGGCACTGAGCTGTCTGTGTGGCTAAACAACTATTAGAGGGCCTCATTAGCTTACAGAACATGTTTATAGGCTACACAACCTGTTTTTTTACCGAAAATACCTACTTAGTGCAGCTTTACTTAACCAGGTAACGAGTTTGTCATGTTGGGCGTATACTTTGACACGCCTTCTAGCTTGCCTTGCCACCTACATTAGCATTTTTCATGTAGTGTGTTCTAACTGAAGTAAAACTAGCTAGCATGTAACGTGGCAGAATCTATGGTTTGTTTAAACTTTCTTTGGTGACATTTAGATGTAGTGCTTTAGATTTGTTTGTTCAGCAAAAGAAGAAAAGTAGATTTTTACTTTTGTTTGTTCAGCAAAAGAAGAAAAATAGATTTTTACTTAGCCCTGTTGTTTTTTAACCCACAATGGCTGAAGGAGGAGAAGAAATGGATTTGGTGGTGGATTTACTGGCAAAGCCTTTTTGACAAGGACATTTCAAGAAAAGCTGGAAATTGTGAGGAAGGGTTGACCAACCCCGCAGCTAGCAGCCCAGTCAGCGAAAAGGATTTGTGCAGCACTTTCAATCGAGCAACTACGAAAAGTACTCCTGGCTTAGCTACAGCGTCGTACGAACATTGTTGTTATGAGTTTGTTCTTGTTTCTTTGGAAAATATATTGATTTGGGCTGTGATGCAGCATTCTGTCAGTACCAATAATGGTACTGCACATCCTTGATGGTTTCAGTCACCATGTTTTCTTTGACATCTTTACTTTCCGGTATAAGGCTGTTACAAAACAGCCTTATAACGCATTTCCACTGGTGCTTTACCTAGGTACCAGGGCTAAGCCAGTGATTTATGCTAATGTTGGCTCCAGACCAGGGGTGTCCAAACAGTTCCACGGAGGGCAGAGTGTCTGGTAGTATCATTATCAAGGCACCTGTCAGAGGGTGGTATATATTTGGCAGCAAGTGGACATTCTGTCCTCAAAGTTGATGTGTTAGAAGCAGAAAGAATGGGCAAGTGTAAGGATCTGAGTGACTCTGACAAGGGCCAAATTGTGATGGTTAGACGACTGGGTCAGAGCATCTCCACAACTGCAGCCCTTGTGGGGTGTTCATGGTCTGCACTGGCCAGTACCAATCAAAAGTGGTCCAAGGCAGGAAAAGTGGAGAACCAGCGACAGGGTCATGGGTGGCAAAGTCTCATTGATGCACGTGGGGAGCGAAGGCTGTGTGGTCCAATCCAACAGACGAGCTACTGTAGCTCAAATTGATGAAAAAGTAAATGCTGGTACTGATAGAAAGGTGTCAGATCACAGTGGATCGCAGTTTGTTTTGCGTATGGGGTGGGGTAGCCACAGACCAGTCACGGTGCCCATGCTGACCCCTGTCCACTGCCGAAAACGCCTACAATGGGCACGTGAGCATCAGACATGGACCATGGTGCAATGGAAGAAGGTGGCCTGTTCTGATGAACCACCTTTTCTTTTACATCATGTGGATGGCCGAGTGCATGTGCGTCGCTTACCTGGAGAACACATGACACCAGGATGAACTACGGGAAGAAGGCAAGCCGGCAGAGGCAGTGTGATGATTTGGGCAATGTTCTGCTGGGAAATCTTGCAGCCTGCCGTTCATGTGGATGTTAATTTGACACGTACCACCTACCTAAGCACTGTTGCAGACCATGTGCACCATTTCATGGCAATGGTCTTCCCTGATGGCATAGGCCTCTTTCAGCAGGATAATGCAAACTGCCACAAAGCAAAAATGGTTCAGGAATGGTTTGAGGAAAACAACAAGTTCAAGGTGTTGACTGGGCCCCCAAATTCCCCAGATCTCAGTCCATTTGAGCATCTCTGGGATGTGCTGGAAACAGGCCCGATCCATGGAGGCCCCACCTCGCAACTAACAGGACTTAAAGAATCTGCTGCTAACGTCTTGGTGCCAGATACAACCGCACACCTTCAGAGGTCTAGTGGGGTCCATGCCTCGATGGGTCAGGGCTGTTTTTGTGGCAAAAGGGGGATCAACACAATATTAGGCAGGTGGTCATAATGTTATGGCTCATCGGTGTATGCGCTTAATGGTGTGTGTTTCATAACTAGTAACTAATGTGCACTAGGGCCTGTCATAATAGCATGCACTGGTGCCCATCATAATAACGTACACTGGGGTCTGTCGTAAATACCTTATGCTAGTGGTTATGCAGTCATCAAGTTACAGCATTGCAGTTCATATACACTGCAAAAAAATATATACAGGTTTTGCAGATTTTCCCACTTACAAAGCATGTAGAAGTCTGTAATTTTTATCATAGGTACTCTTCAACTGTGAGTGACGGAATCTAAAACAAAAAATCAGAAAATCACATTGTATGATTTTTAAGTAATTAATTAGCCTTTTATTGCATGACATAAGTATTTGATATATCAGAAAAGCAGAACTTAATATTTGGTACAGAAACCTTTGTTTGCAATTACAGAGATCATACGTTTCCTGCAGTTCTTGACCAGGTTTGCACACACAGCAGCAGAGATACATACAGACCTTCTCCAGATCCTTCAGGTTTCGGGGCTGTCGCTGGGCAATACGAACTTTCAGCTCCCACCAAAGATTTTCTATTGGGTTCAGGTCTGGAGTCTGGCTAGGCCACTCCAGGACCTTGAGATGCTTCTTACGGAGCCACTCCTTAGTTGCCCTGGCTGTGTGTTTCGGGTCGTTGTCATGCTGGAAGACACAGCCATGACCCATCTTCAACGCTCTTACTGAGGGAAGGAGGTTGTTGGCCAAGATCTCGCGATACATGGCCCCATCCATCCTCCACTCAATAGGGTGCAGTCTTTCTGTCCCCTTTGCAGAAAAGCATCCCCAAAGAATGATGTTTCCACCTCCATGCTTCACGCTTGGGATGGTGTTCTTGGGGTTGTACTCATCCTTCTTTTTCCTCCAAACATGGCGAGCGGAGTTTAGACCAAAAAGCTCTATTTTTGTCTCATCAGACCACATGACCTTCTCCCATTTCTCCTCTGGATCATCCAGATGGTCATTCGCAAACTTCAGACGGGCCCGGACATGCGCTGGCTTGAGCAGGGGGACCTTGATCAGGGGGACCATGACGGCGTAGTGTGTTATTAATGGTTTTCTTTGAGAATGCGGTCCCAGCTCTCTTCAGGTCATTGAACAGGTCCTGCTGTGTAGTTCTGGGCTGATCCCTCACCTTCCTCATGATCATTGGTGCCCCACGAGGTGAGATCTTGCATGGAGCCCCAGACCGAGGGAGACTGACCGTCATTTTGAACTTCTTCCATTTTCTAATAACTGCGTCAACAGTTGTTGCCTTCTCACCAAGCTGCTTGCCTATTGTCCTGTAGCCCATCCCAGCCTTTTGCAGGTCTACAGTTTTATCCCTGATGTCCTTACACAGCTCTCTGGTCTTGGCCATTGTGGAGAGTTTGGAGTCTGTTTGATTGAGTGTGTGGACAGGTGTCTTTAATAACAAGTTCAAACAGGTGCATTTAATACAGTAATGAGTGGAGAACAGGAGCGATTCTTAAAGAAAAACTAACAGGTCTGTGAGAGCCGGAATTCTTACTGGTTGGTAGGTGATCAAATACTTATGTCAGGCAATAAAATGCAAATTCATTCAAATTCATACAATGTGATATTCTGGATTTTTGTTTTAGATTCCGTCTCTCACAGTTGAAGTGTACCTATGATAAATGATAAATACTGTAGGTGACGTTAACTGATTTTTGTCAAGTGAAAAGATGAGAGAATCCCCCCCTCTTTTACTGCGCAAGTAGTTGTGGTAGGCTATATATTACCCCAAAAATCATGCACTGATGCATACTTCAAAAATCCACCAGAAATAGTCGCAATATAACTGTAAACTGTTTTATTTCAGCTACTGAAGCTTATAACCATAACAAATCTATCTTGAACAAATCCTAATGCATACTTTGTTCTGTTTGTGGCATAGATCAAACACTGGTCACCCACTTGGCAGTCCGTGTCTCTGATCACTACGTTATTTAACAAGGGGGAGTCAGTCAGTCACTCAGTCACTCATTCACTCAGTAGGAGAAATTCTCTCTTCTTGGCCGGCTTCGCTTACGCGGTCCGGCAAAAACATGTTAATCCCCAAATTCACCCATGCATGAATACAATATCTTGCATTACTACTATCTGTTTGCCTGAAACTATACACATCAGAACCATAAACAAAGTAAGAATGCTCTCTACTGGTAAGGAGTGATAAGAAATATCCATGAATTATGGGTTTTGAGTGCAATAATGAGTTTCTCACATAATGTGCAGAGCACAGGGGCCATGTTTTCTCTCTGTGCCGTCATTGGAGTGATTATGCATGCATGATTGGCTGAGTTGCTGTTAGATTTTTTTTTTAGGCCATGTCTTTTTGACTTCGATGCACCTGAATCGACCAAACTATCTCATTTACTTGCTGAGCCTCTTTGTTATTGACTTTAAATATCTTCCCTCTGACTTTGCCTCTTTTGTTCTTGTCTCTCTGTTTACCAATAGTGTTCCAGCTAAACCCTGCTCTGACCAATGTGTTCCCAGAGAGCGGCCTCCTCATTTGCATTGGTTGGGTCCTGGGTGGTATCATCTATGGAGCAGATAAGGTTCAGACCTTTAGACTGCAGCCCTTCACCTTCTTCTATTACCTGTTGCCCCCGATCGTCCTGGATGCGGGCTACTCCATGCCCAACAAGCAGTTCATGGGGAACTTGGGGGCTATCCTGGTTCATGCTGTGATTGGCACCGTCTGGAATGCTGCAAGTTTGGGGTTAGGCCTTTGGGGTTGCTGGTTGGGCGGGGCCATGGGTAAGATATCCAACAAGTGATTCCCAATTTTTCTTGCCCTATTTCAGATTTTTGTGTGCATTGTTTGAATGGTGTACCCTGGTTAAATATTATGCACTATATAGGGAATAAGGAGACATTTGGCACAGGTGTAACCAAAGCCTGAACTGACCACCATAGAACAGGTCAATAAATAGTTTTCTGTTGATTGAAACTAGCATTTTTTAGGTCCTTGGTCAGCGAGTTATTGTGTAAGGTAAATTAATGGTCTGAGGTCATAATCCATGTTACCCTGGGCTTCTGTAGGTCATCTCAACACTGGTCTTCTGCAGTTACTGTTGTTTGGGAGTCTGATTGCTGCTGTGGACCCTGTGGCTGTGATTGCTGTGTTTGAGGAGGTCCACGTCAACGAGGTCCTGTATATCATTGTGTTTGGGGAGTCCCTACTCAACGATGGTGTCACAGTGGTTAGTCTCACAAACTTCATAACCATTTATTATTATTAGTCAGTGTCCCAAATGACTAATACATTTTTGGAAGGATCTTAGTCTAGCTTTCAACTGGCTCTTGAAATTTGTAATAGAAAAATACATTTGCTGAAATCTCAAAATAGGCCAGAAGGTTAACACTTGTAAGTCAGTCACTGTATAACGTCTAATCAACTATACCTGTCATTTTTAGCAATTAAAATTTTCGGCCCATTAAATTTGCTAAAATGTAACATAAACACACATAAGACAAAGCTAAACGCATACAATCACCAGAAATTTGCTTTAACTTAGCCATTGCAGAACTTTGTCTTTACAACTACTAAAGGATCCACCCCATGCAGAATGTAAGTTTTGTCAATATGCTGATGTGCAATTTAAATTTAGACCTATAACTGCATTTAATTGGCTCTGCTACATATAGGGCAGTTCTTTTTATTAAGGTCCATAGATTGGGTTCAGCTGTAAAATAGACCTTGGTCTCAGTTTGAGTTCCCAAATGATTAAATAAAATTTATATAAATAGTTCTGATTAGAAACTTTACTAGAAACTTTTCTATAGTTCTTAATAAAATGTGCTCTTTTATTGATTCATAGATACAGTGGATATAAAATGTCAAAACACCAATTTTAAAATGCTAGGTTCTTGTGATGTAAAAGAAAGAGACAAAGATAAATCATGTCAGAACCTTTTCCACTGGTAATGTATAACGTGAAGAATTCCATTGAAAAACAAACTGAAATCTTTGAGGGGAAAAAACATACAATAACCTGGTTGCATAAGTGTGCACACCCTTTAACTAATACTCTGTTGAAGCACCTTTTTATTTTATTACAGCACTCAGTCTTTGTGGGTAGGAATCTATTAGCATGGCACATCTTGACATGGCAATTTTTGCCCACTCTTCTTTGCAAAAGCACTCCAAATCTGTCAGATCTCCTGTGCACAGCCCTCTTCAGATCACCCCACAGATGTTAAATTGGATTCAGGTCTGGGCTCTGGCTTGGCCATTCCAAAACGTTAATCTTCTTCTGGTGAAGCCATGCTTTTGTGGATTTGGATGTGTGCTTAGGGTCGTTGTCGTGCTGAAAGGTGATCTTCCTCTTCATCTTCAGCTTTCTAACAGACACCTGAAGGTTTTGTGCCAATATTGCCTGGTATTTGGAACTGTTCATAATTCTCTCCACCCTGAATAAGGCCCCAGTTCCAGCTGAAGTAAAACAGCCCCAAAGCATGATGCTGTCACCACCATGCTTCATTGTGTGTAAGGTGTTTTCTGGGTGATATGCAGTGTTGTTTTGCCCCAAACATACCTTTTGGAATTATGGCCAAAATGTTCAACCTTGGTTTCATCAGACCATAACACATTTTCCCACGTGTTTTGAGGGACTTGATGTTTGTTTTTGCAAACTTCAGCCAGGCTTGGATGTTTTTCTTTGTAAGAAAAGGCTTCTGTGTTGCCACCCATAGCCCATTTATAGGAAGAATACTGGAGATTGTTGTCACATGTAGCACACAGCCAATACTTGCCAGAAATTCCTGCATTTCCTTTAATGTTGCTGTAGGCCTCTTGGAAGCCTCCCTGACCAGTTTTCTTCTTGTCTTTTCATCAATTTTGGAGGGATGTCTAGTTCTTGGTAATGTCTCTTTTGTACCATATTTTCTACACTTGATAATGACTGTCTTCACTGTGTTCCATGGTATATCTAATGCTTTGGAAATTATTTTGTACCCTTCTCCTGACTGATACCTTTCAACAATGAGATCCCTCTGATGCTTTGGAAGCTCTCTGCGGACCATGGCTTTTGCTCTGAGATGCAACTAAGAAAATGTCAGGAAAATCCTACTAGAACAGCTGAACTTTATTTGTGATTAATCAGAATCACTTTAAATGATGGCAGGTGTGTAATGACTTCTATTTAACATGAGTTTGAATGTGATTGGTTAATTCTGAACACAGCCAGGACCCCAGTTATAAGGGGGTGTGCAAACGTATGCAACCAGGTTATTTTTTTTTTACATTTTTCCTCCCTTGAAGATTTCAGTTTGTTTTTCAATTGAGTTGTTCACATTATAGGTCACATTAAAAGTGGAAAAATGTCTGACATGATTTGTCTTTGTCTCATTCTTTTACATCAAAAAAACCTGGTATTTTAACAGGGGTGTGTAGATTTTTTATATTAACTGTATATTCTGAATAAGGTGACTACAATCCGCTTTCTTTTTCACTTAATATTGTTGAGTAAAATGTCAATGTTCAAAAACTTTTGGCTATGGAATATACAGCAAACTTTCTGAATCAGGGAATATCATCACCTACCCAAATGTAAATATATAGACAATGATAACCTTGTGTTCATTTAATGGATTTTATTACACAATGGATTCCATTATTTGTACAACAAAAAAGGATTTGGAAGCATTTTGTAGCTTAACCTGTCCACCTTATGTTCCCTCAGGTGCTTTTTAATGTCTTTGATGCTTTTGTATCACTTGGAGGCCCTGCTATCAATGCTGTCGAGATCATCAAAGGCATAAGTATGTAATAGCACCGCCCTGTGGCTACATCACAAATGGCAAATGGCAAATATTTTATATCTAAACAAAATGTCCATATGTCGTTCTTCATCATCCTCTGCCACGTGTAGTTTCATTCTTTGTGGTGGCATTTGGGGGATCCCTGGTTGGTATTGCCTTTGGTATACTGATCTCGCTCCTGACCAGATTGACCAAGAAAACCCCAACTATCGAACCAGGGTTCATCTTTGTGTTCGGCTACCTCTCGTACCTCACAGCAGAGTTTCTCTCGCTGTCAGCTATACTGTCGTAAGTCCTCCTGAGTGTTATCTTGAATTATTTGGCCAGCTTCACCCTTTCAGTTAAGGGCTATTCCACTCAAAACACAAGAAAACATAATTGTTCCATATATTTTTGCTCAGGTTTTTTATGAATCACAGGTACTTATCATGCACGAGCCAAGGTTGATTCTGATCAGCTATCTCAAAGCTTTCTACCTATTATTATAAACAGCACACTCCCCACATTATTAAATGGTATGTTCTGAATGACATGGCCTTTTTCTTGCTTTGCAATAGGTGTACTTTCTGTGGGGTCTTCTGTCAAAAGTATGTTAACACCAACATGTCTGAGAAGTCAGTCAACACGGTACGGACAACAATGAAAGTGTTCGCCAATGGCTCAGAAACCGTTATCTTCGTTTTCCTTGGCATATCGGCCATAGATCCATCTATATGGGTGTGGAACACCGGCTTTATCCTCCTCACACTTCTCTTCATCTTTGTGTTCAGATTCATGGGTAAGTTTGGGACAATCTTTAGCATTTTCCCTTTCAGTCAGTACACTTCGTACAACACATAAAACCATCCCACTGTGATTAAGTACGCTCCCTTCTTTTAATATTCTGTGCTTATGTTCATATTTTGTTCTCTTAGTTTCCTACATACAAGCATTATTATATATTAGAGAGGAGGTAGTCCTGTCTTAAAAATGCAGACATCAGGCGGTTGCCAGGAAATAAACTTATCAGTAGAATCAGGTCATTGTGCCAAGAACATAGACAGGTGAACAAAGGGGAAGAAAGAACATCTCACTTTGGATAAATGAGTTGCCATGTGCTGCCACTCCCATGACCAGACACTCTCTTACCATGGAAAACCTCAAACAGATTGGTTGGTTTGCATGTATTATTAAACCATTTTGTAATAACTATAACATAGCTGTCCTGCTATGCAAGAATGAGGAACACTGCTGGGCCTTTGCTATTGACTCTTTTGATATCACATTTAGAGCCTCGATGGCTTAGTAGTTTGGTGAAGACTACCGTAGCTAACGAAGCACTGGCTTAGTAACTTAATAGTAATATATTGTGGACATTAAAATTTTGTGTTAACTTTTATAATTACCCTTGCTTTTTGAAAGTGAACAATGAATATATTACATAATTGTACCAGAGTTGTGCCAGTGCATCAACCAATCATCTATAATAATTACAGCCTCAATCATTCATTGGCTTGCTAGTAGCATCATGTACTAACAGGCAGAGGTGGGGGACTCGAGTCACATGACTTGACTCGAGTCTGACTCGACTCACAATTTTCAGGACTTGTGACTTGCTTGATTAAAGTATGAAAATGACTTGACTTGACTTTGACTTGAGAACAAGTTACTTGAGACTTGACTTGACTTGAAGTGGTAGACTCGACAATGACTTGAACTTATAATAAACAAACAGCAATACAATTATTTTATATGTTGTGACATCAGCACCACTAATCAGCGTAGGTGCCTTTAACGCTGCACAATTCAAACCGCGCCAAACATGGCAGACAGTAACGTTAGTCGAGCTCCACAAATAGTATCGTTTGGATACAAGGAGTTTGAACTGGACCGTGTGAATAAAAAAAGATTTGCCAGATGCAAAATATGCAACAACGTCAAATTTCATTCGTTATTTTAAGAACCACAAGGAAAGGTAAGAAAGTAATCTCTTTATATTCAGTTTCACTAAGATCTATAACGATTAAGTTACTAATGTAATTAATTAATCTTTTGTTTGTCATAATTTGGCCTTGGTTGCATATTATATATATTTGTTTTTCTTGTTAGAAATGTGACCATTATCATTACTGAATACGTCTGGTAAATAGATGTAAGGGAATTTGACTTTAACAGTGGCATAGCCTGAATTTTAATGTTGATGGGCATCTTAAAATGAGCGTGCATGTATATTATTACACGTAGGCTATATTGTCTGTATTAAATGTGGGCATTTTCAAGTGTTTGTGGACTGCGTGTGGAAACTAAAAATCATTGTGCTTACTCCATAACAGTTAACTTTACTGCATGAAAGGCTAACATGGAGGCGCCGATGTGATTACTAGCACCTAAACATTTCGAAGAGTTTTTTTTTAAAGAATAAATACAGCGTAATTACATATGAGACAGTTTTTCAGTCACAATAATTAGTTTATAAGGTTGTTATTATTAGCCCTTATTACATGGATTGGCTTAATTCCAGTGCACAATGCGTGTTATTTCTTGATAACAGACCGTTGCCATGAAAAACAGCGCGTTGCTATGGACGCAGCAGGATTCTAACCAAAGACGGAACGGACTATTTTCTTTAGAGGAAGCAATACAATCGTTTTTAAATCAATAAATTCCTTTTGAAATCAATATTTTGTGTCAAATTATAGATTTATTTGGTAGGTAGCCATGTAATAAGCGGGATAAGGTATAGCGAGGCGGTTGTTATAGCGAATACAACCCCTTCAGGCTGATTCAAGATCCCTCCGCTTCGTCCCCCCAAAAAATTGTACCGCGGAGGAGAAAAATATTTGATTTTGAAATCGAGCTTCGCACCGAGCGCACGTCAGAAACAGAGGACAGTGTGTGTGTGTGTGTGTGTTCATCTCTTTAGTACTGTGACGTGACTTGAAACTTATAAAGACTCGACTTGACTTGCTTAGGGTGAACCCTTGACTTGACTTGACTTGCTTGATTTATCTGAACTGTGACTTGAGACTTGACTCGAGACTTGATGGTTAAGACTTGAGACTTGCTTGGACTTGACCATGTGTGACTTGTCCCCATCTCTGCTAACAGGATGCTTTGGCTAGCTAAGGACTTATGGGCTTGAATGAAGCATGTGCCAGTTTGCATGGAATCATACACCACTTTGCAACCAGTGGAGGAAAATCAGGACAGCTGGAATAGTCAGTGGACAGTAGCACACTTAAGGAAAACATTCTAGAACATTTTCAGTAGTTAATTCTTTCCATGACTGACTTTAATTGTCAGGCCTACCTTCACTTAATTATTTTGTCTCTACAATACCCTAAAATATTTTTCACATGCATTTCTGGGTTATAGGCTGATGACTTATATACATCAAGTGCTGTTCTGTTCACTATGGTCTATTTTGCAAACAGTCATGAGTAAATGTAACTTAAATAAACTGAAATTAGGCTATATGTTATTATTAACTTGCAATCTTTTAATTATTAAGGAGATTTTATAACAGAAAAAACTATAATTGGCCAGCTTAACCCACTAACATTATAATGAAGACCAACAAAGACAAAGGTCCTTTCTAGCAGTTCTCCTTAAATAAAGTTAGATACATTTTACTAAAAACTTGAAGTCTGGAACGCATGGACCTCACCAAACGCTGGGTTTCCTCCTTTGTGATGCATTGCCACCCCTTTACTGCAGCTGTCTCCAATTGTTGTTTGTTCGTGGATCTTTCTGCCTTAAGTTTTGTCTTCAGCAAGTGAAATGCATGCTCAGTTGGGTTGAGATAAGGTGATTGACACGGCCATTGCAGAACATTTCACTTCATTGCCTTATAAAACTCATGGGTTGCTTTCGCCGCATGTTTTGGGTCATTGTCCATCTAAAGTGAAGCATCGTCCAACCAACTTCGCTGAATTTGGCTGAATCTGAGCAGACATTTTTTCCCTATACAGTTCTGAATTCATCTGGCTGCTGCTGTCTTCTGTCACATCATCAACAAGTATTAGTGGCTGCATATTAAAGAGCTGAAATTCCTAAACCCTTCCTCCAATTTGGATGTGAATACCCTCAAATTAAAGCTGAAATACTGCACTTTAAGCCCATATTATTGAAATGTAACTTGGATATATTTTGGTAAACAGCAAAATAACAAACTTGTGTCAGTGTCCAATTATATCCGGAACTAACTGTATGTTTGTATGTGTGTTTATATCACAGGGGTCTTTGTGCTCACCTGGATTCTGAACCAGTACCGACTGGTTCCCTTGGGGCTTATTGAACAGTTAGTGATGGGCTATGGTGGCCTACGAGGGGCAGTTGCCTATGGTCTTGTGTTCCTGCTAGATGAGAATAAGTACAAGGAGAAGAATCTGATGATAAGCACCACTCTCCTTGTGGTGTACTTCACTGTTATGCTTCAGGTAAAAACAGATAATTTTGCTATATAACCCTCTGAGGTTTTATTCCATAAAATGTCTGCAATGTCTTGATTCAAACATATATATTTGATATATTTTTATTTGCTACCAGTTTTCAATATTTACTTTTTCTTTGTTGCAGGGAATAACCATGAAACCCTTGGTCAACTGGCTGAAAGTGAAGAGGGCAACGACAGATGAAGCTATGCTAGCTGAAAAAATTATGAATAGGGTAACTATCTAGGTAGAAGTCTTCCTAGAAAACAATAATGAATAACAGATAATTAAAGTAATATTTGAACTTTTATTGGACCAGATACACCATCAACCAGTTCATCTAACTGTTGAAATTGTTTAACATGAATAATTTTGACAAAGAATATAAGCATAACATACGTAACTCATGATACCTTTTTTTTTTATATATTTCAGACCTTTGATCACATGCTTGTTGCCATAGAGGACATTTCTGGACAAATAGGACATAACTACTTATGGGACAAGTATGTGGACCCTTTAATCTCATTATCAATTTCATTTAAATATTATTTCATTTATTAAAAACTACCAAATTGCATACCATACCTTTAAAAATGACATTTAGCTCTAAATACATTTGAAATTGCTTTTGGTATCCTTCTAAGGTGGCACAACTTTGAGGAGAAGTGGTTGTTCAGGATATTGATGAACCCAACTGCAAGGAAGTCTCGTGACTACATATTCAACATCTTCCACCAGCTCAACCTCAAGGATGCCATGAGCTATGTGCAAGAGGTAAGAGAAACTCAAATGCTCAGGGAAAGCCATAACAGAAAATAGTAGAGACAATAAAAAACAGCAAATTAATCACAAGGATCACTGATTAACTGTTACATAACAACAGACAAACTATGGAAGGTAGATCATGAAGTATGTTTATCCCATTATTTAGGGTGAACGCAGAGGCTCACTGGCGTTTGTTCGGAATGATTCCAAGGCTGATGTGGATTTCAATAAGCAGTTTGATACCGATTTCACAGACATGCCTGACATCATGGGACCAGATCATATTCCAGTCCCCTTCGTGTTGTAAGTATCATTGTCTGTTTTAATCTGCATCCCAATGCCAAACTATTCCAGATGGCTCAGGTAGTGCACTTTATAATGTAGTTATGTGCCATTTAGGATGGAGCCCTAAGGATGTCTAAAACATATACATCATTAACTTAGATTAAAAACGAATTTAATTCTCTGGCATACTGTAAATCTATACCAGCAGAGTGAACAAAGATGCAGTATGAACAGTGTAAACACCAGAGGTGGGGGACTCGAGTCACATGACTTGACTCGAGTCTGACTCGAGTCACAATTTTCAGGACTTGTGACTTGCTTGATTAAAGTATGAAAATGACTTGAACTTATAATTAACAAACATCAATAAAATTATTTTATATGTTGTGACATCAGCACCACTAACCACTAATGTGCCTTTAACGCTGCACAATTCAAACCGCGCCAAACATGGCAGACAGTAACGTTAGTCGAGCTCCACAAATAGTATCGTTTGGATACAAGGAGTTTGAACTGGACCGTGTGAATAAAAAAAGATTTGCCAGATGCAAAATATGCAACAACGTCAAATTTCATTAGTTATTTTAAGAACCACAAGGAAAGGTAAGAAAGTAATCTCTTTATATTCAGTTTCACTAAGATCTATAACGATTAAGTTACTAATGTAATGAATTCATCTTTTGTTTGTCATAATTTGGCCTTGGTTGCATATTATATATATTTTTTTTTCTTGTTAGAAATGTGACCATTATCATTACTGAATACGTCTGGTAAATAGATGTAAGGGAATTTGACTATAACAGTGGCATAGCCTGAATTTTAATGTTGATGGGCATCTTAAAATGAGCGGGCATGTATATTATTACACGTAGGCTATAATGTCTGTATTAAATGTGGGCATTTTCAAGTGTTTGTGGACTGCGTGTGGAAACTAAAAATCATTGTGCTTCCACCATAACAGTTAACTTTACTGCATGAAAGGCTAACATGGAGGCGCCGATGTGATTACTAGCACCTAAACATTTCGAAGAGTTTTTTTTTTTAAAGAATAATTACATATTAGGCAGTTTTTCAGTCACAATAATTAGTTTATAAGGTTGTTATTATTAGCCCTTATTACATGGATTGGCTGAATTCCAGTGCACAATGCGTGTTATTTCTTGATAACAGACCGTTGCCATGAAAAACAGCGCGTTGCTATGGACGCAGCAGGATTCTAACCAAAGACGGAACGGACTATTTTCTTTAGAGGAAGCAATACAATCGTTTTTAAATCAATAAATTCCTTTTGAAATCAATATTTTGTGTCAAATTATAGATTTATTTGGTAGGTAGCCATGTAATAAGCGGGATAAGGTATAGCGAGGCGGTTGTTATAGCGAATACAACCCCTTCAGGCTGATTCAAGATCCCTCCGCTTCGTCCCCCCAAAAAATTGTACCGCGGAGGAGAAAAATATTTGATTTTGAAATCGAGCTTCGCACCGAGCGCACGTCAGAAACAGAGGACAGTGTGTGTGTGTGTGTGTGTTCATCTCTTTAGTACTGTGACGTGACTTGAAACTTATAAAGACTCGACTTGACTTGCTTAGGGTGAACCCTTGACTTGACTTGACTTGCTTGATTTATCTGAACTGTGACTTGAGACTTGACTCGAGACTTGATGGTTAAGACTTGAGACTTGCTTGGACTTGACCATGTGTGACTTGTCCCCATCTCTGGTAAACAATTCCTATTCAAACACTACAAACATACAGTAGGTAACTATCTAGGCAGTATATTGATGAAAATGTGACCTGTAAGGTCAGTCTAGGACAGGGATTTTCAACTGTAAGACTGCTATCTGTTGAATGTGTTTGAAATGTATAGTTAGGGTATTGATAATGAAGCCCTTTATCAACTTCCCCAGCAACAGAATAACTGGTAGATACTATTTTGATCCCTCATTGAGTTTTAGCACTAGTGCTGCAGTAAATTTAGGAATTTCAGTTCCTAATGTTCCTTATTGAAAAGCATTGATAGCTGCTGACTACAACTCTGTCATTATGATGTGGGGTGGGGAGAAAATTATGTTAAAACATTTGGGAATTACAGGAATTTCAATTAATTTCCTTAGTTGACTTGAATGGAAATAACCCCTCCTCTGTTTGGGACATTTATTAACTTGTCATTGTAACAACTGAATGTCAGTAACACTAAACAATAATTATACATTTATAGACATTAATTCATATATTGAATACAATTAATTAATTATTTGATGCGTTTACAGATGATGATATGATTTATGTGTGCATGTGTTACTAAACATATTGATAGATGCATGGTTAACAGTTATTCATGGATGTTACTTGATGACAATTAGGAATAAAAGAACGATCTCTGCACACACAGAATCAATGCAGCTTTCTATTTATTTGAGCTTTCGGTTAACTGACCTTCATAAGACCATACAAACATGAGAATGGAGGCTGAATATGTACACTACCTTTGAAAAGTTTGGGATCGCTTAGAAATATCCTTAATTTTGAAAGAAAAGCAATTTTTTCTACCACATCTTTTCCTTCCCTTCGCCTCTCTATTAATGTGCTTGGACACAGAACTCTGTGAACAGCCAGCCTCTTTAGCAATTACCTTTTGTGTCTTGCCCTCCTTGTGCAAGGTGTCAATGGTCGTCTTTTGGACAGCTGTCAAGTCTGCAGTCTTCCCCATGATTGTGTTGCCTACAGAACTAGACTGAGAGACCATTTAAAGGCCTTTGCAGGGGTTTTGAGTTAATTAGCTGATTAGAGTGTGGCACCAGGTGTCTTCAATATTGAACCTTCTCACAATATTACAATTTTCTGAGATACTGAATTTGGGGTTTTCATTAGTTGTCAGTTATAATCATCAAAACTAAAATAAATAAACACTTTAAATATATCAGTCTGGTGGAATGAATGTATACATTATACAAGTTTCAATTTTTGAATGGAATTACTGATATAAATCAAATTTTGATATTCTAATTTTATGACCAGCACCTGTAGTCAATTAATTAAAATAACAAATGAATTTCATATATAAAGAGAGTATTTCAATTACAGTGCAATTATCAAAGATGAAAGTTCCCTGGAGATTCAAGGGGTTTGCAAGACAAAGAAGAACGCAGAGATTAGGAAAAATGTTTTCCCAAACTCCACTCTGGTTTATATTACCTAACCAAAAGTGTGGGGGTTGGTTTACTGACGTAAGGATAAACAACACTAGTCTGGAAGAATAGGCCCCTTATCAATTATTGGGGAAAAAGGGGTGTGATAAGATGCTGCCCATCTGTCTTGTATCACATAGGTTTTACCCAAAGGGAGGGCTGTCCCCCCACCTTATCCTTCCTGCCATGAGCTTTGGGTCATGACCGAAAGGACAAGATCCCGGATACAGGCGGCCGAAATGAGCTTTCTCCGCAGGGTGGCTGGGCGATCCCTTAGAGATAGGGTGAGAAGCTCGGTCACCCGGGAGGAGCACATTTTAGAGTGGCCTTTTATTGTGTCCAGCCTAAGACACACCTGTGCAATAATCATGCTGTCAAATCAGCAGCTTGATAAGCCACACCTGTGAGGTGGACGGATTATCTCAGCAAAGGAGAAGTGCTCACTAACACAGATTTAGACAGATTTGTGAACAATATTTGAGAGAAATAGGCTTTTTGTGTACATACAAAAAGTCTTAGATCTTTGAGTTCAGCTCATGATAAATGGTGGCAAAAACAAAAGTGTTGCATTTATAATTGTGTACTTCAAAGGACAATATTTAGCCATGAGCAACCCCTAACTAAAAAAGAATGATTAGGGGAAGTATGTAGCGTACATCTTTTGGCAGATGAAATAACAACGTCGTCAGCGAAGCACATTACTGCTCCTTGGCTAGCTAGGGAAAGTGACAGCTTGTTGCTGCACAAGTGAAACATTTGTGGGCAGACAACTTTAGTATGGCAGACAAAACAAACCGGACAATTAGTTGTCTATTTAGCAATGGCATTTTCCATATTTGAATGAAATCGGAAGCAAACTACCAACTAGTCAGCCGGTTACACAGCTACTGCAACGCTTTCCATTGCAAGACTGAGCAAGCAACCATTTTGAACTCCACAGCCGATGTGCTTGTCTATCAAGTTATCATGACAGGGTTGCTTTTGTCATCTAAAAGATATTAGCAAAATTTCACAGCATCAAGTATGGACAACACAAAACGTAAAGCCACTGTTTATTTCTTACTCACCTCGACATCATTATTGCTTTAAAGAGCAATTACGTTTCTAACCTTGTATCACCAAACAACACAGAAACAATCTCTTCTAACGTAAAAAGTTGTGGCCGATTTGGCGCTAGCATTTTGAGTAAGGCTATTAACCCTTTGGCGCGTACGATCACACCAGTGTGATCAATCTAGAGGGGTCCCTGGAGCGTACGATCACACTGGTGTGATTAGAACGTCATGTTTAGAACGCACCATTAGCATACCTAGCTACAAGTAACGTAACAATGGCTGGTAAAACCGCGCTATTATTTACTCACATTTAGCTCAAACAGTGTTTATAACTTTATTTCCTGATTGTAATTGTTTCAAGACCATACTATGATATTAACCAGGTAGAAAGCAAGAAGTGTTAGTTACGTACCAACAGACAGCCAACACTAATGCACAAAAACGAATTATATTAGCGACTACTACCGATCAAAACCATTGCAAAAACTTTCTAGAAGTTACGTTCCCCGTTGTATGCATTTTATATAGTTTATTCATTTTCACTGCATTGAATAACTGGTCACGATTTGTTAGCTAGCGGGCAGCTGACGTTTGCTAGTGGTTAGCTGACGTTTTCTAGCTAGCTACAGTAATAAATCAACCAACTTTTGTAGCTCTTAGAATTCGAGTCAACTAGAGAAGCTTGCAATGCAATGCATGTAGTGTTCCTTACCTAGCAAGGTGACTGTTCAAAGGCTGGCGTGAGTTCAAATGCTGCAGAGTACCGAAGTCACGTGCAAAAAAACTCACGCTGGGGGGTCGGTAAGGAATATTTGAAACTCACGCGTGAAAAGGTTAATAAAAAGTGAAATGACAGCATACCCTTTTCTGGTTTATTATTAATGATGACATCCATTGGATTACAATAACATACTTTCATCAGGTAGATTTTGGGATATATAGACAACTACTATTGAATTATTGTTCCATCCCGCTCATCCATTGGCACAAACGCTTGTGTACTGAAAAAGCAAACACAAAACAAATACACACACGGCACCAACCCATCAGACACCTCAAACAGTAAAAAATTAATCGGAGCACCCGGGCCAGCCCAAAAACACGCAGAGTCCTGAATCCAGGATCCGGGGCACACAGGCCTGCGGTGTAAACACACCGCCACCGCTGCGGACAAGCAGCACAGAACACAAGCCCAAAGGAACATACCTGCATGATCTATATGCGAGTGCTTAGTGTCCTAACACGTCAAAATGGGGAAGAACACCCTGACACTGCCCAGCATCACACCACGCAGGGAAGATGCCCTGTCAGGAAAACAGCCACACAGCCTCAACTGGGAGTCAAACCCCAGTCTGCCACACGGAATACGAGCACCCATCCAAAAAGCCACACAGGCATTTCCACTGCAGGGAACTATGCCCTGAGGCATCATTTTGACCGCTCAACGGACAGCGCTCAAACTCCCTCCTCAGCCACAGTGAGCACAGAGTGAACCAGAGTGCCTGCAGCCATGTAACGCAAGTAAAACCGGACAAATGGCAACAGAGTCCCCCAAGACGCAGCAGCACAAATGTCCTCCAACCCCACACCCCTAAAAAGAGCGATTGAGGCCACCATTCCCTGCGTGGAGTGCACCCCGAAACCCCTAGGCGTAGGAGCGACGCATGCCAAATATGCCAGATCAATCGTCTCACACAACCAGTGAGACAGACGTTGTTTCGACAACGGCTGGCCCACCGTGACACATGGTTTGATGGAGATGCCGTGCGTAATGGCCGGACATGATGCATGTTCTCATGATGCTCTTGCTCAGCTTCTCCAGCCTCCCCTGCACCGTAGTGAAGACGAGGTGGGTCTTGACCATGCCACGGGTCATGAATGGGCCCCCCCACGCCTCCTCCGCATACTTACAGAAGGAAGGGACCTCTAGTGCCATTGACACTCTTCCCCGTCTGAGGGACAACCTCATTCTTCATGGACGAGGAGTCAGAACAACTCCGCAGAGGAGAACAGTTCTGGAGGTGTGCGGAGCCCTGGCCAGCCCTATTGGAGAGGAGAGAAAGGATGTCAGAGAGGGGGACCGTCTCAACAAAAAACGCCAGCTGGTCCATCCTCACCTGTAAGGCGAAGACAGCGCAGGCAGTGCACACAGGCTCTTCGATGGCGCCATTGCGAGTGCGCTGCGGACCAAGGCACACACAACAGAGTGTGTGCATATCCTCTGCAGTGTTGAAGTCGCTACAGCCACACCCCAACAGAGTGGTAGTCAGTGGCCGGGGTACCTGTATAGTCGAAACTGCAGTTGGTGATGCAATCCTTGGCAATCACCGTAGACTGCATATCTATAAACTTTCTCGTGAGGAAAAAAGGGATTCTGAGTTGGGTGTGTGCCTCTCTGATATAGCCACAGAGAAGGTGGCCGCAAGAAGGGTAATTTTCAGATAACATTTTCAGTGCCTTCCAATGGGCAGAGGGGTAAACCAATAGGAGCGAAGCCCCTGTGGGCAAAGCTTCATGAAATAGAACTGGACTGCAGTTCCTGGACTCTTTTACTACTGAGCCATACTGTTGTAATACGTGCAGAATGTTGTTTGTCATTGTCTTGCTGAAATAAGCAAGGCCTTCCCTGAAAAATACTTTGTCTGGATGGGCCGCGGATGTGGAGGAGGGGTAATAGATTTGTCCAGTTGAGGGTTGTATGAGTAGCCTATGTAGGAAAGGGTAATAGATTTGTCGAAGTTCAGGGTTGGGCGCAGAGTAAAGGATTACAAAAAATAGTTACTGTTATCAGTAATGTTACCAGCTAAAATATACTTTAGAAAAAATCCATGATTACGTCTTGGATTACTTTGGATTAAGTTTAAAAAGAATAGGGGCGCAAATAATTATGAAATGTTGCATGTTTGATTTTTGCTGGACCGCGTAAGCAGATCCGGTGTTGTGCCAAAACTGTCCCCCAGCCAGAATCTGTTCCCCCTTTGACCATTACAGGTCTTTTGTGCGAATTAACAGTGATTTTTGTTGATTATAAAATGTGGAAAACGTAATCATTTTAATGTTGTTTTTAAAAACATAAATAATGTTTTGTTCAACTAAGATCAGGAAAATGTATGCTAAACTGACAACAAAGTAGAGGGCACACATCAACACACAAGCAAGCATATCCCAGCAAGCTTATAGGTTCCGCAATCTAATATCCTCACAGTTAAAACAAAGTATGCATTTAGATTTGTTCCGGATAGAGACAAAATTTGCTGGCTATAACCATCAGTATCTACATTGTAGTAATCCTAAAATGAAACTGTTAAATTGCGACTGTTTCTGGTAGATCTTTGAAGTATGCATCCGTGCATTCTTTTTGGGTCAGGATAGACAAAAACTTAGCTGGCTACTACATTCAGTAGCTAAATTATAGTAAGCCTCAAAACTGTTTACCTGGTGTTATATCTTTTTCAAGTTTCAGAGTTTATTTGTCAAATGAACCGAACTACAGAGCCAGGATGAGTTGCACTGAATCATTTTAAAAGAATTGTTTAAAAGATTAGGTAACTATTTGTTAGATAGCTGTAACATGGCGCCGCCTTCAAGATAAAACATTATATGGAATTTACCACGACATTTGAGGAGAAAAGGTGTGTTGGGAAGCACTCTGTCCATACGGGTAGGTCATGTGATTCTGCTTGCTTTGCATCAAATTGTGTTAATTGGTTATCATTGGCTGCTGATGTCATTTACTTTAAGCTAAGAGTGCAGGTTTATAATCACAGTTTATTTCTTTAATTTGCGTTTTGAAAATCCATCACTGGTGGCCATAATAATCGCAGGTTACTGTGATAGCAATTTCTTCAATCAGAACTTTTAAAGGAGTAAGGACAGAGACAAAATTCTCTTGCACAATTTGATAGTGTATTTGCAAATAGAGAGACGCGTCAAACGCTTACAAACATAATCATCCGATGAGTCTCTAACTTAATACATGAACAGTTCGTATTTATAGAGGAAAAGGGGTGTGGTAAGTTGCTGGCCATCTGTCTTGTGTCACAGATTTTACCTAAAGGGAGGGCTGTCCCCCCACCTTAACATTAAAACATGTTATGTTTACTGTTGTGTTTACCTAAAGGGGCCAACTGCTCCTACTTCCCGCCAAGGGCCACATTCCTAAGGAACAAAAGAACTGACACCCTCCTTGGTCTAGGCAGGAGAACATGGTCAAAGTACCTAATAATCCTCTGATATTATACAGATGTGTGTCACAATCAAAGTAAAGATTGACATACCAGCCAACAGAAAGACAGACATTTCCCAAATGTACCTTAGTTAAAAATTTCCATAACATTACGTTACGGGTAAATCTTATTTTTATGCGGGTGTTCACGATTGCAAACGTGCATTTGCGTGCCAGGGGTTTCTGCAACATTTTGACAATGTTAGTTGTGGAGCAAATCATCAGACTACAGCAGAGATTTAGTTAATGCGCCAAAAGCTACGGATATCTGAATTTTTATATACAACAATATCAATACCCTACAACAAGATTGAGGTTTATTGGATTAATTGGAATGACTGAATATCTGACAGACCTTTAGCTTGTAATGTAGAGATGGAGCCCAATCATATTAAAGTAAAAAGCAATGGTTTAGAAACCCATTTCCAAAGGCACTGTAGCCTACACAACCCATATGGTAAAATGCGAATTCCGTTTTTGCCCAGCTATGTAAACTCTCACATTGATTGATCCCACAAAAGGTGTTCAGTTGGTTATAGGCTATTCCTATTTGTTTTCCAATCCCTCTTAATATGAAAGTAATCTAAAAGTAATTCAAAGTAATCAGATTAATGTTACTGAGTTTGAGTAATCAAAAAGTTAAGTTACTGATTACAAATGTGGACTGGTAACTTGTAACTGTAACAGATTACATTTAAAAAGTAACCTACCCAACCCTGGTTATCGTCACCCAGTGATGGCCATTCGATTCTTGTTATTTTAGCAGCAGGATGTTATGCTAGCCGTGCTAGCTCAGATTTTCTTTATCACAATAAAAGCCATACTTGAAATGTATAAGGCAATATAGTAAACAATCTAGTCCGTGAAAAAGAACAGACAAGGATTACATTGAAATGGACATTAAATATAAAATGTACAAACAAAACTATTAACTATACATTTCAATGATGGCTTTTATTTTGAAAAAGAAAATCTGAGCTAGCACGGCTAGCATAACATCCTGTGGTTAGAAAAATGGTAATGAAGCCTCGAATGGCCATCAATATCATCACCTATATTGATAGATATTGTATCTATGTCATTCTCAAATGGCTAATTCGCTGTTAAAATGGCCAGTGGCAAAAGATGATTTGTTCTGGATTGACAAAAACCTTGTTGGCTAAAACCTTCCGTAGCTACGTTATAAGCCTGAAATGAAACTGTTTACTGTTATATTGCGACTATTTCTGGTGGATTTTCGAATTATGTGTTAGGATTTGTTCAGGTTAGACAAACACTATGCTGACTACACGATTCTTTCGTCTTTTCACTTGACGAAAAAGTCAGTTATCGTCACCTATATTGATACAGTAGTTATTGTATCAGTGTCATTCACAAATGGCTAATAAGCTGTTAAAAGGGCCAGTGGCAAAAGCCATACAGTTCAAATATGCTATTTGTGGTGGGAGGAAAACTTAATAAAAGTTTTTCCTCAGTTTAACACAATGGGTAATGGTGTCTAAAGAAATAATCAAACTTAATGTGATGTTAATGCATGAAATAATTATATTGGGGAGCCACCCAAGGCGATGGAGGGAAGGGCAGCTGGGCTTCTCCTGAATTCCACTATCAACTCCACTGTTTTTAGGGCGTTGAGGTCCAAGTTGTTTAGAATGCACCGTGACACCAGATGGTCAACCTCGCACCTGTAGGCGAAATTGTCTCCATCAAAAATAAATCTGATCATGGTGGTGTCATCCCCAAACTTCAGGAGCTTGACAGAGGTGCAGCTGTTGGTGTACAGGGAGAAGAGTAGTGGGGACAGGACACAGCCTTGAGGAGTGCCAGTGCTGATGGTCAGGGGGTCAGACAGGTGCTTCCCCAGTCTCACGTGCTGCCTCCTGTTGGACAGGAAGGCTGTGATCCACCTGCATGTGGACTTGGGCATTCCAAATTGGGATAGCTTGTCTTGGAATTACAGTGTTGAATGAGGAACTACAACAAACAGAATTCTGGTGTAGGTTCCAGGGGAGTCCAGATGCTGGAGGATGATGTAAAGAGCCATGTTGACCGCATCATCCTCAGTCCTGTTGGCTCTGTAGGCAAACTCCTGTTGGTCTAGTAGAGGGTTGATGATGGTCTTGAGGTTGGACAGCACAAAGCGCTCAAATGATTTCATTACCACAGAGGTCAGGGGCGACGGGTTGTTAGTCGTTAAGTCCTGGGATTTCACTTTCAAAACTACAGCAATTGGTTTCCTCCGTTCCCAGATGCATGCAGTGTCATTATAAGATGAAGAGATAAGGACAGAGACAGAATTCTCTTGCACAATTTTATGGTGTATTTGCAAATAGTAATAAATATGCCCCTGTCCCAGTAATACAGTAATAAATATGCCCCTGTCCCAACTTTTTTTAAATGTGTTGCTGGCATCAAAAGTACTGGGGCCTATATTTTAGACTCTAGCCTGCTCTGGTCTGGAGGCCATAGTCAGGACCTTGCAGAGGAGAGTCCTCTTGGCATCTCTTGATGGTTGCTTTTTGTTTTTCTCCTATTAGAGGCTGCTGTATATCATTGTCTCTAATTGGGGATCCTATTTAAGTTGAGCCTTTTGCCACACTGTGTGGATTATTGTTTATGCCTTGTGCATTTGTCGCTGGTGCTCCTTTGTTTTTGGTTCTTTTGAGCTGAATTAAAAGAATGGGCCTGTGTTCTGCCTCCCGCACTGTGAAATACACTGATCAGCCATAACATTTTGACCACCTGCCCAATATTGTGTAGGTACCCCTTTTGCCACCAAAACAGCCCTGGACTCCATTAGACCTCTGAAGGTGTGCTGTGGTATCTGGTACCAAGCAGCAGATCCTTTAAGTCCTGTAAGTTGTGAGGTGAGGCATCCATGGATCAAACTTGTCTGTCCAGCACATCCCACAGATGCTTGTTTGGTTTGAGATCTGGGGAATTTGGAAGTCAACACCTTGAACTCATTGTTGTGTGCCATTTTTTGTTTTGTGGCAGGGCGCATTATCCTGCTGAAAGAGGCCAATGCCATCAGGGAATACTGTTGCCATGAAAGGGCACACATGGTCTGCAACAATGCTTAGCAAGTAAGCAAGATTATTTATACACTCACCTAAAGGATTATTAGGAACACCTGTTAAATTTCTCATTAATGCAATTATCTAATCAACCAATCACATGGCAGTTGCTTCAATGCATTTAGGGGTGTGGTCCTGGTCAAGACAATCTCCTGAACTCCAAACTGAATGTCAGAATGGGAAAGAAAGGTGATTTAAGCAATTTTGAGCGTGGCATGGTTAATGGAGATTGGAGTATTTCACAATCTGCTCAGTTACTGGGATTTTCAAGCACAACCATTTCTAGGGTTTACAAAGAATGGTGTGAAAAGGGAAAAACATCCAGTATGCGGCAGTCCTGTGGGCGAAAATGCCTTGTTGATGCTAGAGGTCAGAGGAGAATGGGCCGACTGATTCAAGCTGATAGAAGAGCAACTTTGACTGAAATAACCACTCGTTACAACCGAGGTATGCAGCAAAGCATTTGTGAAGCCACAACATGCACAACCTTGAGGCGGATGGGCTACAACAGCAGAAGTCCCCACCGGGTACCACTCATCTCCACTACAAATAGGAAAAAGAGGCTACAATTTGCACGAACTCACCAAAATTGGACAGTTGAGGACTGGAAGAATGTTGTCTGGTCTGATGAGTCTCGATTTCTGTTGAGACAGAATTTGTCGTAAACAGAATGAGAACATGGATCCATCATGCCTTGTTACCACTGTGCAGGCTGCTGGTGGTGGTGTAATGGTGTGGGGGATTTTTTCTTGGCACACTTTAGGCCCCTTAGTGCCAATTGGGCATCGTTTAAATGCCACGGCCTACCTGAGCATTGTTTCTGACCATGTCCATCCCTTTATGACCACCATGTACCCATCCTCTGATGGCTACTTCCAGCAGGATAATGCACCATGTCACAAAGCTCAAATCATTTCAAATTGGTTTCTTGAACATGACAATGAGTTCACTGTACTGAAATGGCCCCCACAGTCACCAGATCCCAAACCAATAGAGCATCTTTGGGATGTGGTGGAACGGGAGCTTCGTGCCCTGGATGTGCATCCCACAAATCTCCATCAACTGCAAAATGCTATCCTATCAATATAGGCCAACATTTCTAAAGAATGCTTCCAGCACCTTGTTGAATCAATGCCATGTAGAATTAAGGCAGTTCTAAAGGCGAAAGGGGATCAAACACAGTATTAGTATGGTGTTCCTTATAATCCTTTAGGTGAGTGTATAGCACAATTAATATATTGAAGCAATTCAATGTGCTTTACAAAGAAAAATACGAGTACAATAAGTACAATAACATAAAAACAAATACTAAAATGAAAACATCAAAACAAATGAAAACATCATAATAAGAAAAATACAATAAGAAAACATATAAAGATAAAAAATGTGATAAAAACATAGGAAGCTATAAGGCTAAACAGTGTGGTTAAGTTTAAGTGCTCAGTCATAGGCACGTGAAAAGAAGTGTTTTCAACCTGGATTTAAAAATGGATACGTTTGGGGCACATCTAAGATCTTCTGGTAGTTTATTCCAGTTGTGTACAGCATAAGTGCTAAACGCAGCTTCTCCATGTTTAGTTTGGACTCTGGGCTTTACTAGCTGATTTGTGTTCATGGATCTAAGAGCCCAGCCTGGTTTATATTCTTCAAACATATCAGAAATGTATGAACTGGAGTGATGTATTCTGTTCTCTTGGTCCTGGTAAACATTCTAGCAGCAGCATTCTGAATGAGCAGAAGTTGTTTTACAGTCTTTTTCGGGAGTCCAGTAAAGAGGCCTGTACAGTAGTCAACCCTACTAGAGATAAAAGCATAGATGAGCTTCTCTTGGTTCTTTTGGGACACCAAGCCTTTGATTCTAGCTATATTTTTTAGATGATAGAATGCTGTTTTTTGTGACCGCTTTGATATGACTGTTAACACCAACATTACGCACTTGATCCCTGGTTCTAAGGGCCCAAGAATCCAGCATATTCTTGTTGATCATTCCGATAAATGTTGCAGTCTGGCCCTGCGTAACTCTTACGTAACTCTAATATTTTTCCTGCTTCTAACAAATCAACTTTGAGGACAGAATGTTCACTTGCTGTCTATTATTATCCCATTGATAATGAGATTATCAGTGTTATTCACCGTCAGTGGTCATAATGTTATGGCTGATCGGTGGATGTTGTGTTTGTACTATTTTCAATTAAATGTATGGATGAAGTTACTTGCACATCATTGCATTCTTTTTTATCAACATTTTATGCAGCTTCCCAAATGGTTAGGAAATAGAGTTGTCACATTTACATAAGTATTCAGTACCCTTTATCCAGTACTTCATTGAATAACCTTTGGCAGGGCTGGAGTTGGACCCCTTCTTCTTCTCTGCAGATCCTCCCAAGGTCTGTGAGGTTGGATTTGGATCATTGTTGCGCAGCCATTTTCAGGTCTCTCCAGATGTATACTGCTCAAACAAATTAAGGGAACACTTAAAATCACACACTATGTCACACTATATACACTGCATTCACAATTATTAGGCAAGTGAGTAATTTGATCGTATTATTATTTCTATGCACATTTTCCAACTCCAAACCATATAAACTTGAATGCTCATTGGATTGAATAATTTTCAGGTAAAAGTTATTGATATAATGAGGGAGGGTATGGCAACAGTGAATAACACCTAATATCAAGGTGTGCATGATTATTAGGCAGCCTCATGACCTCAGGTAAAATGGGCCAAAAGAGATTTAACTGTCAATTTTTTTTAAATTCCTTTTTAGATGCAACACTCTTGTTATAGCTAAACAATTGAGGTGTGACCACTGGACACTAAAAAGTTTTGTTGCAAATAGACAACTGGGGTGCAAAAAGCGCTTGGGGAAGAAAATACGCAAATTAACTGCAAAAGAATTAAAAGTGAAGCTACCAGGAACGCATTATCTTCCAGTGACATCATATTCCAGAACTGCAACCTACCTGGAGTGTCGAGAAGTACAAGGTGTCAAGTGCTCAGAGACATGACCAAGGTCAAGAATTAGGCAGCCTCATGACCTCAGGTAAAATGGGCCAAAAGAGATTTAACTGTCAATTTTTTTTAAATGCCTTTTTAGATGCAACACTCTTGATATAGCTAAACAATTGAGGTGTGACCACCGGACACTAAAAAGTTTTGTTGCAAATAGACAACTGGGGTGCAAAAAGCGCTTGGGGAAGAAAATACGCAAATTAACTGCAAAAGAATTAAAAGTGAAGCTACCAGGAACGCATTATCTTCCAGTGACATCATATTCCAGAACTACAACCTACCTGGAGTGTCGAGAAGTACAAGGTGTCAAGTGCTCAGAGGCATGACCAAGCTCAAGAAGACTGTAACACGACCACCACTGAATTCAATTTGAAATGTACTGTATAGATTGGACCAGATGAATGTGCCTGTAGCTGGATCACTAATGGACACACGGCACCACTTCAATCAGACACCAGCAAGGTGGAGGAGGGGTACTGGTGTGGGCTGCAATCATTCAGGATGAGGTAGTTGGACCTTTTCGGGTTGAAGATGGACTGAAACTCAACTCCCAAACCTACTTCCAATTTCTGGAAGATACTTTCTTCAAACAGGGGTACATGAAGAAGTACTCAGCATTCAAGCCCATGATCTTCATGCAGGACAATGCTTCATCACATGCATCCAAGTATTCCACGGCTTGGCTAGCCAGCAAGGGCCACAAAGATGCTCGAATAATGAGCTGGCCCCGTTCCTCTCCTGACTTAAATCCAATTGAGAATTTGTGGGCCTTTTCAAACGTGAGATTTACAGTCAGGAAAGACAATACACCTCTTTGAACGGCATTTGTGATGCTGTGGTTGCTGCTTCAGCGAAAGAAACTGACAGACTCCATGGATTGAAGGCTCATGGCAGTTATTGAAAAGATTGGTCAATTAATATTTATGTGAATTAATTGTCATTTTGTGTTACTTATTTGTTACACTTAATTTAAAAATTGAGAATAAACACGTGAGTTGGGAGATTTTTTTTTATTAGGTGCCTAATAATTCTGCACACCAATTGTTGTCTAATAATCCTGCACTCGCATGTATTCCCCCGTGAAAGATCAAAACTCACTTTTCGTTTGTTAAACATTCAGGTTGGAGGTTCAATTATATTTTGGATTAACTGAGAGCATTGTGTTTGATCAACAATAAAATAAATCTTGAGGAATACTATTTGCCTAATAATTGTGCACGCAGTGTAATAAGATCAAAATCTTTACACAGAACTCACACAGAAAATTCAAGTAAACAACTGAAATAACAGGCTGTTCCAACTTGCGTGAATTTCATCACGGCAACTCATAATGTGACTTAGTAGTGTGCATGGCCCCCATGTGCCTGTATGCACTCCTGACAACGTCTGGGCATGTCCCTGATGAGATGGCGGATGGTATCCTGAGGGATCTCCTCCCAGACCTGGATCAGGCCATCAGTGAGGTCCTGGACAGTCAGGGAAATGTTGGAAGCACAGATAAATAATGTCCCAGAGGATCTCAATTGGATTCAGGTCTGGGGAATGGGAGGGTCAGTCAATGGCATCAACGACTTTGTCATCCAGGAACTGTCTGCACACTCTGGCCACATTCACAACTGTGAATGTTGTCCCGGGCCCAGGCCTGGGGGGGCCCCATTTGGTTGGCTTACATATAATTATAAATTTTTCAGTCAGTGTTGTATTCAGTACTGTCGAGAAGGTTAACAGTTTTTAAACAGAAGAATTGCATTGATGAAGGGATTCATGTTTTTTACTCTTTGCTGTTTTTTTATACAGCATTATGAATAAAATATTTTCTTTAAAAATGGTTTGTTTTACCAACAGCCAGTCAATGATACCCTAACACCTGCAGCCAATCAGGGTGATACCCTAAACATCAATGCCTCAATAACTTTGTTAAAGCTGCACTAGATAGGATTTATAAAATATTTATAATTTTTGGAGCATGCCGCTACTTCCCAGGCAATCCCGTTCCAGCCAATCACCTTCTGCGAGGCAGACTTTCCTCCTTGGCTTATTTTACCTGGATGGTATTATATATAGCATAACTATGCCGTAAGGGGCGAAGTTTGCTTACTGTAAGAAACTATAATGGCAGCTAGAGACTAGGACGACAAACCGTCAGTCCTTCCCTTGTCTACTACAGCATATACTACAAAAATAGCAAAGCGAAAGAAGGCTTAGACCAACTCTCTATAGCTAGCTACCAGAAACCTTTTCACAAGGCTAAGAAGAACGTCGTCAAACTCTGAGTTAGTGCTTTTTTTGGAACAGGTAATTACATTTTTCATATTTTTATTCGGAACCTGATTCTCTATCGTGCATTGGTGCAGAATCGCTTTCTGACGGATGAGTAATTGCAAAATGCTGTAATAGTTTTTTTTACTGAAAAAATCCTACATAGTGGAGCTTAAATTTTTTTCACATTTAACCAATAAATGTGTCTAACTACAGTACCGTAGCTATCTGGCAAAAACATTGCCACCATGCAACCAAAACTAGGAGCACAGAAATGGTAGGACAAATCTAAAAGAGAACGTCTAAATATGTGTAGCAGTTCAGTAAGGGCTGATTGGGACTAGGTTATGAATTGAAAATATGTGAATGAATTACCTGTGTTGAAAACAAAGGGATTTGAATGTGGCCTAGTTATGAATTAAAGCAGTGGCTCCCAACCTTTTTCAGTTACTGTACCCCCAAAAAGAATTTGCACTGCTTGGAGTACCCCTGAAGTACCCCCTCATGTTCATTTCACTATTAAGTCTATGGTGTCATGAGTGTTTTCAAGTACCCCCTGTGGAAAGGCCAAGTACCCCCAGGGGTCCTAGTACCCCTGGTTGGGAACCACTGAATTAAAGCATTAAATATATAAAAATGTTATGACTTGTTTTTTGGACAGTCATTTAATTACTCGTAATAAATGTTTTGGCCCATGGTTTGGGTCCTAAATGTTACATTCTGTCCCTGGCCCTGTCATTCCTGTCGGCATCCCTGCCCCAGACCATCACTGACCCATTGCCAAACCGATCATTCTGGATGATGTTGCAGGCAGCATAACATTCACCACAGTGTCTCCAGACTCCTTTACATCTGTCACGTGCTCAGTGTGAATGTGTTCTCCGTGAAGAAAAAGCTGTGCCAATGGTGGACCTGCCAATTCTGGTATTTTCTGGCGAAAGCCAATCGAGCTGCATGGTGCTGGGCTGTGAGCACAGGTCCCACTAGAGGACATCTGGCCCTCATGCCACCCTCTTGGAGTCTGTTTCTGACAATTTGGCAATAGCATCCAGCTGCAGCCTCGCAGACACAGCTGGCGAAACCACTGCTGGCTAAAATTCAGTTTCTTTATTTTCCTAGCTAAAATCCCCTCTGGCTAAAATTCATACATTTCCATTTAGTTTCCTGCCTAAGAACTCTGCTGGCTAAAAGTCATTGTTCATTTGGTAATTTCCTATCTAGTTTGTGACCTTTTATAGCATTGAACCATAATACATGTCAGGTTTGGATGATAGAGAGTGGTGTTGTATGCGTGACTGGTAACACTGTGGAACTTTATTAAATTTATCAAACTGGGAATACTGTATCCTGTTGTTCCGATCAGACATTGTGTGATGGTTGCTAACGGTCAAACCCTAGCGCCTAAGTTCTTTCATGTTTATTTTATGTGCTTTCTAATCATACATTAGCATGGGTAAATATTATTACTCAACCCACTTGTCTATGTCTATAGAATAACTTAAAACAAAACTATATTTTTTCCATGTTATGGCTAGCTCAACTAAACATTAAGCCATGTTACTGACTGAATATTACTACATTTGCATTACTGGAAGGCCTATTAGCTTACTAACATTATCTGTTGTTTAAGTTAGAGACCAAAACAACTTTGTTTCACATGTTTATAAGATCTGAACTCAAAATTATTAAATGCCCATATCAATATTTAGGTCGACAATGATTATATTATTTGCAGAGATTTGCCAAAATGATCAGACAAACAATTTCCCAAACATTCAAGCACCATACCAAAAAACTCATAAATGTTTTTAATCTGCAGTGACAATAGATTTGGTCTCAATGACACAAAAACGATATAAAAATAAAACACCTAATCACTTCAGTCACTCTCCGTCCACTCTCCTGCCCCTAAAACTGGCAAACTGGGCACTGTCCAGGAAATGATGGGTCCGGGAGATATCCCCACAGAACCCCACGCTTCCCATTTCCAGTGTCTCACACATGCTTTAAAAAATGATTGCACTCTGCAAAAATATCTATATGGCAATAATTTTACTAAAACAAACGTAAACATGTAACTACTGACATAACTGTCATTCAGAAACAACACCTGCGTGAAGTTGACCCCCCACCCAACCCAAAACTTTGACAAAATAGTCTCAATACCCTTTTCTGGGTGAATTTGGAGGATTTGGGGCGCTGAGTGACTTCTGAGTTATCTCTAAAATATTTTTTAGGACTAATATCTAACTGGATAATAACTGGAGCAGAAGCGATTAAATGTATTTTACCTGTGTAAGATGGTCCCCATCCAGCGCAAGAACTACTGCCAAATAGGCTTAATCGTTCATGTTGGTTTGTGCCGTATAAAATGTTAGTTTGTGCTGCTATAATTTTTTTTAGATTATATAATATTTCTTAGGTCAAATTCACTTAAAATAGGCTCAATCATTTCAGCCAAATCATTTCAGGCAAATCAGTATTTTTTTTGCGACTGCTTTCTTACCGATAGTGACAGAGCTATAGTGAAAAGAGATTAAAGCCAGTGTGCTATCCAGTGGGAATGTAGCTATGCACCTAAAACTGTAGCAGCACAAACAAAACCTTTGACAGCACAAACCAGCACAAACGAAGCACAAACAAAGGAGACTATTTGGGGGGGCTGACTGACTTCATCGCCAATAATTAAATTTCAAATATTAAAAACACAGATGAAGCACAAATGAAATTTTTAACTGCACAAACGAAACATAAACGAATGAGCGTGTTTTGACTCAGTTTGGAGCATGTTGGGAGTCTGAGTGACATCATCACCAATAATTAAATGTCAAATATATAAATTACAGAAGCAGCACAAACAACATTTTTAACAGCACAAACCGGTACAAACGAAGCACAAACGATTGTGCCTATTTTGCCGGAGTTTTGCGTTTGGTGGGGGGCCAACTTCACGCAGGTTTAAACAACATGTAGTTACGGTACTATAGCTAGCTACAGTAGCTAGCTATATATAGAAGCTACAGTAGAAAACTTGAAACGGTGGCTGGCTTTACAAGTGACCTGACCCAGTAACTTGAAAACGTTACTAACTAGCTAGCTATTTTGACAGATGTGTTTGTATTTGAATGCTGACATTATTTATTAATCATATACATTGTAATAATATTTCTTACCACTGACATCTGCATGGTTTGTACATAACAGACTGAAAAGGAAATGAAGAAACGAAAAAGACATATGAAGTTTAGCCAGCTGTGTTTTAGCCCGCAGTGTTTTAGCATATGGATGCCTTTCCAATTTGGTCAGAAACATGCACACCAGTAGCCTGCTGGTGGTCATTTTTTAGGGCTCGGGCAGTGCTCCTCCTGTTCTTTCTAACACAGAGGAGCAGATACCGGTCCCTTCTCCTGGTATCTCATTCATGCTCTTGAGACTGTACTTGGAGACACAGAAAACCTTCTTGCGAAGGCATGTATGGATGTCCCATCCTGGAGGAGCTGGACTACCTTTACAACCTGAATAGCTGCAGGTCCTGCCTCATGATACCAGTAGTGACACTAGCAAAATGCAAAACTAAAGAAGAATCAGTCAGGAAGGGTAAAGAGAGAGCCCTTTTTTTCTGTGGTCCTTTTTGGGGGTTGTCTTGCTGTTGCCTCTCCGGTGCACCTGTTGTCACTTTCATTTGCACCAAAACAGGTGATGATTATGTGTTCCCTTAATTATTTTGAGCAGTGTATTTGATCACGTTCAAGTCTGGGCTCTGTAATGGCCACTAAATTGACAGACTTGTCCCAGATCCTTGGTGAAGGTTTTCAATTAAAAGTGATAAATGTTGCTGCCCTCACTGGATTTGAACACAGGTTTCCCACTTGCGGCTTTGTCTTTAGCCACTACACCATGGTGCTAGACGATTGCTCAGTGTCGGTATAGCGTCTCGACATTAGATCATTGTGTCACTCATTAACATCACACCAAGGTTGAATATTTTGCTAGATGCCATTAAGCATTGTATTAAACTGACTAACGTTTTTTATTAAGTTTACCTCCTCCACAAATAGCATCTATGAAATGTATGGCTTTTGCCAGTGACCATTTTAACAACTTATTAGCCAGTATTATGTGTAGTCATAAGATCTGAGCTATTTCTAGCGAGACTGAATGTGAACTTAACACAGCCAAAGCTATTTCATGGCACAAAACTAAAACGTTTCTTTTGTGAATGACATAGATTCAATAACTACCAATATAGGTGATGATAACTGACTTTTTTGTCAAAAGAATCACCCAAGGGGTTTTAGCCTATATTACCCCAGAAGTCATGCATAGAAATAGTCGCAATGTAATTGAACAGTTTTATTTCAGGCTTACAATAACTTATCTACAGAAGGTTGTATTTCGAAAATACACCAGAAATAGTCGCAATATAACCATGAACAATTTTATGGTTTACACAGCTACAGCAAAGTTTTCATCTATTCAGAACAAATCCTAATGCATAATTTGCTTTTACTGTAACGAGATTCAAACTTGAGACCTATCACGTCTAACAACGACGCTATTTAACAAGGCTTGCTCGCTCGCTCCCTCCGTCCCTCCCTCCCTCCCTTTAATGCATATTTAAATATTATAATATTTATGCTATTTTTTTAAATTAATTTGCAAACATTCTAATGCAGATTGATGAAGAATACATTTTTTATCAATTTTAGAATAAGACTGTAACATGATAAAAATGTGGAAAGTGAAAGAGTTTGAACACCCATGCACTGCATTCTGGTCATGCATCGGACAGCGTGAATGGTGTTATTGTCAGCAAACATTCCTTCACTCACTGTGCTATTGCAACTCTTTCTGTCAGGCAAGGTAAAAGGCAACAGAGGCTGAAGAATCTGACTGTTGACACTTTTCAGTTGAAGCAATTTATCAAATCTATTAAATTCCCAGATTCAAACCCCTATGAATAACTATTTTAGGGAGTAAAAAGTACCAACGATGGGTGGTAAACTAGCTAGTATCCTCCCATTTATCAGTATAACGTAAAGGCCAACTTTCACCCCAAAAAACTACAGCTTTAAATTGTATAATTTATTTAAGGCACATAAAGCTAAACAAATGTATGAAGAAAACTACAAAAGTGCTGTTCTTTACAAATCTTCAGTCTAAAATGCATAAGGTAAAAAATTTCATTAAAATATTTTCTTGTCATTCAAGATGTTTAACTTCGTTAATTACATTGTAATTACAATTACACAAATAATTTAATAAAACATTTCTCACTATTTTATGATCATAAAATGCTTAAATGTGTGCAATGAAAGCATTATATGTAGTCAAAGTAAATTGAAAGAGCAGTTAGGATAGACACTTTTGCTAACTGTTTTGTAGTGCTCCTTTTTGCTCCACAGCTTGATGATAGTCTAGTACATGTTTTATTCTGTCCTCCAGTGGCTAGCAAAATACCGACAGTGAACATGTTATGTTTCTTTCCTTCTAGGCGGGACAGTGTGCCTTCTGTCAGCCTGAATATGCATGAGCAGGACCAGAAGATGAGGGAGTCGGAAGACTTTAATGCACACCATTTACTGCAACAGCACTTGTATAAGGGCAGGAAACAGGTAATGTTAAAGACAATTGAATTGTGATTTCCTGTACCCAAATGAAGCCTAGTCCTAAACCTGGAGAACGCATCCCCTCCAACACGTAAGGATTTTGGTATAGACGTCCTAGTATACAAGGCAGCTTGTCAAATACCAAAATGGCATCAGATGTGCTTTAGAAGACACATATTTTGGCATTCCTGAGTTTGCTAAGAATTGCTAGGATGATTCATGGCTTGGATTTCACTGTGGAAATTAAGGATGAATATTGGGTAAACATAAAAAGAAAAACCTGCTTTTAGTCTAGAATTAGTCTTATGTGTATTTCACATAAACCCTGTTTTAGGGTTCAACACCAATAAAAACCACAGCTCTGCTTAGTTACCTACTTTCAATTATTCTAAAATCACCTGGATTAAAACTTTAATTGGCATTAAAATGTAAGCTTGATCCAGAGATTTTATTAGGCCTAAATTAGAGACAATTCCTCAGAACAGGCCCATAAAAGCCCACAAGATTGTGCCACCATCTAATACCCTTTAATTAGAGCAACTAGAGCATGTGTATGCAGAAATCTTGCAGTTAGCTGTATCATTGGGAGACCAGGGGTTGAATCTGGGTGTCAGATTAGTCCATGGGTCATACAGAAGGTGGTGAAATTGTCTTTCCAGATCTCTCAGGAATCAAGGCTTTCATTTACTTCTACAAAGGTGGATTGGGCAGAAACTGAAGAGTTTGGATAGAGTTTATAGAGTCTCCTCTGATTATACCTAGACAATATACTGCAGTGTACACAACATTCTGTGGAGTTGAGTTCCTATAGACAATGTGTCCTTTTTCATAAGAGCAGCAAGGGCAGATGTGAGGGACAAAAGCCTGGTTTGAGTAATTTTTGCTCATGAAAGCATTAGTCATTACTCTTTAAATACCTGCGGTATGCTGGGGGAAATGTGTGGTGGAGTTACTCTACAGGTTCAAACTCCCATGACATAGTACTGTCCAGCCCAGTTAACAAAGGCGTTGGTAAGTAGGCAGGGAGAAGGGACGCTACTTAAGTTATCAAAAGTAACCAAAGTGTTTAGTAATTTTGCACTACGCCTATTTGTGTAGATAACATGTCTTGGCATAGCATATCTGGTGTGTCAGACTTAGTTGTCCACATTACACTGCTCAAGTGCTGGCTTTTCATGTAGTGTGACCAGTCAAGATGCTTAAGGGATAATAGTTAATTAGTTTGTTTGTGAAGCAGTGGTCCTAAATTCAATCTAAACCAGATTGAGAATCTTGGTATCACTTTATTTGGCAGGATAGATTTAATTAGGTTATTTCCAGGAAACAACATTGAAACAAAGAGGAAACAACTAGGTTACAACATGGCAACTACACATCAATAGTAAGCATGTTTCTGCGGAAAATAGTAGCTAACTGCTAGGGAAGTTGTTGGGATCCTAGTCTGTATTTTTCATAGGAATGTCAAGTTACAAAAGAGTGAGACACTTTTTCAAGAGATATAAATATGTTTTTAGTACCTTACCTTGTCCTTCTGCACAAGATTCAGGGCAAATTAAAAACGTGAACAAACATTCTGAAAACACCCAAATGCATCCCTTTAAAAGCTGCAAAGTTGTCAAAAGAATGATGTATCTATAACAGATGTTGTGTTCTAGAAAATACCACCAATCACTGTTTGATGTTGTCTCTATTTGTTTCTGTACCAACAAGCTAGTTACAATCCTTTTACTTTTTGTTTCCTTTGAAACATTTTCTCCTGAATCTTGTTAATCCACAATTGGTGATACATAGATAACCCTTCCGGTTTAAACATTCTCTTCCCCTTATTCCTTAACCCAACAGAGGCACACATACAGTCGGAAGCAGCCTGTTGTCAACAGGGATGAGGATGAGGTGCAAGAAATCTTCCAGAGAACAATGAGGAGCCGTTTAGAGTCCTTCAAGTCTGCCAAAATGGGTGTTGCTCAACCTAAGAAAATAACCAAACATTCAAAGAAAGATCAGACAGAAAAGGCAAGTTGCTGCACCATACCCACCCCACCCCCTTGTCATCATAGCCATTTTCTTAAAGATAATGTGATGATTTATTTTTTGTATTTCTGTGTCAATTTTAGATGTCAAATGGAAAACCTGCAGATGACAGTAAAATCCATTCTTATGGGGATGAAGGTAATTTCTCTTTTTTGCATTATAAGACAAAGTTGAGGGGAGGGTTGTCCTTAAATAACAGTGGTGCTTAGCCTTATTTCTTATGTTTTGTTTGTACGTATTCATAGGTGGCACATTTCCCAAAACATTTTGGGAATTTCATTTTTGTACTGATGTCTGACTGAATATTCCACTCAGTGCATCCTCATTGAGCCCTGATGCAGATTAATTTGTAGTACATTACTGTAGCTTGAAAATACAATACCATTTCTGAAGAAAGTTAAATAATTAGTAAGAAAATGTTTTGACCTAGTTTTAATTTTTGCAGATTGACTGTAGATGTGTAATGTTACCTAGCTAGCTAAAATCAGAATCAGGAAGAGTTTTATTGCCAAGTAAGGTTCACAACAAACAAGGTATTTGTTCTGGCCGTTGGTGAAACAATTTATACAAAAGGAATAAGGGAAATGAAAACAAATAAGAATAGTGGACTGAGCATAAGAATAGTTGACTGTGCATTCATAAATTACAAAAAAATATACAGTTATGCTGATCATGCCTTTATTTACGGATTGTGATCATGTGAAGCAATTTATAATCACATAGGTGTTTGGCTCCTTTTTAAATCATAATGATAACAGAAATCACCCAAATGGCCCTTATGGAAAGTTTACATACCCTTGAATGTTGGGCCTTGTTACACAAGGTGTGAATGGCAATTAAAGGTGAATTTCCCACACCTGTGGCTTTTTAAATTGCAATTAGTGTCAGGGTATAGTCAGTGAGTTTGTTAGCTCTACTGTGGATGCACTGAGCAGGCTAGATACTGAGCCATGGGGAGCAGAAAAGAACTGTCCTGCGTAACAAGGTAATGGAACTTTATAAAGATGGAAAAGGATATAAAAAGAGATCCAAAGCCTTGCAAATGCTAGTCAGTACTGTTCAATCTCTTATTAAGAAGTGGACATTTCAGGGATCTCTGCAACCAAGCCAAGGTCAGGTAGATCAAGAAAGATTTCAGTCAATACTGCCAGAAGAATTGTTCAGGATACAAAGAAAAACCCACCGGTAACCTCAGGAGAAATACAGGCTGTGCTGGAAAAAGACGGTGTGGTTGTTTCAACAAGCACAATATGACAATACTTAAACAAAAATGAGCTGCATGGTGGAGTTGCCAGAAATAAATCTTTACTGTGCCAATGCCACAAAAAGGCCCAGTTACAGTATGCCTGACAACACCTTGACACGCCTCACAGATTCTGGCACACTGTAATTTGGAGTGACGAGACCAAAATAGAGCTTTATGGTCACAACCATAAGCGCTATGTTAGGAGAGGGGTCAACAAGGCATATAGTGAACAGAATACCATCCCCACTGTGTAGCATGGTGGTAGCTCACTGATGTTTTGGGAGTGTGTGAGCTCTAAAGGTACAGGAAATCTTGTGAAAATGTATGGCAAGATGAATGCAGCATGTTATCACAAAATACTGGCAGACAATTTGCATTCTTTTGCACGAAAGCTGCACATGGGACATTCTTGGACTTTCCATTAAGACAATGAACGTAAGCACAAGGTCAAGTTGACCCTACAGTGGTTACAGCAGAAAAAGGCCATCACAGTCTCCTGACTGTCATCGAGCCACTCTGGGGAGATCTCAAACGTGCGGTTCACACAAGACAACCAAAGACTTTGTATGACCTGGAGGCATTTTTACAGCTATACCACCTGTAAGAATTCGGGGCCTCATAGAAAATTATTACCAAAGAGAGGATGCTGTCAGTGATGCTAAAGAGGCCAATACACAGTATTAAGAACTAAGGGTATCCAGACTTCTGAACAGGGGTCAGTTAATGTTTTTCCTTTGTTGCCATGGTTTGTTTTCTGATTGTGCCATTCTGTTATAACCTACAGTTGAATATGAATCCCATAAGAAATAAAAGTTCTCTGCACATGTTTTCCCTGCTTAATCATGTTTTCTTTACAAATGGTATATACAGCTCTGTAAAAAATTACAAGACCACTGCAACTTTTTCTTTCCTTTCCCAAAAAGTTGAAAAGGAAGGCTTTGAGTGAGGAACAGAAGGGTTAAAATTAAGAGACCACTGCAAATTAAATGCTTCTGTTCCTCACTCAAAACCTTCCTTTTCAACTTTTTTGGAAAAGAAAGAAAAAGGTGCAGTGGTCTCTTAATTTTTTCCAGAGCTGTATATTACCATTTTCCCAGGGTAAGAACAAGGTGCAAGATTTTGTCCAGTTGAGGGTTGTGTATGTGGGGAGGGGTTATAGATTTGTCCAGTTGAGGGTTGTATATGTATGTGGGAAAGGGTTATAGATTTGTCCAGTTGATGGTTGAGTGTGTATGTGGGGAGTGGGCTGTAGTCAATTTGGTTCTGGGGTCATGTTCATGTGGCCTATGCTGTAGAAAAGAAACAGTTCTTGTGGCAAAGGCTTTGGTCTTGATAGGCCCTCAACCTTCTTCCAGAGGGGAGGGCTCTGAACAGTCAATTTCCAGGGTGAGAGGGATATGCCCCAATCATTTCTGCTCGTCTCTGCATCCTGGATGTGTGTAGATTTTGTAGAGACAGCAGATTTCAGTCAATCACCCTCTCTGCAGAGCAGATGATGCGCTGCGGCCTACCCTTGACTTTGGCAGTGGCTGCAGTGTATCAGACAGTGAAAGAGAAAGTCAGGATGGTCTCTATGATGGCAGTATAGAAATGCACCATTATAGTCATTGGCAGGTTGAACTTTTTCAGCTACCGCAGGAAGCACATCCTCTGCTGTGCCTTCTTTGTAAGAGAGGTGATGTTCAGCTCCCACTTGAGGTCCTTTGCGATGGTGGTGCCCAGAAAGCAGAAGGACTGGGGAGCCACCCACGGCAATGGGGGGAAGGGCATCTGGGCTTCTCCTGAAGTCCTCTATTATCTCGGCTGTCTTTAGGGTGTTGAACTCCAACTTATTCTGACTGGCTCATCTGACTGACTCGTCTCAATCAAAAATAAGTCCAATGAGTTTTGAGGGGGTGTTCCAGTTTAAACTTCCTACTTGGAACTGAGAAATTCCGACCTCTGAGTACAAATGGAACGCGCCATTAACCACCCTGTGTTAGCCACCTGGTGTTAGCCACCTAGAGTTAGCCACCCTGCGTTAGCCACCTAGCCTTGAGCCTCCTGAGTAAAATCTAAAATCCTCTTCCTCAAACGTCACACGCAGTGGCCAAAATGATATGTCACCAGGGTTAAATTCCTAATACCATTAACTTTAAATGGGAAAAGATTTAGCTTGTTAAGCTGATTAATCTCTGGCTTCATTAATTAAAACAATTGCAAACAATGAGTGTCTCAGTTACCTAATTTAGTGATTAACATATCCAGAAAGTTTAATGTATTTGGCAGATTTTTTGAACATTTCTTAAAATCAGTGAGGTTTATAGCGCCACCATGAGAGCTAGCTGTTTGTTACTTTCAAGGTTCGTTCCTGGCCTTGGGGTTTATCTGTAAAGCAAGTAGCATCTTTCTAGGATAATCCTTTTAGTATTTATAGAGGCCACATTGTTTCAAAATGGAGGAAATATTTAGGAAAATTTAGGAAAAAAGACCACAGAGACTTTTTTGGTCATCATGAGAAGGGGCATATCTGGAACTTTGGTTGCATGTCTCTAAAAACATTCGGTTAATGAGATATGAGGTTAACTTTTTACATTTTGACTGAGTGCTACTGTGTCACCATGAGGTGTATCGGTACCATAATGGCAACAGTCCTTCGGTCCTTGGCCGTTTCCAATCAAGTTTGAAGCATTTTGAACCAGAGGGGAATGAGCTATGGGCCTCTGAAAATGGCCCTGGAGAGGAATAATAACAATTAAAGCTGCAAGCAGTATTTAGCGGGTTTAAGCATTGAAGCTATTAATAGCTGGAATAAAAAAATAAAAGCTACTTACATCCATTGTTGCAAGCAATACACACGTTTTCTTCTCCTATAGCGCCCCCTTGTGGCCAACTTAAAACATAATTAACACAAAATAAAATCATAACCATGATCATGTGTAGCAAATGTAGTCTCACTGAGTGGAAAAGACCAAAATATATTTTGTAATGGCTATTATGCCGTCACTGGCCAAACGGAATTTACTTGCATGTTTAATTGCAATAGTTTTCAGGACATTTACCTCAGTTGGTATTATTATAAAATGTTCTGCCTCAGATAAATATGGATACATCAAGAATCTGACACTATCAGAGCAGTACAACACCTTAAGCACCAAACAATGTAACTAGGTAGTTGTTGGAATTTTTTTGAATGTAGTACATGTAGCCTAATTGTATGGTAAATATAACTGAATGGAATTTTCAGTCTTCTCCAGTGCAGAGCATATTAATGAATTCAGCTTTTGCTGGTTGTAAGTTTATGATGGGCTAAGAACAGATAATCATTATCTTTGTCAAAGGTATGTTTACTTAAGTATGTGTATCAACATCAATGATTGAGCAAACTTAGATTTTTGTTTAATTTTAATGATCTAAAAACTATTACAGATGGCAACAATATAGCCAACACCTTTCCAGATTTTATTTTATTTGGAAAATACCCTCCCTATACTTAATGTAAAAATATGTGGATTTTGGTAGGGCATGGGCATAGGCATAAATCATTGGTTCTAATGTTCATGTCACCAGAATGATTTAAGGTAAACCAATGCTAGTTTAGACAGAGACTCTTTTAGCATTTATTTTTGATGAAATAATCATGGAAACATTGCATTCCACTAAACATTTGCTTATATTAGCAAGTCATTGTTCAAATAAAAAAAGAGAATTAGCTTAGCTATATGAGCATAGATTACCTACTAAGGCTTGAAAGCATGACACCATCCCTAAATGGTCAAATTATTATTAGCTAAACCGTACGTTATATTGATCATGTCACCAGAATGTTTTTTGAAGGACTATCGTTAGATTAAACTAAATATATTTCCATTAGCTAACATTACTAGCTAGATATCAACAATAGAGCTAACTAGTCTGCTAGGTTGCATTCCACTAAATATTTGCCTATAGTAGCAAGTAATTGTGCAAATGGAAACAGTGGATTAATTAGCTACTGAGGCTGGAATTCATAACACCCTATCTAAAAGGCAAATTATTAATAGCTAAACTGTGAGATATTATATTAATGTCATCAGAATAATTTTAGAGTAACTAACCAGACTCCTAATAAAAGCAACTAGCTGCTAATTAATGAGCCAATGTGAATTCCATGTACAGTATAGTGTGTTGCTTTGGGGGTTGAAGAAAGACAAAAATATATATATATATATTTGCGGGATGAAACACAGTGCCCCATGATTTCACATTATATTTGTAATTTTACAGACTCTCCTGAGGATTACGTACAACACATTCACTGCGGTACTGAAGAGTTTTTCTGCAAAAGATATCACTTGTACATTATATTAGAGGGATGGAAAATATAAGGCCTTTACACACAGCATTGTCCCAGGCTAAGACTGGCTCCAGGTCAGCTTAGGCTGCGTTCAAAAAAGTTTGTCAACCCTAGCCTAATGATTCACACTAGTCCTGGGATAATGGACAAATACAACACAATACCATTTTGCATTCTATGATAAGCTGCAAATGTTGCGTTCTCTCTGACATGCGAAGAATGTTACTGCTTTCTCATAACTACGCAAAGAAAGAGAAAACATTAGTCAACCTTAATTATTTTGACATATTTGCTGGATTTACATCCAAAGCAAGCTGCAATAACTACTTTTCTAAGATAGAGCAGGTGTACTGAAACGACAAATATTTGCAGAGTGAAAGGACCAAAACATACGAAGCTGTTGGTAATGGTGCACATCACAAGCATATGTAAATTAAGTGAAAGGGCAGCTTTTGTGATTGGACAATAAACGTTCTATGGTTTGTTTTTTACCCTGTTTCACACTGGTTATTTTGTCACAATTCTTCTGGAGCTAGCCCTGAAAGGTCGGTGCTAACACTGCTCCAGAGCATGGCCAGCTAGCCCTAGGCTAAGGTTGGTGCTTTCCCACTTCAAATTATGCGAGTGTGAACATTTGCTTAGCCCTGGGCATAGGAGGCCCTTAGCCCAGGGCTTAAGATGCTCTTAGACCTAGGCTAAGATGCAGTGTAAACACATCTAGTGTGGTTGGATGTGTTACACAATCAATCCCCAAAGCAAATGAGCTCAAGCAAATAAAAAACAATAACATAAAAATAGGATTTTTATATTAGATCATGTTCTCTCAATTAGCTTATATAGGCTCTAACCATTTCTTCTGTGCTCCACCATATAATATTCTTTAACCTATCTAAGTTTTATTCAAATTGTAATTTTGTTTGATTTATCATTTCCCCCACATAGTTAATCCATTTGAAAATGTAGCCTACACAACACAATTCACAGACTCACCACAGACATTCATTTTGAAGGCAACATCAACAACAATCTGAAGTCTTATTGTTGCTGACTAATCTCTAAAGTAGAGTGTTACTGTTGCTCCCAAATATTAAATAAATAATAGGGCTGCAAGTATAGAGCGGTATAGTTGTTTTTAACGGTTTAATTAGTGCAATTCGTTTAATACCAACTCCTTTACACGAATGGTACACAACCAGTTGCATGGATATCGTGGAGGTAGTAACAGCTGGCCACAATCAATGACATCAATTTTCTAACTAGAGTTGATATCGGTATACCCCTATATCCGCATCTCAGTGTATTGTCTAAGCCCATATAGCGTAATTTCATTGACAAAGTAATCATCCCCTCTTGAAAGTCATTAGCCACTGCACAACTTTTGTAGATGGCAGCTAGATTTTATCTACTACCTTGCTGGTTAAAACAAACTATTAGCTGGATACCGTACTAACCTGCTTACCGGTCAAGTTGATATAGGTCAGTAACCAAAACAAACGTGTTGGACATGCATTTGATATCCAAAGTGGGGCACTTTATCCGTACCAATAACGATTAGTAACTTCAGCACAATGGATGCAAATCTAATATTCTTAGCATGTATGGCTGCCTAATCCTATGGGCTATTAGGCTATTGTCATTCGACGTAACCATCCCATATTCACAATGACAGTGGATTAAAGTGATTTAACAAGAGGATTACAACACTAGTAATAACTTAATCATGAAGTATGGCGAATGAAACCATCAGGGATGTACATTACCATTACGCAGTATGACAGGATGCAGCAAAACAAATATACATCGCAAAGCCCAAATCAACGACATTACAGGTACCAAAGAAATAAGAACGTTCTCATAATAACAATGTTCCTTCGATGCTGTAAGATAGGTGTAATTTTCGTAGTTGATCGATTGAAAGTGCCACACAAATCCTCTCACACAAATCCTTTCCCTGGTTCCTCGCAATTTCCATGTTTTCCCAAAAAAGGCTTTGCCAGTAAATCCGCCACCAAATGCATTTCTTCTCCTCTATTGTGAGTTAAAAAGACAACAGGGCTCAGTACAAATCTAAACAAAAAACCTAACTCAAAGCATTACATCTAACAATCTAAACCTCACTAAAGAAAGAAAATAAATCTTAAATGTTCCTGCATTACGTGCTAACTAGTTTTACCTCAGTTAGGTAGCTAGCTCTCCGATCACACCACCTGAAAAATGCGCATGCAGCCAAGCAAGAAGGCTGCTACGTGCCAAAGAACAGTCACAATATGGCGAACTCGAAATCCGATTGGTTGAAGAATATGACAATCAACAACCTCCTCCCCATTTGCTTCAACAGAAGATGGGATTAACTCGAAATTCTATAGGTCTCAGCATAGATTTTCACCCGGAGACAGCACATCTGATTGGATAAAAGCTCTGATTTATCTGAGCTGCACTGGAAACAGCACAACTGAGGGAAAGAAAAGCAATGGAACTACGTCAGTAGATTGATGGCAACAAACGTTGTAAAATAAATCTAGCTTTAATGAAAATATATATACAATTATTAAAATATCATATCACTAGGCCAGCGAAAAATATCTTATTGTATACCAAATTATAACTTTATCAGGTCGTCAATGTTTTGTAATTACTAGCGACATAAAATGTTAACTAGCATGTTATTAATGACCATTTCTGAAATTTCCGCCGTAGTAAAAAAATACAAACACATTCCCAATTATCGTCTACCTTACTATTTTGTTCAATTGTCTTATATTTCATTATAGTTTTTATTGATGTTGCAAATGTCAGACTAGAGAGTTTTACCTACCTTACTTGTCGTCCGGTAAAGAAAAAAGACTGATCAACTTAACATTACATGATGTCTGGTCTGCCGCATATGTGGTATTTCACGATTTGAAACTTGTCTGCTAAAGATTGTTTATCAAACAAAGTCAGATACAGGTGACAAGATGAGTGACTCAGAGACAGGAAGGTAATCAAGATTTGAACTTCCGGTCAAATTGGTGAATCGTCTTGTTCAACCATCTTTGATCGCAGAGACATTTGGTCATTAATTAGCCAAACAAGCGCAACATAACCTTCATAAAGGTGTTTTTCACTGATCGGATTTGTCCATTATTAAATATGCAAAAATCGGGAAAAACTGCAAAATAGGCAGTGTATCAAATACTTCTTCTCCCCACTGTATTTATGTGTAAAACCACGCCCCTGCCCATGTTCATCTGTCAATGGCGGCCATGTTTTTTAACATACTAACATACTTTTGAAGATTATCGTCCATAGATGCCAAATATCTCAGTGCGTGAAGATCAGATATTTGTTGCCAGAGAAGTAACTTTTTTTGTGTCATCATCATCATCATCTTCTTCCGCTTCATCCGGGGCCGGGTCGCGGGGGCAGCAGTCTAAGCAGGGATGCCCAGACTTCCCTCTCCCCAGACACTTCCTCCAGCTCTTCCGGGGGGACACCGAGGCGTTCCCAGGCCAGCCGGGAGACATAGTCCCTCCAGCGTATCCTAGGTCTTCCCCGGGGTCTCCTCCCGGTGGGACGGGACCGGAACACCTTCCCTGGAAGGCGTTCCGGAGGCATCCGAAACAGATGCCCAAGCCACCTCAGCTGACCCCTCTCGATGTGGAGGAGCAGCGGCTCTACTCTGAGCTCCTCCCGGGTGACCGAGCTTCTCACCCTATCTCTAAGGGATCGCCCAGCCACCCTGCGGAGAAAGCTAATTTTGGCCGCCTGTATCCGGGATCTTGTCCTTTCGTTCATGACCCAAAGCTCATGACCAAAGGTGAGAGTAGGAACATAGATTGACTGATAAATTGAGAGCTTCGCCTTGCGGCTCAGCTCTTTCTTCACCACGACAGACCGATACATCGACTGCATTACTGCAGAAGCTGCAACGATCCATCTGTCAATCTCCTGTTCCATCCTTCCCTCACTCGTGAACAAGACCCCTAGATACTTAAACTCCTCCACTTGAGGCAGGCACTCTCCACTTCGCCTTGCGGCTCAGCTCTTTCTTCACCACGACAGACCGATACATCGACTGCATTACTGCAGAAGCTGCACCGATCCATCTGTCAATCTCCTGTTCCATCCTTCCCTCACTCGTGAACAAGACCCCTAGATACTTAAACTCCTCCACTTGAGGCAGGCACTCTCCACTTCGCCTTGCGGCTCAGCTCTTTCTTCACCACGACAGACTGATACATCGACTGCATTACTGCAGCAGCTGCACCGATCCATCTGTCAATATCCCGTTCCATCTTTCCCTCACTCGTGAACAAGACCCCTAGATACTTAAACTCCTCCACTTGAGGCAGGCACTCTCCACCAACCTGAAGTGGGCAAGCCACCCTTTTCTGACTGAGGACCATGGCCTCGGATTTGGAGGTTGCCCAGGTTGCTCTGATAGTGGCCTTCTGCATTGTTGGGTCTGGCGTATCGCATCTTCCTCTTCACAATACCCCATAGATTTTCTATAGGGTTAAGGTCAGTCGGGTTTGCTAGCCAATTAAAGAAAAGGGATACCATGGTCCTTAAACCAGGTACTGGTAGCTTTGGCACTGTGTGCAGGTGCCAAGTCTTGTTGGAAAATGAAATCTGCATGTCCATAAAGTTGGTCAGCAGCAGGAAGCATGAAGTGCTCTAAAACTTTCTGGTAGACAGCTGCGTTGACCTTGGACCTCAGAAAACACAGTGGACCAACACCAGCAGATGACATGGCACCCCAAACCATCACTGAATATGGAAACTTTACACTGGACTTCAAGCAACATGGATTATGTGCCTCTCCTCTCTTCCTCCAGACTCTGGGACCTTGATTTCCAAAGGAAATGCAAAATGTACTTTCATCAGAGAACATAACTCAGCAGCAGTCCAGTCCTTTTTGTTTTTAGCACAGGCGAGACACTTCTGACGCTGTGTCTTGTTCAAGAGTGGCTTGACACAAGGAATGCGACAGCTGAAACCCATGTCTTGCATACATCTGTGCATGGTGGTTCTTGAAGCACTGACTCCAGCTGCAGTCCACTCTTTGTGAATCTCCCCCACATTTTTGAATTAGTTTTGTTTCACAGTCCTCTCCAGTGTGCGCTTATCCCTATTGCTTGTACACTTTTTTCTACCACATCTTTTCCTTCCCTTTGCCTCTTTATTAATGTGCTTGGACACAGAGCTCTGTGAACAGCCAGCCTCTTTAGCTATGACCTTTTGTGTCTTGCACTCCTTGTGCAAGGTGTCAATGGTTGTCTTTTGGACAGCTGTCAAGTCAGCAGTCTTCCCCATGATTGTGTAGCCTACAGAACTTGACTGAGAGACCATTTAAAGGCCTTTGCAGGTGTTTTGGGTTAATTAGCTGATTAGAGTGTGGCACCAGGTGTCTTCAATATTGAAACTTTTCACAATATTTCTGAGATACTGAATTTGGGGTTTTCATTAGTTGTCAGTTATAATCATAAAAATTTAAAGAAATAAGTACTTGAAATATATCGGTCTGTGTGGAATGAATGTATAAATTGTACAAGTTTCACTTATTGAATGGAATTTCAGAAATAAATTGACTTTTTGATGATATTCTAATTTTATGACCAGCACCTGTATATATTCTGGGGTATGCATGGATAAATTACCTCTGTCCATAGATAAAAATCGGACAATGTCTTCTATAGGAGTAGATTTTAAGTGTTTATCACATATTCAAAATGTCAGAAAACCATCAAGGCGGAGGTAATGGTTTTCAATGGCAAATATATTCCCTGTGAGGACATGGAGTTATCCACAGTTTTTTCAGTCTCTATGTCAAATGGAGTAAGTGGCGTGAACTTCTAATAGATGTCTGGCTCAGCATTGACCCTGTGTGATCAGTCGGAAAATGCTTGCACTTGGTATGTCCTTTCATGGTTCTGAACATGCGTAGTAAGTGTTATTATAATATGATCAACAGTGTTTCATTAATATGCTTATAAGTGCCAAACCACGCCCACTGGAAGGTTTATTGGTCAACAGTGGGCACATCTTTTGACATACCGGTTTGGCTTACACATCTTTTACAGACCTTGGTCTAAATATCTTAGTATGTGAAAATTGGACATTTGGTGCTAAAGGAGTAGCATTTCAACATGTGTATCTAGTTGGATTATAATACGATTAACGGTTGCTCAAAAATATGCCTATATGTACAAAACCACACCCAGTTGAAAGTTTGTTTAATTGCAACCAATTTTTTCACATACAGGCTTGCCTTATACATCTTTTACAGACCATGGTCTAGAGAAACCAAATATCAAAGGATGTGAAGATCAGACATTTAGTGTTATAGTGTCCTATATTCACCCAAGTTATTGTGGGAAGCTTGTGGAAGGCTACCTGAAACATTTGACCTAAGTCAAAGGCAATGCTACCAAATACCAATTGAGTGTATGTAAGCTTCAGACTCTGGGAATGTGATGAAAGAAATAAAAGCTGAAATAAATCATTCTCTCTACTATAATTTGGACATTGCATATTCTTAATATAAAATGGTGATCTAACTGACCAAACACAGGGACTTTTTTCTAGGATTAAATTGCTGATTAAATTGTGAATTAAATGTATTTGGTTAAGGTGTATGTAAACTTCTATGCACCATATGACAAGATACATCACTAATGAGCTGGTGGCTAAGCAACAACACCATAGACTAAGCTCAATTACTTTGTACTCGACCTGTAAAAATACTGAAACAAAGACAGTATCCAGTCAAGAAGCCAAATGTACAGTACTCGCGAAACATTTGCACACACCTACTCATTCAAGGGTATTTCTTTATGTTTAGTATTTTACACAGTCTAGAATAATAGTGAAGACATCAAAACTAATATCATGTATGGAATAATGTAGTAACCAGTAGTGTTAAACATACAATAAATTTATATTTTAGATTCTTCAAAGTAGTCACCCTTTGCCTTGATGGCAGCTCTCCACACTATTAGCATTCTTTCTACTGGCTTTATAAGGTACCTATAATGCTTTTCCAACAGTCTTGACCGAGTTCCCACATATGCTAAGCATTTGTTGGCTGCATTTCCTTCACTCTGCGGTCCAACTCATCCCAAAACATCTCAATAAGATTGAGGTCTGGTGATTGTGGAGGCCAGTATAGAGATGCTGCAGCACCAAATGCTCTAAATAGATTTGAACTTAGTCCTTCCACATGAGAGGCACTGTCTTTAACCACTACGCGACGGCATTACACATTTCAGCAGTTGCTAGATTCCATTGAGGATTGTGTTAAACTGACTAAAGTTTCATATTAAGTATTAAGTTTACCACCACATAGCGTCTATGAACTGTATTGCTTTTGTCACTGGCCGTTTTAACTACTTATTAGCCAGTAATAGGCTTACTAGTATCTACTAACTTCCTAGGAATAATCATAAGAATTGAGCAATTGCTAGCGAGACTGAAGATGAACTATTCCATGCCAGAAACAGTCGCAATATAACCGTATACAGTTTCAGTTAAGGCTTACTATAACGTAACTACGTTGTTAAGCCATCAAATACTTTGAAAATCCACCAGAAACAGTCGCAATATAACCATAAACTGTTTTATTTCAGGCTTACTATAATGTAGATAATGTAGATACTAACGGTTTTAGCCAGCGAAGGTTTCGTCTATACAGAATAATTCACAATGCATACTTTGCTTTGCCTGCGAGGAAATGCGACCTCAGGACCTATAGTTTACAAGTCTGCTTCTGTAAACACTACGCTAATTAACAAGGGGTAGTCAGTCAGTCGCTCGCTCACTCACTCGATTGCTCACTCACTCACTAAGACACATTCGCTCTTCTTAGCTGGCTCAGCCAACGGGAAACTAAAGATTATCTAAAAAGAGATCCTTTAAACATAATTATCTCCATTCTACACAGTACATGAAATGGACAGGACTTATCCGACATGTTTTAATAAAAGACCAGGGGTCTGGGTGGTTTTCAAAGTCTCCATTTTCAAAACACAAACTATCCAAAAGTACTCTATAATGTACAAAACTAATGGAAGGCTGTCAAGAAAGGGGGGGTGGGGAGGCTATTTGCCTCACACATCTGGTACTCTAAAAATTTGGACAGGGTTGGCAGGTCTGTTTTTGTTTTGTACTGATTATTTCATCATTGATATGTTATAGACCTAAAATTATAAATAAACTATTCATTAACCCATTAAAACCCATTAACGCTTTATTGCAAAATATGAGCCCAGGTAAATATATACAGAAAAATCGTCTTCACCATACACAAATGCCTAAAGCTCTCCAAAATGCCGTTCCAATTGGTATTGATTATTCTTGAAAGGCTTGTTATATCCTGACTTAAATTAACTTGAAAATCTATGACATTTGCTGATAAAAATCCCCAAATAAGTTCACTGTCCAATTTTTAGGAAATGTAACAAAAGCAATGCAGCTGTCAAGGTTGCCAAATGTTTTTCCACCTGTGTGGAAACACAGGGATTATGAAAAAACACAGGATGTTTCAATTATCAAGGCAGTGCAATTTATAACAAAGTAATGACAGTTTGACAGCTTTGCGAAAAAAGGTTGTGTAGCAGTTAGAACAATCTAATGACAACAATTTATTTTTGTTTCAAATACAGTATATTCAATACAAAACATAACAATGAAAAGTGAAATGCAAAGCCATAAAAGAGAATTAACACAGAATTAATGAACAACATAATTTATTTTTCTCTGATTTGTGATTTCTGACAGATTTTGAGTTTTCTGAAGGAGACAGTGCTGGTGATGCAGCTGGTGGTTCATTTCCCATGGCAGCCTATAAAGGCGGAGGTAAGAGAGCCTTCTTAATATCAATAAAAAAAAGTTTTTACAAAAATCTACAAAATTGCATTTGTAAAAGTCAGACAATAAAACATTCAATTACCCAACAATAACCTTTTTTGATATTAGGATATTTCATGTAAAGGACATTAACAGTGCTCTACATACTGTGCCCTCCATACAATGCCTTCCATAAATATTGGCCTTCTTGTTAAAAATTTGCAAACAAGGCTGTTGTAAGAAGGGTTTTATAAATACATTTGATTGATTGATTGATTGAAGGCTATGAACAAATGTCATTGTTATTTAGTAACTTGATTTTAAAATATAAGAAGGTAATTAGTAATACAAGAGAAATCTAAACTATACAGTGCCTTTATAAAGTATTCAGACCCCTTTCTCCACATTTTGTTGCATTGTAGACTTAATTTATACTTATTAAAGATATCAGTGCTGCCAACACAATACCCGATAAAGACAAAGCAATACTTTTTTAATTGCTTCCAATTTATTGAACATGAAAAACATACCCTTTCCCATTCTACATTTTGTCTGTATGTTCTCTACCACTAGCAGCACCATTAAAAAAAAAATGTGAATGTACTGTACTTAGTGAAGTGGCAATTCTGATTCCTATGTTTTGTATGTTTTTGGACAGTGAAGCTAAAACCTTAAATCTATTCTGTTTTGTATACAAGATAAATGATAAATGTCTTTAATAATATGATAGTAGATGATTTTGTTACTAGTTAAGGAAATGTACTTACAGTCATTTTTAATTGTAAAGTATTGTTTTACTAATTAAAATCTCCCTCCTGGTTTAGCTGGAATTGTCAACCCAGCCTACATGGCAGAGATGGACTCCAATGAACCTATGCCACCAATGCCACAGATTCCTCCATGGCTTGCTGAAGCTGGGGAGGACAGCAGCAATGTGGCCCCTTCTCAGAGGGCTCAGCTGAGACTGCCCTGGACCCCTACCAACCTCCGCCGTCTAGCTCCACTGCGTCTCAGCACCCACTCCAATGACTCCTTCCTCCTGGCTGACTCCCCGGCAACACAGGAGGGCACTGAGCCCCAACCACCACTGCCCCTACAAGATGGCCGTGGTCGAGGAACCCACATGTAGTCATCCTTTCAAAAAAAACATTTGGTGCCTTTATTCTCTAAACTTGGATCCAGGTTGTGAAGCCAACTGGTAAAAATCAAACTGCCAATATCAGACATCCTGCACATGCTTTTTAAACAAAATATCTTTGAGGGCATGTTATTTGTTGTTTAATCAGAATCCTTTATCCACAAACATTAAATTTGCAGTTTCAGTAAGCCTTGTTCTCTCCAAATAAGGCTTTCGGTGCTTGGATAATTGTCTTTTTCTTACATGTTTAGTTAATGTGAAAGAAGGACCAATTAGGAACTCTTTCATTTATTAATATAATTATTGCACCAACTCTAGGGTTTCAATAGCATAAGTTAACCTTGACACTAACTTTCCAAAATAATATACAGACTTAGGTTGTTTGGGAAAGTATTTTTGAAAGAATTTACACCTTTAAAATGTCAGCAATATGAAAAAAAATTGCCATTAAAAATATGGTTGTGGTATGGTAATCAATCATGTTCACATTATTTATGTTAAAGATTGAGAAATTATGTAAATGAAGAAAGTAAAAAGCATACCATTCTGGAACAGACCTATGTTGATGCTCAGATACTGTGGTAGACTAAGTGAGAACAAAGTCTTGAATAACACTAATCTAAAATCTGTGGTAGAGGTTGACAAAGGAGCAAATGTATTAGTTATAGTTATTGCTTTAGCCAGAGGTTAAACATTATAAGTTAGATTGCTATTATACTTTGGTTGGTAGGTGAGGGGGTTGATTCACTGGGTTAATTTAGTGGGTTGATGTGAGCCATGTGTTATAATCTTTCCTATGTGCTCCCCCTGGGCTATGATTTGATTGGTAAAAAATATTTTAGTTCTAATTTCAGATGAAAATAGTAGAGAAGTAAACTAAAATGTCATTATATTAATATCTTATATAAGTGGTTTTTGAGTGTGGTTACTGAAACACCTGTTGTTTGATTGATATAACTTATTTTTGTTGTGATTTCAGATTTGAATGGCAGAGAAGTAGAGTAAGATTTCATAACCTTGACGTTTTTGTCAAAATGTTTTGGAAAAGTGGTCGAAATAGCTTATTAGTAACAAGAATGTACTGTGAATTTGGTTTTGGTGTTATTATGATCTCCCTGTATTATGTACATAATAACAGGGAATGAATCATGAATCTAACACCAAATTAGACTGCCAAAACACTGAAAGATGAACACAGTAAAAAAGCAAACTGCTAAAAAGCAAAACTGCCAGAGGACCTGAGCAAATTTTTAAGAATTGTTCTATTTATATTTTATTTATTTAGATGCATTGTTCGCTCAGGTCCACTGTTATTATTATTGTTTTACTATTTGATGCAGCCAGTAGTTCAACCAGTAATGTAATGTCGAATTCGTTCTCTGAACTGTGTTAAATGAAATCTCTCACATTTATTTATTTTCTTTAAGCACTTTGAAATGCATATCATGTAAGCTCCATAAATAAAATTACATTTGATTTGGCCAATTTAGTAGACCAGGCTGTAAATTACTTTGAACTTTAGAAAATAAGTAGCCATATTTAAACCATGAGCGGTAGCTGGCGGTATGTTTCGGTTTGATCCTAGAAACTGGATTCGCTTGTAAAATGCAATGTCACCCCAAAAAATGTTGGGGCTAGATATTTAATGAAAGCATTCCTTAAAGTCTCTGGGAGGGGTGCTGGAAAGTGCTCCGACTGGGGACTCTATCGTTCTACTGGGGGACTTCAACGCCCACGTGGGCAACGACAGTGACACATGGAGGGGCGTGATTGGGAGGAACGGCCCCCCTGATCTGAACCCGAGTGGTGTTCAGTTATTGGACTTCTGTGCTAGTCACAGTTTGTCCATAACGAACACCATGTTCATGCATAAGGGTGTCCATCAGTGCACGTGGCACAAGGACACCCTAGGCCGCAGGTCGATGATCGACTTTGTTGTCGTCTCATCTGACCTGCGGCCGTATGTCTTGGACACTCGGGTGAAGAGAGGGGCGGAGCTGTCAACTGATCACCACCTGGTGGTGAGTTGGATCCGATGGCAGGGGAGGAAGCTGGACAGACTCGGCAGGCCCAAGCGTACTGTAAGGGTCTGCTGGGAACGTCTGGCCGAGTCTCCTGTCAGAGAGATCTTTAACTCCCACCTCCAGCAGAGCTTCGACTGGATCCCGAGGGAGGCTGGAGATATTGAGTCCGAGTGGACCATGTTCTCCACCGCCATTGTCGAAGCGGCCGCTCGGAGCTGTGGCCGTAAGGTCTCCGGTGCCTGACGAGGCGGCAATCCCCGAACCCGGTGGTGGACACCGGAAGTAAGGGATGCCGTCAAGCTGAAGAAGGAGTCCTATCAGGCCTGGTTGGCTTGTGGGACTCCTGAGGCAGCTGACGGGTACCGACAGGCCAAGCGGGCTGCAGCCCGGGTGGTTGTGGAGGCAAAAACTCGGGCCTGGGAGGAGTTCGGTGAGTCCATGGAGAAGGACTATCGGCTGGCCTCGAAGAGATTCTGGCAAACCATCCGGCGCCTCAGGAGAGGGAAACAGTGTTTACAGTAGAGGTGGGCAGCTGTTGACCTCAACTGAGGATGTCGTCTTCGTACTTCGAGGATCTCCTCAATCCCGCTGTCACGTCTTCCATTGACAAAGCAGAGGATGAGGGCTCAGAGGTGGACTCGTCCATCACCCGGGCTGAAGTCACTGAGGTGGTCAAGAAACTCCTCGGTGGCAAGGCACCGGGGGTGGATGAGATCCGCCCTGAGTACCTCAAGTCTCTGGATGTTGTGGGGCTGTCTTGGTTGACACGCCTATGCAACATCGCGTGGCGGTCGGGGACAGTGCCTCTGGGATGGCAGACCGTGGTGGTGGTCCCTCTTTTTAAGAAGGGGGACCGGAGGGTGTGTTCCAACTATAGGGGGATCACACTTCTCAGCCTCCCCGGGAAAGTCTATGCCAGGGTTCTGGAGAGGAGAATACGGCCGATAGTAGAACCTCGGATTCAGGAGGAACAGTGTGGTTTTCGTCCGGGCCGTGGAACACTGGACCAGCTCTATACCCTCTACAGGGTGTTGGAGGGTTCATGGGAGTTTGCCCAACCAATCCACATGTGTTTTGTGGATTTGGAGAAGGCATTCGACTGTATCCCTCGCGGCATCTTGTGGAGGGTGCTTCGGGAATATGGGGTCCTGGGTCCTTTGCTAAGAGCTGTCAGGTCCCTGTACAACCGAAGCAGGAGCTTGGTCCGCATTGCCGGCAGTAAGTCAAACTTGTTCCCAGTGCATGTTGGACTCCGGCAGGGCTGCCCTTTGTCACCGGTTCTGTTCGTAATTTTTATGGACAGAATTTCTAGGCGCAGCCAGGGGCAGGTTTGGGGACCACACAATTTTATCTCTGCTCTTTGCAGATGATGTTGTCGTGTTGGCCCCTTCTAACCAGGACCTTCAGCATGCACTGGGACGGTTTGCAGCCGAGTGTGAAGCGGTGGGGATGAAAATCAGCACCTCCAAATCCGAGGCCATGGTCCTCAGTCGGAAAAGGGTGGCTTGCCCACTTCAGGTTGATGGAGAGTGCCTGCCTCAAGTGGAGGAGTTTAAGTATCTAGGGGTCTTGTTCACGAGTGAGGGATGGATGGAACGGAGATTGACAGACGGATCGGTGCAGCTTCTGCAGCAATGCAGTCGATGTATCGGTCTGTCGTGGTGAAGAAAGAGCTGAGCCGCAAGGCGAAGCTCTCGATTTACCAGTCAATCTACGTTCCTACTCTCACCTATGGTCATGAGCTTTGGGTCATGACCGAAAGGACAAGATCCTGGATACAGGCGGCCGAAATGAGCTTTCTCCGCAGGGTGGCGATCCCTTAGAGATAGGGTGAGAAGCTTGGTCACCCAGGAGGAGCTCAGAGTAGAGCCGCTGCTCCTCCACATCGAGAGGGGTAAGCTGAGCATCCATGATGGTATAGGGGTGCATTAGTGCACATCTGCATGGGTGACTTGCACATCTGTGAAGGCACCATTAATGTTTAACTATATATGCAGGTTTTGGAGCAACGTACAGTGAGGAGAACAAGTATTTGATACACTGCCGACTTTGCAGTTTTTCCTACTTACAAAGCATGTAGAGGTCTGTGAGAGACGGAATCTAAAACAAAAATCCAGAAAATCACATTGTATGATTTTTAAATAACTAATTTGCATTTTGATACATGACATAAGTATTTGATCACCTATCAACCAGTAAGAATTCCAGCTCTCATAGACCTGTTAGTTTTTCTTTAAGAAACCCCCCTGTTCTCCACTCATTACCTGTATTAACTGCACCTGTTTGAACTCGTTATCTGTATAAAAGATAGTTCAAGATGACGGTCAATCTCCCTCGGTCTGGGGCTCCATGCAAGATCTCACCTCGTGGGGCATCAATGATCATGAGGAAGGTGAGGGATCAGCCCAGAACTACACGGCAGGACCTGGTCAATGACCTGAAGGGAGCTGGGACCACAGTCTCAAAGAAAACCATTAGTAACACACTATGCCGTCATTGATTAAAATCCTGCAGCGCACGCAAGGTCCCCCTGCCAATGACCATCTGGATGATCCAGAGGAGGAATGGGAGAAGGTCATATGGTCTGATGAGAGTTTTTGGTCAAAACTCCACTTGCCGTGTTTGGAGGAAGAATGAGTACAACCCCAAGAACACTATCCCAAGCGTGAAGCATGGAGGTGGAAACATCATTCTTTGGGGATGCTTTTCTGCAAAGGGGACAGGACGACTGCACCGTAATGAGGGGAGGATGGATGGGGCCATGTATCGAGAGATCTTGGCCAAGAACCTCCTTCCCTCAGTAAGAGCATTGAAGATGGGTTGTGGCTGGGTCTTCCAGCATGACAACGACCCAAAACACACAGCCAGGGCATCAAAGGCGTGGCTCCGTAAGAAGCACCTCAAGGTCCTGGAGTGGCCTAGCCAGTCTCCAGACCTGAACCCAATAGAAAATCTTTGGAGGGAGCTAAAAGTCAGAATTCTTACTGGTTGGTAGGTGATCAAATACTTATGTCATGCAATAAAATGCAAATTAATTACTTAATCATACAATGTGATTTTCTGGATTTATGTTTTAGATTCCGTCACTCACAGTTGAAGAGTACCTATGATAAAAATTACAGACTTCTACATGCTTTGTAAGTGGGAAAACCTGTGAAATTGGCAGTGTATCAAATACTTGTTCTCCCCACTGTATCCTGCCATCCAGACGTCTTTTTCATGGAAGAAAATGCCAAATCACATTCTGCAGGTAGTAGAACAGCATGGCTCCATAGTAAAAGAGTCTGGGTGCTAAACAGGCCTGCCTAAAGTCCAGGTCTGTCACCAATTGTAAACATTTTGAAAAATGCGACAAAGGAGAGCCCAGATGTTCAGCAGCTGAAATCCTATATCAAGCAAGAATGGGCAAACATTTAATTTTCAAAACTACAGCAATTGGTCTTCTCAGTTCCCAAATGCTTACAGAGTATTGTAAAAAGAGGTGATGCAACACATCGGTAAACATGGCCCTGTCTCAACTTTTTTGAAACGTGTTGCTTTCCAAAAACAATAAAATGTCTCAGTTTCAACTTTTGATATGTTGTCTTTATACTCTTTTCAGTTAAATATAGGGATAAATGGGCACCTGAAATTTGGACAAAAATAAATGTATTTGGGTAGTAAGTGTTTATTTGTACAACCACATAAAATGCAATCCTCAGTTTAGTCATTGTAACAATCATGCCCTTGTAGTACCAGCTGCATTAAAGCTTGGTCAGTTGTTGTAAGTAATAGAGTACATGACAGTGTCATCAGCATATAGATGAACTTTGCACTTTCTTACGTCATCACCGATATTGTTTATGCAGAGAGTGAATAGTAATGGACCAAGGATAGAACTTTGTGGGACCCCTTTTTACCAAATCCCGTGGCTCTGACTGGATGCCATCAACTTTAACAGCCTGGGACTGTATTCACAATTTTTTTAATCTTACCACTAGGAGGACTCCTAAACAGCACTAAAAGTTCCTACCTAAGAGTTTCCTCTTAGAACCTATTCACAAACCTGTAAAGACCAACTTTTACTAAGGAATGGGGAGAAGTCTTAAGCTAAGAGAAAGGGCTGGGTTGACCCCGTTGCTATGAATGATGTGTTCCATAAACAAACCTACTTCCACATTGTTTGGCTGATCGGGGAGGGGTCTCTGTCATTTAATAAATCATAGCAATACTGTAGAACGATGTTTCATGTTGTCATACTGAAATAAAGATATTAAAAAGAAAAATGTAAGGTAAGTGTCACTGATTAAACATGAAACCAAGAATGACATACTGACTAGTCAAGATATGTTCAGCTAATTGTCAGACACTTGCAGCTCGTTAAGAAATGCACATTCATCTTTTGATGGTGCAATAATTTGTGCAATTAGGCCTGTGTGTCCCATCTATAGCACCAACACATGGTCCTTCTAAGAAACCGAATGAGATTTCAGACGATACGGAATCTGGAAAGGGCATTTATTGTTTTATGTAACATTCAAATGACAGCTGACTGAGATATACGTAGTTCGTCTGGGCTGCATTGCTGCATTTTCCCTGTGGCCAAGTAACGTAGAGTTGCCACAACCTTGATCTCTGGTGTTATTGGGATGTTTCTTTTTTTTGGTGAAGTGTCTGCATCAATGAATAGCTCCACTATGATCTTAATACCCTCACAATTAAGACGATACCTTTCTAAAAGTGTGGTAGATGTTCTTATTCTATAGTATATACTTATTCTAAGTATAATCCAGTAATTTAGTAAGGCCATTATGTGTTTCGACTGTTGTGGAAATTTATTGAACTGATGTATTCTTACTGAGTCTCCATGTTCAGATGAGAAAAGGAATGTTGATTGTGCTGTGGGAAAGGAAGTATGAGGTGTCGAGGTAAACGTAAATCTTCAGCAGGATGGGGGTAGATGCAGATCAATGGGTTTTAGGACAGGATAGAGGAAGATACACAACAGGGGGTAGGATGGATAAGGAACATATGTTGTTTTATGGTACGACCATGCAGATTCTTACCCCCACCCCTTCCTCTATAAGTATTGAATGTACTTTCAAATGCTTTAGAGACTATTCACTTCTTACTTGGTAACCTGTGTACTCTCTCCTTGCAAAAATAAAACTGTTTATTGTGCAATTGAGTTTTCCTACACTTTGGGGTGCTTGTTCGGGATCCTAATCCTGCTCGGTTTGAGTCTTTCTCCAAACAGGTTAACCGAGCACAGCAAGAGAGAGATCTCTGGAGCTCAAACCTCCCCCGAAAGAGGGCTATCCTTTGAGGGGTTGAGAAGGAGTGCCTGACTGGAGCCATGACTCATGCCTGATCAGTACAGGTGAGGAAATTGAATTTGGAGATAAGAGCACAATACAGTTAGCATTTGTAAAATACAGTTAGCTGCGGTGTAAAAGGTTGGACCTTTTATAGTATCTCACTTATGCGCTGACGAGCTTGCTGGGCACGTTGATTGAGATAAACTAGATTTACTGGGTAAATCGGGAACATGGGTAAGTGCGGCAGTAAACCATTGATCGTCCCTCGTAGTTACGTTGGGCCAGCAGAGATAATGAAAGATAAGTATGGTGTTTGGACATGTGAACAATTGTATCTCTGGGAGTATTAGGGCTTTCCAAAGAATGGCACCTTTAGCCAAAGACAGTTGCATGGATTGAAAGAGAAGTTGGAGGAATACGAGCGGGGGGAAATGTTGATTGGAAAGCTTATGGTATGTGGAAAGAAGAGACTGATAAAAGGTTTACGCAGAGTAATGTGGGACTACTGATCAATGTGTTCTGGCTTCTCCCACTAGGGTGGATGTTGACCTGGACTGCCCTCCTTCTGGCCAACCTCCATCCTATACAGCTGCCCCACTACGAAAGTCTGCAGCAGTTCCTGAACCACGGGTAGAAATGCCGCCAAAGCTGTCTCAAGATAGTCCCCCTCCTGCCCGGAAGATTTATCCTTCGCTCGCGGCCGACCTTGGCGCGACGTTCCCAATTGCTGGGAGGACCAGGAGCGTCACATTGTTTGGGCAGCTTGAAGGTCGGTTCCCCATGGTAGAAGTTACGAATCCAGATGCAGGAGGTGAAGACTACATGCCCTATTTTCGTCCACCGCCTGTGGTCGCCAGCTGACCTTAAAGACGTGGCCGCCCTCGCTACCCAACCTGGAAAAAGAAGGAGGAGAGGAATTAAAATGTGTTTTTCTCCAGATGCTTGAACAATATAAACCAAATATAGTCAAAGTGGAAATGGTAATGAAGAAAGCATTACAGCAAAGATGGTGAAGGGTGAAAGGAGACTGGCCCGTGCAGAATGCCCAGTATAATTGGGACGCTGGATCTCAATACAGGTTAACAATCATGGCGCTGTGTGGACGGGTAGGTGCCTTTTTCCCAAGACGGATGAACTGGGAGAAAATTTCTGACTACAAACTGATACAGCGAGAAAGAGTCACAGACTATCGTAATGAACTTGAGAAAGAATTTGAGATTCACAGCGGGATGGGCCGCAAACCAGATGGGGCTAATGATACTCCCTGGGAACAACAGTGTAAGATGAGACTGGTTGCAGGTCTGATATCAAGCACGTTGAAAAAGTTTACTAGGGCCAAAAAGATAAGAAAAAAGACGATAAAGGGAAGCGTGATACGAAACTACACATGGCCCAACTAGGTTTCTACAGCGGGTACGACCAAAGAGGCCAAGGACGTGGTAGAGCTAGAGGACGAGGACAGACTAAAGGCAGAGGACGAGGTTATGCTAACCGCTCCAATTCGGACAATGCCTGCCTCCGTTGTGGTCCGCTTGTACATTGGATTTGCGATTGTCCTGAAAAGGACATGAGAGAAAATGGCCAAAGGAATAGAGACAAATTTAATTCTGGTGGATGGGCGACTTGATTTTTTGACGGGTGAATATGTATACGGGTCATCGGAAGGCTTTTGTGCATGGTCTGTGCGAAAATGTGAGAGAGGTGTCTTGCTTTTTCGAAGTGGAGGGGTCAGACCCCCATGTCCCCCTCGGTAAACCTGTGTTTAGTACGTGAGAAAGCTTGGGTCTTTGGGTGAGAGGGTGCAATGAAGTAGTGGACTGGGTCCCTTGTCACATGGTGGGAGTGGAATTTTCCATAGCAGCCCAATACTATAGAGAAAGGTTTGGGTGAACGAGAAGTACATCTTGTGCCGCATGACGACTGGGTCCGTCAGGTCTGTGCAGTTCAGGTTGCTGCTACACATCCTAGGTTAGCGGAAGTTCCACCCTTCTTGTGGGCACAGCATAAATATGATGTTGGGCTAATAAACAATGCATAGCCTCTTGTAGTTACACCTAGAGGACCCCATAGACCATGCCAGGCTCAATACCCACTGAAAGCAGAGGCTATTGAAGATAGCTCCCGTGTTTAAAACATTGTTAGAGAAAGGCATAATTGTTCCATGTCCAAACAGCCCCTGTTGTACTCCTATTTTCCCAGTAAAGAGAGCCAAATTTGTTGGACAAACTGTGGCTTGGCGATTTGTAAATAAAGTTAATGAGGCAGTATATGTGCGCGCACCAATTGTACCTGATCCATATACAATTATGACCCAAGTCCTGGGCAATAGTCCGTTTTCTCTGTGGTCGACCTAGCTAATGCATTTTTTGTATTCCTGTGCACAAGGATTCACAATATTGGTTTGCATTTGAATTCTTCGGCCAATTGTACACATGGCCAAGATTGCCTCAAGGTTATTGTGAATCTCCTGCTCTGTTTGTGTTCGCGCTAAAAGATAACTTGGAAGGGTTCCAATTTAAACATGGCAGTACCCTTATCCAATACATTGATGGTCTTCTTTTCTGTTCCCCAGATAAAGATACGTGTGAAAAAGACATTGTGCTGTTGTTACAGTACTTGGCCTCGCAAGGTCATGAAGCCAGTTTGATTAAGCTACAGTTTGTCCAGAAGGAAGTTATTTTTATGGGCCATAAACTAACACCAGAGGGTAAAAGTCTCAGTGCAGACAGGATAGAAGCCATTATTGGCATCCCAAAACTTCTCACTAAAACTCAACTTCTGTCCTTTCCGGGCATGACAGGTTTCTGTAGACAACGGGTTCCTGAATATGCTTGTTTGATACAGCCCTTGCAGGACATGGCCTATGGCCAGAAGCTAGCATCACATGATAGAGTAGTGTGGACTACTGAGGGTGATGCTTCTTTTACTTCTTTGAAACAGGCCCTGGCTACCTCTCCTACTTTAGGGCTCCATGATCCTAAAAATAATTTTATTCAAGCAGGGTGTGAAAAGGATGGTTATATGTCCTCTGTATTAATGCATAAACATGGTGATAAGTTGAGGCCAATTGCATACTTCTCTTCTAACCTGTATGCTGTAGCATAAAACCTTCCCTTTCGTCTGAGGGCTGTGGCAGGGGCAGCAGACGCTATTTTGCGATCACAGCCTCTGGTGTGTTATCAGCCACTCAAGCTACAAGTTCCTCACTCTGTTGCCCCCATTTTGTTAGAACACAAGACTAGTCATCAGTCAGGTGCTAGGTTTCTGCATTACCATAACATTTTACTGTCGTTACACCATCTCACTGTTGTAAGGAGTCCTGTTTTGACTGCCTCTCCGCTATTAACCAACAGTGTACACCTCGTGCTGACTTGTCTGATGAACCTCTACCCAATAGTGACTTTGTTTTTTATGTTGGTGGGTCTGCTAGTAAATCTCCTACTTCCACTGTTAATAATGTAGGTTATGCCATTGTCACTGATCATGATGTGGTTGATGGACACAGACTGCCACACCATCACTCCGCTCAGGCTGCGGAGCTGTTTGCTCTCACTCGAGCTTGCATCCTTGCTGAGGGTCAAAGTGTTACCATTTACACAGACAGTAGATATGCTTTTAGTGTTGTGAATGACTTTGGTACATCGTGGAAAATGCGGGGGTTTATTACTTCTTCTGGCGCACAGATCCAACATGGCCAACTTATTTGTAACCTGTTGGAAGCTGTCTTGTTACCTAAGGAAGTGGCCATATGTAAATGTGAGGCTCATACTACAGGCAGAGATGTTTTTCCCTTGGCAATCGCAGAGCAGATGCAGCTGCCAAAGTTGCTGCTCAGGCCCTCTGCACATCTGAACCCTACGGTCACCCTCTCTGACCTTGTTGAAGCACAATCTCAGGCTTCACCTAAAGAGAGAACCGCCTGTAAAAAAGCAGGGGCATCCTATGTCAATACGGTCTGGATAGGCCCTAATGGTAACCGCTGTTTACCAAAATGTCAGTTTAATTCCAATACTGGATGGTAAATATGGTAAATAAGTATTGGTATACACAAGGCTTTATGAATTCTACTCAACATTTTTGTTCAAAGTGCCTAGTGTGTTTGATGTTTAATGTAGGGCGGGGACAAGCAGTCCCCCAGTCTAGCCATCCTCCCCGTGATGATGGATTTTATTGAGTTGAACCCCTGTGATAGAAATAAATATTGTGTTGTGTTTTTTGATATGTTTTCGAAATGGGTTGAGGCTTTCCCAGCTGGGAAGGATGATGCATCAGCAGTTGCTAAGGCACTATTGACTGAAATCATACCCAGATGGGGAATTCCTAAGAAATTGTCAAGAGACAATGGATCACATTTTGTGAACGGAGCCATTCAGAAGATGTCTGAGTACCTAGGAGTTGATCTGAAGACGCACTGTGGCTACCACCTGCAGAGTGGAGGTGCAGTGGAGGGAGAAAATTGAACTATTAAAATGAAACTATCAAAGTTGGGTGAAGAGACAGGGTTTAACTGGGATAAAGCACTCCCCCTTGTGCTTACATATTTGAGAGGAAAGCCCAAAGTGAAAACAGGCCTCTCCCCTCATGAGGTCATCACTGGAAGACCAATGAACACAGGTACAAGGCACCCCTACTCACACAGACCTCACCACAGAACATGTGAATGATACAATGTTAACATACTGCACTAATCTGTCAAAGGTTCTGAACAACATCCACAGGAGTGTGAGAGCTGCTCTACCAACTCCCATTGAAAGCCAGCTGCACGACATCGAGCCTTGGGATTGGGTAATCATCAAGGACTGCAAGAGAAAGCACTGGAGCAAGCCACGCTGGTTGGGTCCATACCAAGTTCAACTGGTCACTCCGTCTGCTGTCAAAGTTGCTGAACGAGGAACCTGGGTCCACGCAACACACTGTAAGAAGGCTCCAGCTTATACGGCAAAATAATAAATTGAAGTTACCTAATGCCGGCGTGGGTTGTGGTGTTAGTAACCATCAAATACAACACAGCCTGCGACCATGGAGCCAGAGAGACAAGGACCAGGGATCCCCTTCAGGAGGTCCGGAGGAATGGGATGCACCATCGGGTGCCTGCTGATTTTAAGTATTGTCGTTGTCATACCGATATTGTGGATTTTCAAACTGCACTATGATGATCATGGACAGATTGTAAATATGACACCTAATGAAGCAAGGAAAGAGACATTTGTACACCATGAGAAAAGGCCTGGACGACAGATACAAATACGGCCTGATTTGGAACAGACTATGTTAATCTCTTGTGACATGATTAACTGCCCCCCGGATGGGGATTGCTATGTACTGACAAGCCCAGTGTTGATGCATAATAAGTGGTATTGGACTCACCTAAATACAGGTGGGAGCACTATGTTACCCTCCTCATACTATTTTCCCAACCATGTGAATAGGTGGGGATGTTAACATTAACATTTCCAAACCGCTAGGAGTAATCCAGGATGACTGGTGTTTCAGTACTGATGAAGACAACACCCCATGCAGACCACCTGACTACCCTAAAGGTCGACCCGCTATGATATGTCCCTTAACAGTCACACATACTACTGTAGTTCCTAATCTTGCACCATGTCGTCCTAAGCCAGGTAGAGTAAGGAGAGCACTGTTAGAGCCAGACAACATAGCCCTTAGGATGGTAGTTGACTATGCAAAGCACAAGAACATGACTAATTGTTGGATCAGTCAACACATACCAACATCCTCACATTCCGCTACGTTAACACCTATCCCATTTTCAGTAGCAGAATGCCAGGTGCATGGTTGGATGGAGGTGGCAGCACAAATGACGACGCCAGATAAGGACTGTTATAGCTCGTCAGACATTCCTGACCAGCCGAGTGAGGCCAACTTAAATTTGGTCTATATGGTGAATTTAACAATCGCCGTCGTCCTGTGGGAGTAAATATATCTAAATTATTTAGGTTAACCTACACCAAGCAAATAGGAGCATGTGGCTTCACTGTAAGGATACAAATAATCCTGGTGCAGACAGACTGTCGCACCAAGGAGGATGAAGTCAGATCAGGTATGACCTGTAATCCCTTAGCCTCAGGTTTCTCTGTTCGTATTGATGCAGAAATGGGGAGAAGTCACACATGGTCAAGTCCAAGCAAGTCTCAAGTCTTAACCATCAAGTCTCGAGTCAAGTCTCAAGTCACAGTTCAGATAAATCAAGCAAGTCAAGTCAAGGGTTCACCCTAAATAAGTCAAGTCGAGTCCTCATAAGTTTCAAGTCAAGTCACAGTACTAAAATAAATAGAGGTACATTTTTTTGATACATATTTATTTTTAACATTGGGGGGGACACCAGGGGCGATTCTTGGATTTTCATATTAGGTGGGCTCAGCCTCGATCAGTATATGCACGGTTGGTAAAAGGCGGAGTTGGTAAAATCAACATTTGTATGCCACATATTTTAATTCTAAGATAATAAATGTTTTTATTTTTCATATAAACTGTGATTCCCACAGTATTTTGGATGGAGCTCAGTACCTCTAGGGGGGTCCGGGGGCATGCACCCCCTGAAGATTTTTTTCTACATTTTAAAGATAAATACATTAATCGGTGCACTTTGAGTCACCCAAATCCACTGTTGAAAATAAATAATCCACCTGCCAATCGCCAAACCTATGAATTCTCTGATTTCGATATCTGCATCTGATCATCACATTTAAATTATTAAAATTCTCAGTGTTAAGCAAGATAATATGGTAACATATCACTGTGTATGATAAAAAACATTTGAACACTTTAGTTTAGATCTAATACTCACTATTAAGTTGCTTATTAACATGCATATTGCTAGGATATTGGCTGTTTATTAGCATTAACGCAGGGTTTTATAATTACTGAGGTCCCAAATGTTAGGGGGATTCAGGGGCTCCCCTGAGATTATTTTTTTTTCTTTCTGATCTACGTATGTGCATTTTAAGATGTTTTGAAGGCCACTTTTTTTTAATATAAATAGCTTTAAAACCATGCCTTCGGCCAGTAGATTATTTGTCAATACCTGCTCTCTCCTCATTTCCATCACTCTGTTGTTTTCTCTCAGTTTCCTTATCTTGCCCTGTCTCTTCCTCCTAAAGTTGGTCTTTTTTAATTTACTGAAGGCTACACATTATAATATTAATTCTCAATATGTACACATTCACAGCTACACTGTGTAATCTTTTGAGTTGATTCTTAGCAAAAAACAGTTATTTCAAAAGTGTATGTGCTCATTCATGTGTAATCACTTCAATCAAGTAATGAAGTATTCTAGAAAGTGTGAGGCTCAGCGATGAACACACACACACAGTCCTCTGTTTCTGACGTGCGCTCAGTGAGAAGCTTGATTTCAAAATCAAATATTTTTCTCCTCCACGGTACAATTTTTTGGGGGGACGAAGCGGAGGGATCTTGAATCAGCCTGAAGGGGTTGTATTCGCTATAACAACCGCCTCACTATACCTTATCCCGCTTATTACATGGCTACCTACCAAATAAATCAATAATTTGACACAAAATATTGATTTCAAAAGGAATTTATTGATTTAAAAACTATTGTATTGCTTCCGCTAAAGAAAATAGTCCGTTCCGTCTCTGGTTAGAATCCTGCTGCGTCCATAGCAACGCGCTGTTTTTCATGGCAACGGTCTGTTACCAAGAAATAACCCGCATTGTACACTGGAATTCAGCCAATCCATGTAATAAGGGCTAATAATAACAACCTTATAAACTAATTATTGTGACTGAAAAACTGCCTAATATGTAATTACGCTGTAATTATTCTTGTCTGTATGAGTAAAAAAATTAAATAATAAACTATTTGAAATGTTTAGGTGCTAGTAATCACATCGGCACCATGTTAGCCTTTCATGCAGTAGTGTTAACCAGAGGTGGGGGACTCGAGTCACATGACTTGACTCGAGTCTGACTCGAGTCACAATTTTCAGGACTTGTGACTTGCTTGATTAAAGTATGAAAATGACTTGACTTGACTTTGACTTGAGAGCAAGTTACTTGAGACTTGACTTGACTTGAAGTGGAAGACTCGACAATGACTTGAACTTATAATAAACAAACAGGAATACAATTATTTTATATGTTGTGACATCAGCACCACTAATCAGCCTATGTGCCTTTAACGCTGCACAATTCAAACCGCGCCAAACATGGCAGTAACGTTAGTCGAGCTCCACAAACAGTATCGTTTGGATACAAGGACTTTGAACTGGACCGTGTGGATAAAAAAATATTTGCCAGATGCTAAATATGCAACAACGTCAAATTTCATTCGTCATTTTAAGAACCACAAGGAAAGGTAAGAAAGTAATCTCTTTATATTCAGTTTCACTAAGATCTATAACGATTAAGTTACTAATGTAATGAATTAATCTTTTGTTTGTCATAATTTTGCCTTGGTTGCATATTATGTTTGGTTTTTTCTTGTTAGAAATGTGACCATTATCATTACTGAATACGTCTGGTAAATAGATGTAAGGGAATTTGACTATAACAGTGGCATAGCCTGAATTTTAATGTTGATGGGCATCTTAAAATGAGCGGGCATGTATATTATTACACGTAAGCTATAATATCTGTATTAAATGTGCGCATTTTCAAGTGTTTGTGGACTGCGCGTGGAAACTAAAAAGCATTGTGCTTACACCATAACAGTTAACTTTACTGCATGAAAGGCTAACATGGAGGCGCCGATGTGATTACTAGCACCTAAACATTTCGAAGAGTTTTATTTTTTTACTCATACAGACAAGAATAATTACAGCGTAATTACATATAAGGCAGTTTTTCAGTCACAATAATTAGTTCATAAGGTTGTTATTATTAGCCCTTATTACATGGATTGGCTGAATTCCAGTGCAGAATGCGTGTTATTTCTTCAGACCGTTGCCATGAAAAACAGCGCGTTGCTATGGACGCAGCAGGATTCTAACCAGAGACGGAACGGTATTTGATTTTGAAATCGAGCTTCGCACCGAGCGCACGTCAGAAACAGAGGACAGTGTGTGTGTGTGTGTGTGTGTTCATCTCTTTAGTACTGTGACTTGACTTGAAACTTATAAGGACTCGACTTGACTTGCTTAGGGTGAACCCTTGACTTGACTTGCTTGATTTATCTGAACTGTGACTTGAGACTTGACTCGAGACTTGATGGTTAAGACTTGAGACTTGCTTGGACTTGACCATGTGTGACTTGTCCCCATCTCTGGTGTTAACTGTTATGGTGTAAGCGCAATGCTTTTTAGTTTCCACACGCAGTCCACAAACACTTGAAAATGCGCACATTTAATACAGACATTATAGCCTATGTGTAATAATATACATGTCCGCTCATTTTAAGATGCCCATCAACATTAAAATTCAGGCTATGCCACTGTTATAGTCAATTCAGTAATGATAATGGTCACATTTCTAACAAGAAAAAAATAAAAACGTAATATGCAACCAAGGCCAAATTATGACAAACAGAAAAGATTAATTCATTAAATTAGTAACTTAATCGTTATAGATCTTAATGAAACTGAATATAAAGAGACTACTTTCTTACCTTTCCTTGTGGTTCATTAAAATGACAAATGAAATTTGACGTTGTTGTTTTCGTGTCAGATACTCTTGTGTTGCATATTTTGCATCTGGCAAATCTTTTTTTATTCACACGGTCCAGTTCAAACTCCTTGTATCCAAACAATACTATTTGTGGAGCTCGTCTAACATTACTGTCTGCCATGTTTGACGAGGTTTGAATTGTGCAGCGTTAAAGGCACATACGCTGATTAGTGGTGCTGACGTCACAATATATATTTTTTTTATTGCTGTTTGTTTATTATAAGTTCAAGTCATTGTCGAGTCTTCCACTTCAAGTGAAGTCAAGTCTCAAGTAACTTGTTCTCAAGTCAAAGTCAAGTAATTTTCATACTTTAATCAAGCAAGTCACAAGTCCTGAAAATTGTGACTCCAGTCAGAATCGAGTCCCCCACCTCTGTAGTGATGCAGTGGTTAACTATATCCCATGGGAAACTTACATGAATATAGATTCAATGACCATTAATTTGCATAATTGTTCCACTTTCGCCTTTAGAACGTGGCTTTGATTCAACAAGGTGCTGAAAGCATTCTTTAGAAATATTGGCCCATATTGATAGGATAGCATCTTGCAGTTGATGGAGATTTGTGGGATGCACATCCAGGGCACGAAGCTCCCGTTCCACCACATCCCAAAGATGCTCTATTGGGTTGAGATCTGGTGACTGTGGGGGCCATTTCAGTAGAGGGAACTCATTGTCATGTTCAAGAAACCAATTTGAAATGATTCGAGCTTTGTGACATGGTGCATTATCCTGCTGGAAGTAGCCATCAGAGGATGGGTACATGGTGGTCATAAAGGGATGGACATGGTCAGAAACAATGCTCAGGTAGGCCATGGCATTTAAACGATGCCCAATTGGCACTAAGGGGCCTAAAGTGTGCCAAGAAAACATCCCCCACACCATTACACCACCACCACCAGCCTGCACAGGGGAAACAAGGCATGATGGATCCATGTTCTCATTCTGTTTACGCCAAATTCTGAGTCTACCATCTGAATGTCTCAACAGAAATCGATACTCATCAGACCAGGCAACATTCTTCCAGTCTTCAACTGTCCAATTTTGGTGAGCTCGTGCAAATTGTAGCCTCTTTTTCCTATTTGTAGTGGAGATGAGTGGTACTCGGTGGGGTCTTCTGCTGTTGTAGCCCATCCGCCTCAAGGTTGTGTGTGCTGTGGCTTCACAAATGCTTTGCTGCATACCTCGTTGTAACGAGTGGTTATTTCAGTCAAAGTTGCTCTTCTATCAGCTTGAATCAGTCGGCCCATTCTCCTTTGACCTCTAAAATCAACAAGGCATTTTCGCCCACAGGACTGCCGCATACTGGATGTTTTTCCCTTTTCACACCATTCTTTGTAAACCATAGAAACGGTTGTGCGTGAAAATCCCAGTAACTGAGCAGATTGTGAAATACTCAGACCGGCCCGTCTGGCACCAACAACCATGCCACACTCAAAATTGCTTAAATCACCTTTCTTTCCCATTCTGACATTCAGTTTGGAGTTCAGGAGATTGTCTTGACCAGGACCACACCCCTAAATGCATTGAAACAACTGCCATGTGATTGGTTGATTAAATAATTGCATTAATGAGAAATTGAACAGGTGTTCCTAATAATCCTTTAGGTGAGTGTATATTAGTAGTTAGTGTAGGGTTTAATGTGTCAGAATGGTGATTTATGGAGGGCGGGACTTCCATATTGATGTGACAGGTGGGCGTGACATCCGGTTTGTAGGGTGGGACTTCCTTTGTGACGTATGTTAGGGCGGGACTTCCTTTATGACGTGTGTACAGGCGGGACTTCAGGAGTGACGTATGCATGTCCGGTGACTTTGTGATTGATGATTACATTGATGTGTCCGTGTTTGATGTTTTGCAACGTCTGATGAGCAAAACAGATTAGTGTTATAACAGGAGGGTTATGTTTGATGATTAACAAATGGGGCTTAGGGTTCCGGAATGTTAAATTCCCAGGCAATAAATAAGGGTTGTGTCAGCGGTAAGCTGTTTGATGTTCAACAAATGGTGTTCGGCAGATCTAAAACCCTGGTGTTTTATCTTCTGACAAGTGTTGCAACAGATGGCCTACAACCGGTGGTTGTTAACCTTTCATGTTTTATGGGTTGATTGGCGTAGTCTGTGTATTTAAATCACGCAGACATTGGTGATGGTCATTCAGTCTTGCCTGAGCAAACTTACCTACACAATACAAAACATGGAGGATTGTGCTGCGATCAATGTTTTCAGTGAAACACTGGTGAATGCTAACATCTTAAACGCAGCTCAGTGATTTGGTAAGAAATTACAAATGGACCGCAGAGATGCAATCAACATGCCAGCCCTGAAGAAACCGATGCAGGGTTTAATCCATCAACTACACCTGGATATGTTGGCACAAGAATGGGGATTGGACGATGGTCAGATCGGTGGATACATTTTCAACCCAGAGCTACCGGAGGTGGCATTTTATGAATTATCCGAAGGTTGTGTGTTTAAGGCTGGTGTGACTGATCAAATGGTTTTTAATGCCGGATTATGGGGCACCTTTCGGAAAGTGTTTTATTTGGGGCCGAAACAAGGCCCACATAATACAGTAGATGTACTGTTTAAAGTTGTCGAGGGGCTGAAAGAGTATGACTCTGTTAGATTGGAACTAAATCCGGAAAATGTCAGCGGGGTCGATTGTGACTGCAGACAGTTCGACTGACGTAAGACCTCAACACAGCATAAAAGCAGACAGACCGCCTGTGACTATCAAGCAGTAGGAAGAATTTACAAAACATGTCTCAAGATTACAACCAAGCGTTGATTGAAGAACCCAAGGCCGAGGACTGGCTGTGTGACACCTGGGATGACAATGCTAAAGCCTTTTACGGAACCCCTGACCCCAACAGCTCGATTCCACCGGCATTCCCAGCAAGAAAATACCATTGGATTGACCGGTTTTGTGATCAGGTAGGTCCTCTTAATCTGTCATACCTTTCAAATGCTAACAAGAGTTATCACAAAATGGACAAACACCTGGTACCAAAAGTTTTAAAGATCATCAAAGCAACAATAGGTATGATTCTGGAAAACGTTGTTGGGGCTATTCTACACAAAGCATGCATCGGATGTGAAGTGGACCACTCGAGCCAAACAAGACATTCTTGTCTCGAACCACCTGATTATTTTTTTGAGACCCATTATGATGACATTGTGGAGACAGTTTTAACACCACGACTGAAACGTGTTGGTCAAGACTTTGAACGCATCAGGTTTTCACGCACCGATGACTGCTGTTCAGGAAGCCGCTGAGAACTTTCTGCAGGAGCTCAAGTTGGAGCCGAACATCACACAGAGACAGATTGAGAACAGGGATGAATACATGGACACATTTAATTAGGATGCAGTATGCGATGCAGCGGCGTCATGGTGCGACGAAAGCAAAGAGTCAGTTCTCATGTTAACATGTATATAAACAAACATTGTGAGAAATCTGAATGTTTGTGTAACTTTTCTTGGTTGTGTAATTTCGAAAACTCAAATAAAACGATGTTAAACATGTATTAACCTTTTCACGCGTGAGTTTCAAATATTCCTTACTGACCCCCCAGCGTGAGTTTTTTTGCGCGTGACTTCAGTACTCCAGCATTTGAACTCACGCCAGCATTTGAAGTCACCTTGCTAGGTAAGGAACACTACATGCATTGCATTGCAAGCTTCTCTCGTTGACTCGAATTCTAAGAGCTGCAAAAGTTGGTTGATTTAAAACTGTAGCTAGCTAGAAAACGTCAGCTACCCGCTAGCTAACAAATCGTGACCAGTAATTCAGTGCAGTGAAAATGAATGAACTATATAAAACGCATACTATGGGTAACGTAACTTCTAGGAGGATTTTGCAATGGTTTTGATCGGCAGTAGTCGCTAATATAATTTGTTTTTGTGTATTAGTGTTGGCTGTCTGTTGGTACGTATGTAACACTTCTTGTCCCGATTTGAATGCTTTCTACCTGGTTAATATCATAGCATGGTCTTGAAACAATTACAATCAGGAAATAAAGTTATAAACACTGTTTGAGCTAAATGTGAGTAAATAATAGCACGGTTTTACCAGCCATTGTTACATTACTTGTAGCTAGGCATGCTAATGCCATACCATACCATACCATCTTCATCCGCTTATCCGGGGCCGGGTCGCGGGGGCAGCAGTCTAAGCAGGGATGCCCAGACTTCCCTCTCCCCAGACACTTCCTCTAGCTCTTCCGGGGGGACACCGAAGCGTTCCCAGGCCAGCCGGGAGACATAGTCCCTCCAGCGTGTCCTAGGTCTTCCCCGGGGTCTCCTCCCGGTGGGACGGGACCGGAAAACCTTCCCAGGAAGGCGTTCCGGAGGCATCCGAAAAAGATGCCCAAGCCACCTCAGCTGACCCCTCTCGATGTGGAGGAGCAGCGGCTCTACTCTGAACTCCTCCCGGGTGACCGAGCTTCTCACCCTATCTCTAAGGGATCGCCCGGCCACCCTGCGGAGAAAGCTCATTTCGGCCGCCTGTATCCGGGATCTTGTCCTTTCGGTCATGACCCAAAGCTCATGACCATAGGTGAGAGTATGAACGTAGATTGACTGGTAAATCGAGAGCTTCGCCTTGCGGCTCAGCTCTTTCTTCACCAAGACAGACCGATACATCAACTGCATTACTGCAGAAGCTGCACCGATCCGTCTGTCAATCTCCCGTTCCATCCTTCCCTCACTCGTGAACAAGACCCCTAGATACTTAAACTCCTCCACTTGAGGCAGGCACTCTCCACCAACCTGAAGTGGGCAAGCCACCCTTTTCCGACTGAGGACCATGGCCTCGGATTTGGAGGTACTGATTTTCATCCCCACGCTTCACACTCGGCTGCAAACCGTCCCAGCGCATGCTGAAGGTCCTGGTTAGAAGGGGCCAACACGACAACATCATCTGCAAAGAGCAGAGACGAAATTGTGTGGTCCCCAAACCTGACACCCTCCGGCCCCTGGCTGCGCCTAGAAATTCTGTCCATAAAAATTACGAACAGAACCGGTGACAAAGGGCAGCCCTGCCGGAGTCCAACATGCACTGGGAACAAGTCTGACTTACTGCCGGCAATGCGGACCAAGCTCCTGCTTCGGTTGTACAGGGACCTGACAGCCCTTAGGAAAGGACCCAGGACCCCATATTCCCCAAGCACCCTCAGCAAGATGCCGCGAGGGACACAGTCGAATGCCTTCTCCAAATCCACAAAACACATGTGGATTGGTTGGGCAAACTCCCATGAACCCTCCAACACCCTGTAGAGGGTATAGAGCTGGTCCAGTGTTCCACGGCCCGGACGAAAACCACACTGTTCCTCCTGAATCCGAGGTTCTATTATCGGCCGTATTCTCCTCTCCAGAACCCTGGCATAGACTTTCCCGGGGAGGCTGAGAAGTGTGATCCCCCTATAGTTGGAACACACCCTCCGGTCCCCCTTCTTAAAAAGAGGGACCACCACCCCGGTCTGCCATCCCAGAGGCACTGTCCCCGACCGCCACGCAGCGTGTCAACCAAGACAGCCCCACAACATCCAGAGACTTGAGGTACTCAGGGCGGATCTCATCCACCCCCGGTGCCTTGCCACCGAGGAGTTTCTTGACCACCTCAGTGACTTCAGCCCGGGTGATGGACGAGTCCACCTCTGATTCCTCATCCTCTGCTTCCTCAATGGAAGGAGTGACAGCGGGATTGAGGAGATCCTCGAAGTACTCCTTCCACCGCCCGACGACATCCTCAGTTGAGGTCAACAGCTGCCCACCTCTACTGTAAACAGCGTTGGTAGGGCACTGTTTCCCTCTCCTGAGGCGCCGGATGGTTTGCCAGAATCTCTTCGAGGCCAGCCGATAGTCCTTCTCCATGGCCTCACCGAACTCCTCCCAGGCCCGAGTTTTTGCCTCCACAACCACCCGGGCTGCAGCCCGCTTGGCCTGTCGGTACCCGTCAGCTGCGTCAGGAGTCCCACAAGCCAACCAGGCCTGATAGGACTCCTTCTTCAGCTTGACGGCATCCCTTACTTCCGGTGTCCACCACCGGGTTCGGGGATTGCCGCCTCGACAGGCACCGGAGACCTTACGGCCACAGCTCCGAGCGGCCGCTTCGACAATGGCGGTGGAGAACATGGTCCACTCGGACTCAATATCTCCAGCCTCCCTCGGGATCCAGTCGAAGCTCTGCCGGAGGTGGGAGTTAAAGATCTCTCTGACAGGAGACTCTGCCAGACGTTCCCAGCAGACCCTTACAGTACGCTTGGGCCTGCCGAGTCTGTCCAGCTTCTTCCCCCGCCATCGGATCCAACTCACCACCAGGTGGTGATCAGTTGACAGCTCCGCCCCTCTCTTCACCCGAGTGTCCAAGACATACGACCGCAGGTCAGATGAGACGACAACAAAGTCGATCATCGACCTGCGGCCTAGGGTGTCCTGGTGCCACGTGCACTGATGGACACCCTTATGCTTGAACATGGTGTTCGTTATGGACAAACTGTGACTAGCACAGAAGTCCAATAACTGAACACCACTCAGGTTCAGATCAGGGGGGCCGTTCCTCCCAATCACGCCCCTCCAGGTGTCACTGTCGTTGAAGTCCCCCAGTAGAACAATAGAGTCCCCAGTCGGAGCACTTTCCAGCACCCCTCCCAGAGACTTCAAGAAGGTCGGGTACTCTGCACTGCCGTTCGGCCCGTAGGCACAAACAACAATGAGAGACCTATCCCCGACCCGTAGGCGCAGGGAAACTACCCTCTCGTTCACCGGGGTAAACTCCAACACATGGCGGCAGAGCTGGGGAGCTATAAGCAAACCCACACCAGCCCGCCGCCTCTCACCATGGGCAACTCCAGAGTGGTGAAGAGTCCATCCTCTCTCAAGGAGTGTGGTTCCAGAGCCCAAGCCGTGCGTAGAGGTGATCCCGACTACCTCTAATTGGAACCTCTCAACCTCATGCACTAACTCAGGCTCCTTCCCCGCCAGCGAGGTGACATTCCACGTCCCTAGAATGTCTAGTTTCCGTGTCCAGAGATCAGGTTGTCTAGGCCCCTGCCTTCGACTGCCGCCCGATCCTCTTCGCACCGGCCCCTTATGGTCCCTCCTGTGGGTGGTGAGCCCACAGGAGGGCGGCCCCACGTCGCCCGTTCGGGCTGAGCCCGGCCGGGCCCCATGGGGGAAGGCCCGGCCACCAGGCGCTCGCATACCAACCCCGGGCCTGGCTCCAGGGTGGGGCCCCGGCTGCGCCATACCGGGCGACGTCACGGTACTCATAATTTTTATCATCATTAAGGGGTTTTTGAACCGCTCTTAGTCTGACCCGTCGCCTAAGACCTGTTTGCCTTGGGAGACCCTACCAGGGGCATATAGCCCCAGACAACATAGCTCCTAGCATGCTAATGGTGCGTACTAAACATGACGTTCTAATCACACTGTGATCGTACGCTTCAGGGACCACTCTAGCCTGATCACACTGGTGTGACCGTACGCGTCAAACAGTTAATTCTCATTATTGCTCGAACGCTCTACGATGTCTGAACAGGTTATGAAAAGTATTTACTACGACCCGGCAAACCATGGTGCTTATGTGTGTAGAGACCCTGCAAACATGCCCCTGCGGGGGCCATGCCGGCTTTTTGCGGGCACAGTGGGTTAGGGCCAGCCCACACCAAACCTAAACAGGCCCAGTGCGGGCTTGCCCAGACGAGGCCCACAGCTTTGGGCTCACCGCGGGCTATCTGTGAGCAGGCCACACTAGCGGGCTGCCCACATTAAGGCCATGATGGCCCATTGTGGGCCAGCCCGTTCGGGCCCAGCGCAGATTTTCTACCTTTGGGCCCATGAAGGTTTTGTTTAGGTAGCCCACTTTCATTATGTTTTGGCTGCTTTTTAAAATTAAATGTGAAATTAAATAAGACAATTTATAACTCTGCTCAGAAGGAATAAAAAGAAAAAATCCATTATTTGCATTGGATTGTGTCTACAAGACAACGCATGATGCCTTTAAAAACTCTTTAAAAACAATTTCAACAAATCTGTTATTTTTACTGGATATGATGATTGTAATGTAATCCAAAATTAACAGTGTACCATGCAATTGGTGGTAAAAAATCTGGCTGCCTCGTAATTTAAAAAAATCAACCAACCTAGTTTATTTTGAATCCTGCATATTAGGAATAAACAATAGGCTTTTAATTTATTTGAGAAGGTCAAAATGTAAAGTTATTGATGGTACAGAGATATGAAGTAGTTATAACTAGTTATTATGATATCCATCACTCTGGCAGAGTTAGTTGAGATTAAATACAATTTTAAACTTCTCACTTCTTTGTGTCTGTTTTTTATACAATTTGCCATAGACGTATAGGCCTAATGCCATTTATATCATTCTAATATAGCTAAACATGTTCAACAATAAAAAATACATTAAATTGAAAGAAAAGAAAAGTTCACATGACTAATAACACCTCAGTCAAGTCAAATAAATGTTTATTCATTATAGTTGCTTTTCACACCATTGTCTACAACACTCAAAACAACATTGGAGATCATATTAACATATTAACATGCCTAAGACATTTGCACAGAACTGTACATAAATGTCTTTATTCATTAGAATGTTGATCTATCTATATTTCATTTGCATAAAAATATAACTGTTTTCATTAATATTACCCGACTTCGTCCCCAACAGTTTGTGAATTTGTTGGACATTGGGATGTTTTAACAGTCAAAACTTTTATTACTTTTTACTTTTTCTTCTATTTATCGGATACCAGGCACAGGATTTTTATTCTTGTCATCTTAAGTTATTAAATCTCTTAGGGTATAAAAAGGATGTGCACATATTTTATTACAACTCTTATAATCTGCCAAGTAGGCTATAGCACAGCGAGTGTGAGAATTAAACAAGTAATAATAATAATGATACATAGGTTATTTAGGCTTTTCTAAACACTTTGTCCTTGTTGTTTAAATAAAGTTTAAATACGCTATCTACTTATTTAAAATCACAGAATAATTTGTCTAATGAAATATCTATTTAAGTAACTATTTTTCTAATCTTAACTTGGCATTACAGTTTAAATTACATTAAATAAAAGATTAATACATGCGTGTTAAAAGTATCCAATTCCGCGCATGTGTCGAATGCATTTGATTAATCAACGTCATCGCGCATCAGGCTGCAGTCATCACTTCCCGCCTTCCTAACGGTTGTTTCTGCCTCCTGACTCCTGACTCTGAGGTGAGTTTTAACTGTAAATTGAGTATTATCTTTAACAGTAAGTATTTGCCATAGTGTGTGTGTTCTGCTATTATTGTATTTCAGTACCTATTGTTTTTTTTGTTAATCCAGACATGTTTTTGTCGAACGACAACGGAGTAACGTTAGTTAGCTTATATAGGCTAAATATGGTCCTTTTCACCCCGTTTACCATATTGATCGTGCACGATTAAAATGGCTCCACGATCTGCTTTTGAAGAAATATCATAGTATCCTGCTACAGTGCATTCAGTAGTTGGTAATGTGTTGGTTATGTGATATATCTAAAGTGAAATTAAACATTTGAGAGAAAACTACTCGGTTACTATGGTAACCTCAGTTCCCTGTGACCCAGATAGCAAAAAATATCTGCACGGCTTCTTTTTGCCGCCGGCCCTAAACTGTCGGCTATAGGTGCGTCCTGCTGGCGGGGATGAAACGTTTGCCGCCGAATACGTCACTCCCATTTCTTGCGAGATGCCGCCGGCAATCAGCTGGCGGTCTGACTGCTTAATTTTCTCTGGCGGTTGCCTCGGTCTGATGGACCGCGGTCGTCCGGCGGCAAGACGCTTTTAAATACAAGGCTACTTTCAAAATTGACTGGCCATGTTCGCATCAGTTCGTCGCTCAATCGCGAGTTATAGCCTGCAGCATGCAGTTTGCTAGCTAGCAAAGTCATCGACTACCATTGTTTAAGTAAGTCTGTTTCCTTTTTGTGTAACGCAATATTATGTTTACATTGTTTTTAGTTTATATATTTAAAATGTGTAGTCATCTTTGTTCTTGCCTAACTAGCTAAAGTAGCCTTGTTTACGCAATGTTGCTAGTACATGTAGAATTTTAACGAACTATAATAGGTAGCAAAAGCTTTACATCTAGAAAGTTTAACTTTTAGTGTTTTCTTACAAAAATAAAGATGTATATATGTTGTTTAAATTATTTTGTTTGCCTGAACAAGTATGTTGCTAGTCCAGTAACTAGAGTTGCTAGTAAGTGTTAGCTAGCACATGCTGTTTTGCCTTTGTTACAGTACACACTGTGGCTAGCAAGTTTTGTGCTGTGTTGCTACTGTACTGGATTTAAGGCGATTATGATTTCTAATTCTCTGAACTGCTGTACTTTGTATGTTTGAGGAAAATTCTGTGTTCACTTGAATCACAACACTCGGTGAATACATTTTATTTTTAACAATTTCACTGTTCCACATTTGGTTGATAATGTTCCCCCCCACAGCATAGGTACTGTATATTCCTAACGTTAACAATCCGGTTTTGTTCATGTTTTCTTGCAGATACCTTAGCCAGAGCATAACTGGTTATCTTCACCCAAGAGACTTAGTGTTGGTCAATAGTTTTGGCTTTAAAGGCTAATTACTGGGCCAAAAGGAAAATAATATTGAAAAGAGTTGAGAGGGACAAACAGGACATTCACTTGAATCACTACATGCTAAAGAAGTTGCATCGATTCCAGAAAACCAGGAAAATGTTGAGCCATCTGTAGACTTAAGAGCTGGTATGTAAAATGTATTGCTGTGATGCTTAATTTGTGATCCTGTAACTAAACTATACACTTTGTTAGATTTTCAAATTTCTGTTCCCTCTTTCTTCACCAGGTTTCTCCCCAGTAATCCAGACTCCACTTCACAGAGCCAAGAGTTTGAGTACAAGTAAGTGATGTTATTTGTGACGTTTATGTCTTGGAAACTATTGCTTCTATTTAAGATTAGGAATCCTTTTATCCATAATCTGTTTTTCATTAGGGCACTTGACTTTCTGGATAAAAGGTGTCGAGGTGTGTTGTACACATCATTAGCTTTGCACAGTTCAATTATTGTTTCATTACTGAATATGCAATCTCTGCAGTGAAATTAAAGCTGTTATGTTTGTTCCCCCAGCTCGTCAAGTACTAAGCTTTACACCAACAGCAGCAAATTTACCCTGGCAGCATATGGGTGAAAACGCTGGAGGTATGTAATACGTTGCACTAAACAAAGTTTTACATTTAAGTCCAATTCATTAAATGTATGCACTTACTTCAAACATATTTTTACGTCAATGATTATCAATAGGAGAAAGTCATCGCTTTGTTATTGGCCCTTGGACACCCCTGGCATCTCGTGTACAGCACAAAGTTTTCAGCTATGAAGGTATATTCTAGGACTATGTCTTATTGTCCAGTGTTTTAACAGTATTGAAAATATTGCCTTTAGTAGTTGTTGTTTATTTTATTTTTTTATGTAGATTTCTAGAGACTCCAGAATGAAAACCAAGCTCTGAGGGAGGAGAACCAAGCCCTGGGGGAATGCAATGCACAAGCAGGTGAGAACGTGCATACCATACCATACCATCATCTACCGCTTATCCGGGGCCGGGTCGTGGGGGCAGCAGTCTAAGCAGGGATGCCCAGACTTCCCTCTCCCCAGACACTTCCTCCAGCTCTTCCGGGGGGACACCGAGGCGTTCCCAGGCCAGCCGGGAGACATAGTCCCTCCAGCGTGTCCTAGGTCTTCCCCGGGGTCTCCTCCCGGTGGGACGGGACCGGAACACCTTCCCAGGAAGGCGTTCCGGAGGCATCCGAAACAGATGCCCAAGCCACCTCAGCTGACCCCTCTCGATGTGGAGGAGCAGCGGCTCTACTCTGAGCTCCTCCCGGGTGACCGAGCTTCTCACCCTATCTCTAAGGGATCGCCCAGCCACCCTGCGGAGAAAGCTCATTTCGGCCGCCTGTATCCGGGATCTTGTCCTTTCGGTCATGACCCAAAGCTCATGACCATAGGTGAGAGTAGGAACGTAGATTGACTGGTAAATCGAGAGCTTCGCCTTGCGGCTCAGCTCTTTCTTCACCACGACAGACTGATACATCGACCGCATTACTGCAGAAGCTGCACCGATCCGTCTGTCAATCTCCCGTTCCATCCTTCCCTCACTCGTGAACAGGACCCCTAGATACTTAAACTCCTCCACTTGAGGCAGGCACTCTCCACCAACCTGAAGTGGGCAAGCACCCTTTTCCGACTGAGGACCATGGCCTTGGATTTGGAGGTACTGATTTTCATCCCCACCGCTTCACACTCGGCTGCAAACCGAGAATGTGCACTCTTTCTTAAATTTTACTTCTTTGTGTGTAATGTAGGTTCAGAATTACCATATGCCTTTGATTTTGTAGCTTCGGATGACCACGGCTCACTTCAAGAGCAGGTGAAGCAAGTAGGGACAATGTTGAAGACGTTTGCTCTCACTGGGCAATCAGGTACAACTTGCAAACAACACCTGTGGTTGTTAGTTTAATACCTGTACATGTAGTAGACCTAGATATAAATGTCGTAGTTTAGTATTTGAGGGACCAGGACTGACTAGTTTATTCTTTTATTCTGGGAACCCCTGTAGGTGCGTTACCTGAAAGGAGCATCTGACCGTGAAGGCAGAAAAAGGCGCCGCACAGCTGAGAAGGACCCACAGCCGACCCCTTAAACCTAGGCTTACTACTGACACCCCAGCATCACTGAACTGGAACACTTTTTTTTTATCCTGCAGTAAGTAACATCAAGAAGCCAGAAGTGCCAGACTACAGTCACCAAATCCACCCTGTTTTCTTTTGTATTTTAACTTTAGTATTGACTTATTTCATTCCGTCTTAACGATTCTATTATAGTTTGTAAATCCTATTTCATACTTGATATTGCACATTAACTAGTACCAAAATTCTACTTTCATTTCATCAGTGTGCTTAAATGTTATTCTATTAATAATAGCTTGGAAATACTATTTCATACCTCTGATACTTGATATTGCACATTACCAGGTACCAAATATTCTATTTTGTTTTAACATCAGCATTTTTCATTCCATCACAGTGCTTAACTGTTATTCTATTGTTAAATATAGCTTGTGTTGAAGTCTAACACTTCCCCGAGTTGGTTTGTTGGAAAGGAGAATAAAACACCAGGAGTCAGGTCAATTACCGTACCGCATATTCCGTTTATTACAAAAGCTTTTGGAGACAAGGGTGCCGCACAATGTCTAAGGATCAACAGTCAACAGATCATTTTATACTTCCACTACGCCCAAAAGATAGAGTCGTTAAGTTCACAAAGCAAGTGTGCTATTGGTCCAGTTCCAGTTCTATTCCTTATAAGGGTGAATGCAAACATCTTCTTGTCCCCTTCTGGTTTCTGTCTTGCCTGTCAGACTATGTGTGTGTGTCTCTAACCTGTGTACTGTTTCTCAAAAGACAGACATACTAAATCTTTCTCTCCCCGGCAACCGCTTGAACAGGGTTTCCTATTCTCCTGCTTGCACCTTCAGTTTCAGCTCATATTACAAACAATTAATATTTTGTTTCATTGGTTACAACAGCTTACAACAGTTCACTAACTTATACAATCAATACATCTACACTTGTAAATCCTTGTGCCACAGGTCAGCATTGCAGTTATAATGGTCTGTTCTAGTACTGTTTTTACCTCTGTATTTTTATATAAATATGTATGTCTAGTTTCGTTTATCACAGATACAAGAGACACAGATCTTATTGCAGCACGGTGTAAATCTTGTGCTCCAGGTCAGCAATGCCATTATAATTCGCCTTTTCAACCTACGGCACTTCCTTTAAACCAAAACGAGGCTGTGGGGTACGGAAGTAACGTTGGCCCGCCCATCTGTAGACTTCTGTCATAACGTTACCTACAATGCCGCCGCATTATTGTGTTCCCAAACGTACGTCTTCAAAGAGAAAGAAATCCTATACAGGTCAAACCTTCCATCGTTTCCCCAAAGATCCTGTACTTGGCCGTGAATGGATTCATAAAATAAGAAGAGATCCCGGTCGCCATTTAAAGGTAAGATGTTAACATTAGTTTACGATGCTAACGTTAGCCATATTTACGTTAACTGTCAAGCTAAACCTTCTGGCTAAATAGACATGACTTGATTAGCCACAAACCGGTCCTTTTTAAGTTATAACAAGCGAAGGGCTGATTCGGGGGTAACGTTAAGCAAGTTGTTGCTCTTTTTACTAGCCTGGTCAGCTAACGTCCTGCCGTGGTTAGCCATGTCTTACAGCAAAATATAAACAAGACGTGATCTGTGCCTGTTTATGATAACCATTGCTAATCTAGACCTTGTTAAGCACACAACTACGTATAAACAGTAACATCCATTTTACTGGGTTTGTGCATCTCAGTAGACGACATTACTGATTCGTTTTTAGCATCTGTGTTACCTGTGAGACCTGAATAGTACCTTCTCCAACCCTACGTAACATCGCTATGTGAAATGAGCAACCCATGCCTGTAAACAAATTAACTTATACTTAATATTTATTCATTTTAATAACCAACAGTAGCGCCCTGCCTTGCTTTGTAGTGACACATTGGAAACAAGCTATTTTGACTGATGGTTCCAATACACTTTTAGCTAAAGATCACATCAACTGCACATAACATGTTATTTTTAGTCTAGCAGGGAAAGATGAACTGTTGATATGAACGATCAAGATGAACTGTTGAACGTTTAGCTAGCGTATTTGTTCTAGCAGTGCCACCACTCTGCAAACTGAGCAGTTTATCCACAGTCATGATACCTGAATGTTGTAAGGTGCCTCGTTTTTTCGCATTGAGTGAAAAGACTTAGCTCTCACACTGACTGTCTCGCTCCTCTTGACTGTCTGTAAAATTATTTATTGTTAACACTCAAAATAACAGTCAGTCTGGTGTGGTTAATATATCTTAACAATGCTTAGCATCAGCTTGTAATGTTGTCACGTCCTGTTTTATCTAGCTAACAAGCTAACTTTAAAAGTAACGTTAACTAATGTTGATTTCAGAAAAAAAGCAGTGATCGTCTGTGCATTACCTTCCACGTCGTGCACATATCCCTCGATCCAGTTGCTGTATCCTTTCAGCAAAACAGCCTGGGGAATCATGCAGTCCTTATTGGCCCATTTTTCAACATTGTCCACTGTTATTTTGGGAAGACATGAAAGATTTGATGTCCACACAGGTATCGCCATGATGACAGACGCCCGCTGCTGCGCTCTGTCAATGAACTTCCGGTTTAGAGTGTACCCCCTAGCCTCGATTTGGATTTCAAGATGGAGGCGCGGTGAATAAGGTCAATGGTCTATTCTACTCTAGAGCTTTACTCTAAATTATTACCACTTTTCTTATTGTTCGAAATGGCTTGAAAATGTGATTTTATACCTCGATTTATTTGGTATCCTGCACATTCTTTGGTACCAAATATCCTCATTACTTGTTATGTTTACTGGTAATTATTTTCATCCCAGAGCTGACCTCTTTATATTATTAACAATTATTGTGTTTGTGTTATAATTTGCTTGTATGGCTGTTTTTTTTTTTTTAAACCAAATTTAATTGGAAACCTGCATGTTCTGTAGTGTGTATTTATGTATATTTTTTTCTGCCTGTTATTTATTTCAGTGAACTGACACATCTTGTTTGAATGACAGTTACTGTACTTTGAAATGTGTAATTAAAACACCAAATGAAAATTTGTCATTATTCTCGATAAACTGCATGCTATAAATATTACATTTATATATATATATATATATATAAGCGGCAGATCGCTCGAAAATAGCGTTTGCCGCGGAAGGTCCGCCTTCTGTATAATGGCGGTTGGCCCACGGGCCGGCCGCAGAACACAGGCAGTAGGAAGGCGGCTGCCGCTTTTAAAAAGCGGCTGCCGCTTTTAAAAAGCGGCTGCCGCTGGCGGTGAGCCGACAAACGTGTTTGCGATTAAGACATTCTGACGCTTCTACTGTCTCTGGAGGACCGTCTCTGGTCCGCCGACTCATTGCTGGGGAGTAGGGAACGAGTATTGCTTAGCTCCTTTCTCGATTTACTGAAGCCTATTATAATGTAAAAGGCATTTTTGCAGCTGCACAGCGCACAGTGAGCTTCTAGCTCACTCATTGGCGCACACTTGCAGTTGCCGCAGCACAGCCAATGAGTGAGCCAGACGCTCACTGTGTGCTGTGCAGCTGCAAAAATGCGTTTTACAGACAGACAGCAAGACACCTTTGCTGAAAATGAAACACTCATGTGGTCCATCAATACCTAACCTGCCTCACTGCACCCAGTATAATAAGGCAATCTTTCAACAGTTCTGTGTTGCCACAACTACTGGGGACAACTGCGTGATGGTTCAAGGGAATTTGGGAATGGTACAGAGCCCTTTGAAACACTTGAGAGCCCTTTGAAACGGCATTGATTTGAACTTCAACATTTTGGTTGTCTTTGAAGCCAATTGTGTGGAGACAAATCCTGAAATGTTTTGTTCAAAAAACTGAAGAAAGAAAGTCATGAACATCTTGGATGGCATTGGGGTGAGTGAATTATCAGGAAATGTTCATTTTGAGGTGAACTAATCCTTTAACCTGTATTAACCTGAATTGAATGTTTTATATTTTGTAATTAATAAATACATTCATTTGAAATCCTTTTGACTACTGTACATTTTTGACAATAAAGACATTAGTTAAGTGGTAACTGCATCCATTTCAGATGTATAGAATAATTGTTTTTCCCAAAGATAGTTATAGTAGCTAAAAAGTATTTATAGTGAAACAGATCTATTGTTGTAGATTAATAGTGCGGGCCCTGTGTGGGCTTAGTGAAGGCTTCCTGGGGGCTAAGTGAGGGCTGCCCGTGCAGGGCCAGCGCTAAGGGGCCAACGTTTTGCCAATGAGCAAATTCTCATGGGCCCTGCGCTGGCAGCCCGCTGGGGGCCCTTAGGCTAGCCCTAAGTGGGCCCATAAAGGGCCAGTGCAGGCTTGTTTGCAGGGGATGGTTTGAAAAGAGAATACTTGGAGAAAACCGGGGAGATCCTCAAAAATGGCGAGGCCGATGACTGGCTGCTCGCCCAGGATGCATACACGCTACACTGGCCTGTAGCTATACATTTTAAAAGAAATAGAGTTATTGTTAATGATATACATTCACAATTTCAGCTGGATTTGGTTGACATGAGTGCTTACAATGTGGAAAACGATAACATGAAATTTATGTTAACATGCATAGATGTATTAAGCAAATACGCATGGATTCGCATGCTGAGAAATAAAAGTGCTATCGAGGTAAAGCGAGCATTTGAAGCCATAAAAAAGAAGGAAAAACACAGCAAAAAGTCCAAACAGACAAGGGGAAGGAGTTTTTAATAACATTTTGAAATGTTAATGCTGACACCTGCTAAATGCTTCTTGCAGCTTTAATTATTATTATTAATTTTCTCCAGGCCCATTTTCAGAGGCTCCTAACTTGGCCATATGTGGTTCAATTAGCATGAAACCTTGCATACTTGTTGCCTTGACCATTACTATACCTATACACCCCATGGTGGTGCTGTAGCACCTAGTTAAATGTTGAAGGTTTGAGTATGCATATCTCATGAACCGAATGTTGTAGAGTCATGCAAGTTCCATACTTGCCCCTTCTCATGTTGACCAAATAAGTCTCTGGTGTCTTTCATATTCGGCCCTTGGAATTTCCTCCATTTTGAATTTGGTGAATTTGGTTAATGACATCTCCTCCGAGACCGCTGATTGCATTTGCATTCCGTTTGGTGTGAAGGACCTTTGAACCATTATCTTTAAAAGTTATATAAGAAAAATGGATGTCTGAAATAGTATGGCCGAAATCAGCGAATGAAATTGAGCTGGGAGGGTCTATGGCTTTAGAAGTCCAATAATCCCAAATGGAACATCAAAAAGCTATGAAACTAAACATACTCTTAAATGTGTCTGTCAGGAATGGACAGAAAAAGTCTCATACAGAAATACCTCTTGGTGGTGCTATAAACGTCACTGAGGTTTCTCACGATTGTGCCCTTAACAAAAACACATTTAAACGACATCTCCTCCGAAACCGCTGAACAGATTTGGTTGACAATTGGTGTAAAGGACAACTGGATCATTGCCTTTAAAAGTTTTATAAGAAAAGTTGATACCTGAAACAATATGGCCTCCATTTAACTTTTCTGAAAAACTTGTTAACCACATCTCCTCGGAAACCGCTGAATAGATTTGCACACCGTTCGCTGAGATGGACACTGTGACCAGTATCTTAAATTATTTTTGGGAATTTTGATATCTCACACGATGCACGCGTAATAGGCTAATTACTTTTACTTGTGTGTGGCACTTTGTCAGGCTATATATCCCGTCAGAAATATCAGAGACTTTAACATAGCAGGAAACATCAGGTCCATGGATGGACCTGTACAGTATCAACCAAATAGACCTTAAGGGGGCGCTACAACAACACTGACAACTTTGAGCATTTATGAACTGTAATATACACCGTCTAAGGACATCTCTTTGTAGACCACTGAACCGATTTGCACGCCATTTGCTGAGAAGGACCCTGGGACCAGTTTCTTCAATTCAATTATTTTGATTAAATAAACAAGTGAATTAAATAAAATCACCTAAACATAATTGAATGGACTGGCATGCTGTTTGCTTGTGAAGGATCTTTGGACCATTATATTTAAATGTTTTATATGAAAAATGTATATCTCAGCATTCAGTCTCCAAAGTTTTGTGTTATTCTCTATGTTGGACTATTATTTTGTAGGAACTCTTATTTTGAAAGAAGAGCTGATGTAAAGGGTGTGTGAATCTGCTAGAATGTTGAGTTGGAGTTGATGGTTCTATCAGCAGTTACGGAGGGCTATTTTTAAGCTATGGGAGGAGCCATGGCAGTGCCTGTGAGTCAATGGGGAATGGGTGGGGTGTTGGGAAGATGGCAGCATTCAGTCTTCTGTGTTTTGCGTTATTCTCTTTGTTTATATTGGACTTATATTTTGAAGGAACTCTTATTTTTGGAAGAGCAAATGTTAAGTGTTTGTAAATCTGCTTGAACAGTAAGTTGGTCTTGGTAGTTGAAATTACTGCTGCCATAAGCTAAATTCCAGTGCAAACCCTCTTAAGATTTAAGCTATCAATTTTGTCATTTTATTTTCCCCTTGTAAAGAAGACCTTTATTTTAATATTAGTTACATTTCTTGTAAAAAAAAAAACTCTATAATATTTTAGGGTATTCCACATAATATGTTTGACTAAAGCATTTGTTTCTTTGTTTAAATTTTTTTTAATTGTCTAGAGTATGTGTGTCCAGCGAGGTTAGTTTCTTGTTAAATGTTACACAAATCATTATTGTACACATAGACATACGTTTTTAGCCGATATTTCTTCAAACAAATTTCCTTTGGTAAGACAAATTTTGCAGCCAGTAAGGTTTTTTTGCTATGTGACCTCCTGTAAATTAATAATCAATGACCTTGTCATGTCTAATCCATCGACAGCTTAAATTTTTCGTTAGGTCACACTTTTACAATTGGGTGGTAGTATTTCGGAAGATTACGAGCATTCCAAGAGGACACAACACTGTATTCAAATCGTAGGTAGGCCTGTTGGATTTGTGGGTAAGTTTCAAATGAAGCTAGGTATTGTAATACCTAGCAGGCCAAGGCAACAGAAAAATACTCAGAGCCACAGGGTATCAAACTCTGACATCTCGCCTCTTTGTTTTATAATCATTTCTGGTACTGGTACGTGCAGCTTGACTTCTTCGCAACAGAAGCTGCTTGCGTGTGAGTTTTCTGAAGCAAAGCAGTATATCACATAGTAAGATGTGTTTGATTGAGCTAGTTAGCAAGCTAGGTAAAGCATACATTATCCGGTCTCTCATTGATATAGCGAGCTAGTTCCTATTTCAAACAAGGTTGATGGTAGATAACGACCAAACATCTTACAGCTGTTTTGTATGCAGTATGGTAGCTAGCTTATTTACTAATTGAACTACATGAAGTTTGCTAGCTAGTTGATTTTCTGGGGAGCTACGCTATAGACAGCTAACAAGGCTGTTTTAAGACAGGCTATAGATCACTGTTCTAGCATCAGATGAAATCTTGAAATCAAGATGAAATCAGCTAAGAGATTGATGACCGATATTAGGAAGTTTAAGGAGAGTTATCAGAGGGTCTATCAGTTTTCTACCAAATTCTTTAATATTATACATTTTTGTCACGCTGTAATGATGTTCTACATGTTTCACTGTCATCGTAATTCAGCCTACATGACTTGGTGCACCATGTCTCAGCAGGATATTCAATCGTGTACAATTTTTGAATTCAGGAGCTTTACAAAATGTTTTCACTTTCACTTAAAAAAACAATAGTTCCAACCCTGTATTTTACTAAATTAAATGTCAGAGTTGTTTGGCTAGTTTAAAAAAATAGTGTTTGCAATAGTGTTTTCCAATTTCAGTGTGTACAGTGGGGCAAAAAAGTATTTAGTCAGCCACCAATTGTGCAAGTTCTCCCACTTAAAAAGACGAGCGAGAGGCCTGTAATTTTCATCATAGGTACACTTCAACGATGAGAGACAAAATGAGAAGAGAAATTCCAGAAAATTACATGTAGGATTTTTTATGAATTTATTGGTAAATTATGGTGGAAAATAAGTATTTGGTCAATAACAAAAGTTCATCTCAATACTTTGTTATATACCCTTTGTTGACAATGACAGAGGTCAAACGTTTTCTGTAAGTCTTCACAAGGTTTTCACACTCTGTTGCTGGTATTTTGGCCCATTCCTCCATGCAGATCTCTAGAGCAGTGATGTTTTGGGGCTGTCGCTGGGCAACACGGACTTTCAACTCCCTCCAAAGATTTTCTATGGGGTTGAGTATTTTCTGTCTGGTGACTGGCTAGTCCACTCAAGGACCTTGAAATGCTTCTTACGAAGCCATTCCTTCGTTGCCCGGGCGGTGTGTTTGGGATCATTGTCATGCTGAAAGACCCAGCCACGTTTCATCTTCAATGCCCTTGCTGATGGAAGGAGGTTTCCACTCAAAATCTCACGAATGAATGATGTTTCCACCCCCATGCTTCACAGTAGGTATGGTGTTCTTTGGATGGGCCTGGACATGTACTGGCTTAAGCAGGGGGACACGTTTGGCACTGCAGGATTTTAGTCCCTGGCGGCGTAGTGTGTTACTGATGGTAGCCTTTGTTACTTTGGTCCCAGCTCTCTGCAGGTCATTCACTAGGTCCCCCCGTGTGGTTCTGGGATTTTTGCTCACCGTTCTTGTGATCATTTTGACCCCACGGGGTGAGATCTTGCGTGGAGCCCCGGATCGAGGGAGATTATCAGTGGTCTTGTATGTCTTCCATTTTCTTATAATTGCTCCTACAGTTGATTTCTTCACACCAAGAAGAAATCAACTGCTTACCTACTGCAGATTCAGTCTTCCCAGCCTGGTGCAGGTCAACAAATTTTGTTTCTGGTGTCCTTTGACAGCTCTTTGGTCTTGGCCATAGTGGAGTTTGGAGTGTGACTGTTTGAGGTTGTGGACAGGTGTCTTTTATACTGATAACAAGTTTAAACAGGTGCCATTAATACACGTAACGAGTGGAGGACAGATGAGTCTCTTAAAGAAGTTACAGGTCTGTGAGAGCCAGAAATCTTGTTTGTTTGTAGGTGACAAAACACTTATTTTACAGAGGAATTTACCAATAAATTAATTATAAATCCTACAATGTGATTTTCTGGATGTTTTATTCTCATTTTGTCTCTCATAGTTGAAGTGTACCTATGATGAAAATTACAGGCTTCTCTCATCTTTTTAAGTGGGAGAACTTGCACAATTGGTGGCCGACTAAATACTTTTTTGCCCCACTGTACATTTGCTAGAATTCTGAAAGATACTAAGGGAGGTTTTTACAACATCTCATCCTTAAATATTTCCAAAATTCTTGTTTGGTACTAGAATTTTTTTTCCCATTATATTAAACCCAGGTGAAACCTATTTGGTTTATTTATATTAAACTTAATGTTGTCTGTGTTATTCAGTTGTCACAGTATGTAATAAACTGGCAGGTGTTAAGATTGATATTAGGTTACAAATAGCAGAAAGGTATTAAATGAAGCTGAGGACATGAGGCGTCCATTTCTGAGATTAAACCCTCAGATGCCTTTTTGTTTTGTTGTACATTTATTTGCTCCTTCCACATCTTTCATTCCTCAAAACATTGATTGACTGTCTGGTTTCTACAGTGAGCTGTTTCTTTTTTGCAGTTTTTGATCTAATATTGACCTCAACACCAGTCTACTGCATACTGTGGCAACTCAAAAACACAAAGATCATCCATCCATCATCTTCCGCTTATCCGGGGCCTGGTCGCGGGGGCAGCAGTCTAAGCAGGGATGCCCAGACTTCCCTCTCCCCAGACACTTCCTCCAGCTCTTCCGGGGGGACACCGAGGCGTTCCCAGGCCAGCCGGGAGACATAATCCCTCCAGCGTGTCCTAGGTCTTCCCCGGGGTCTCCTCCCGGTGGGACGGGACCGGAACACCTTCCCAGGAAGGCGTTCCGGAGGCATCCGAAACAGATGCCCAAGCCACCTCAGCTGACCCCTCTCGATGTGGAGGAGCAGCAGCTCTACTCTGAGCTCCTCCCGGGTGACCGAGCTTCTCACCCTATCTCTAAGGGATCGCCCAGCCACCCTGCGGGCGCCTGTATCCGGGATCTTGTCCTTTCGGTCATGACCCAAAGCTCATGACCATAGGTGAGAGTAGGAACGTAGATTGACCGGTAAATCGAGAGCTTCGCCTTGCGGCTCAGCTCTTTCTTCACCACGACAGACCGATACATTGACCGCATTACTGCAGAAGCTGCACCGATCCGTCTGTCAATCTCCCGTTCCATCCTTCCCTCACTCGTGAACAGGACCCCTAGATACTTAAACTCCTCCACTTGAGGCAGGCACTCTCCACCAACCTGAAGTGGGCAAGCCACCCTTTTCCGACTGAGGACCATGGCCTCGGATTTGGAGGTACTGATTTTCATCCCCACCGCTTCACACTCGGCTGCATAACATCCAAGTGCGTGCTGAAGGTCCTTCAGCATGCACGAGTGTGAAGCGGTGGGGATGAAAATCAGCAAAAAGATCATATAAAGCTTAATTTATAAAACCAAATAGCTATTATCTGTTTTGGATATAATTAAATTGATGTTCTAGTACCACATTAGCAATTTGGCATGATCACTCAAGGATAACGTGTTGGAATTATGGTTGTTGGAAATGAGGCCACATTTGTAAATTATTAAAAACTTTTGGCCCCCATTGTATATCTTTTATCATCCTGTTAGATTTCAGATAAGTTCCATGGTTAAAATAACGCTTTCCATAAAATGCATTTCAAATTGACTAACAATATTATTTGTTTTATAGATGCCACGCAAACCTGGATTTATGCTGAGTATTTTGTGCATGTCTTTGGGTGTGCACAGTGTGTGACTGTGTAGTGCCTTGTCCTTGACTGTGTGTGTGTGTGTTTCACAAAAAATTGCCATCATGGATTTTCAGCCATCTTAGTTATTTTGAAAAACACTTAAAACACTACTCATATGGCAACAAATGACCAATCTTAATGTAGTTTGATATTTGGCATCTATGTATAAAGATCTTCAAGTGTTGTATGAACCAGACCAGTATGTAAAAACCTATATGTGGTCACCATTGGACAGAAAAAAAACATCCTTCCAAAATTGGGTTAATGTTTGTACACGTGCACAGTTTCTTTTACCCTACATACCATATTGCATACATTTTATGTTAATTTAAGTTGGAAATGTGCTTAGTTACAGTAACATATACATTCAAAGGGGCTTCAAAGTTTCCTTTTGTCATTACTCTGTCCCCTTAATCGCTGCTTGCAGCTATATTTTTATTCTTATTTTTCTCAGGGCCCATTTTCAGAGGCCATTACTGTACCTATACACCTCATGGTGGCGCTGTAGCACGTAGTCAAATGTTGAAGGTTTGAGCATGCATATCTCATGAATGAGTCATGCAGCCAGGTTCCATACATGCTCCTTCTCATGCTGACCAAAACATTCTCTGGGGTCTTTTAAATTCGCCCCTTGGATTTTCATCTATTTTGAATTGAAATTGAATTGAGGTGAAAAACTCGTTAACGACATCTGATTTAATTGAAGTTGGAAATGTAAAGACAATTGCTTAGTTATAGTAACCTATACATTCCAAGGGGCTTCAAAGTTTCCTTTTCTCATGACTTGGTCCCCTTAATCACTGCTTGCAGCTATATTTGCTTAATATATCCATGCATGTTAACATATATTTAATGTTATCGTTTTCCACACTATAAGCACTCATGTCAACCAAATCCAGCTGAAATTGTGAATTTATATCATGAACAATAACTCTATTTCTTTGAAAATGTATAGCTACAGGCCTTTGTAGCGTATATGTATCTTGGGTGAGTAGCCAGTCATTTGCCACGCCATTTTTGAGGATCTCCCCGGTTTTCTCGAAGTACCCTCTTTTCAAATCCTCTCTGTTTAATCACTAAACCCACATAGGATTTGTTTAGATACATGTAAACACGACAACTGCAGTTAACCATCCTTAGACAACAGACTCTTTGCTTTCGTCGGACCCAGGACACTACTGCGTTGCATACAGCTTTCTCATTAAATGTATCCATGTATTCATCCCTGTTCTCACTATGTCTGTGTGTGATGTTTGGCTCCAACTTGAGCACATGCAGAAATATTTTCAGCGGCCAAGTGAACATCGGTGAGCGGTGCATGAAACCCCAATGTGTTCAAAGTCTTGACCCACACGTTTCAGTCATGGTGCTAAAACTGTCTCCACAATGTCAACATAATGGGTCTAAAAAAAATAATCAGGCGGATCAAGACAAGAAAATCTTCTCTGGTTCAGGTGGTCCACTTCACATCCAATGCATTCTTTGTGGAGAATAGCCACAACAACGTTTTCCAGAATCATACCCAATGTTGCTTTGATGATCTTTAAAACTTTTGGTGCAAGGCGTTTGTCCATTTTGTGATAACGCTTGTTTGCTTTTGAAAGGTATAACAGATTAAGAGGTCCTAGCTGATCACCAAACCGGTCAAGCCAATGGTAGTTTCTTGTTGGGTATGCCGGTGGAATCGAGCTGTCGGGGTCCGGGATTACGTAGAAGGCTTCAGCGTTGTAATCCCAGGCATCACACAGCCAGTCCTTGAGTTCTTCAATCTCCGCTTGGTTGTAATCTTGAGACATGTTTTGTAAATTCTTCCTACTGCTTGATAGTCACAGGCGGTCAGTCTGTTTATATGCTGTGTTGAGGACTGTGTTAGTTAAAGGCGGGGTTTCAAGCTCTTACGTCAGTCGAACAGTCCGCAGTCGCAGTCACAATCTAACCCACTGACATTTTCTGGAAATAGTTCTAATCTAACAGAGTCATACTGCTTCATTCCTTCGACAACTTTAAACAGTACATCTACCCGTATTATGTGTGCCCTGTTTTGGCCCCAAATAAAACACTTTTCGAAAGGTGTTCCATAAACTGGCATTAAAAACCATTTGATCAGTCACACCAAGCTTAAACTCCTGGCCTTCGGGTAATTCATAAAATGCAACCTCCGGTATCTCTGGGTTGAAAATGTATCCACCCATCCGATCGTTGTCCAACTTCCAATCCCGTACCAACATATCCTGGTGTAGTTGATGGATTCGGGGTAAACTCTGCATCAGTTTCATCTGGGCTGGCATGTTGATTGCGTCTCGGTTGTCCATTTGAAATCTCTTTCTGACTCGCTGAGCTGCGGTTAAGCTGTTAGCTTTCAATGGTGTTTCACCCAAAATGCTGATCGCTGCACAATCCACCATGGTTTATAATGTAAGTTTCCTCGGGCTATACTGAATGACCATGACTGGGGTCTGCGTGGTTTACATCCACAGACCACGCCAATCAGCCCATAAAACATGAAAGGTTAACACCCACCGCTAGTAGGACATTTGTTGTAGCAACATAAAATGCCCGGGGACTAGAGAATTGCTGAACACTGGCGCCCTTTTGTTAAACACCAAACATCTTGTCGCTGATATAGCATTTATTGCCAGGGAATTTAACATTCCGGAACCCTAAGACCCCATTGTTAAACATCAAACATATTGCTCCTGTTATAAAAATTGGCCGGGGTGTTTATCAACCGTTGTAAAACATCAAGCATGGACACATCAATGCAATCATAAATTACAAAGTCAACGGACTTGCATACGTCATTCCAGAAGTCCCGCCCTAATACACATTATACAGGAAGTCCATACGTCACACCATCACCTGCCTGAATGACTACCGCCCTGTAGCACTGACATCCATCATCATGAAGTGCTTTGAGCGTCTGGTCAGAACCCACATCTGTCCCACCTTCCTGACACCTTGGACCCGTTCCAATTTGCATGCCGCCCCAATAGGTCTACGGACGAGGCCATAGCCCTGACGACACACACCGCCCTATCCCACCTGGAAAATGCAACACATACATGAGGGTGCTGTTCGTGGACTACAGCTCAGCATTCAACACTATTCACCTGCTATGCTCGTTCCTAAGCTCAGGACCCTGGGACTTAAAACCTCCCTTTGCAATTGGATGCTGGACTTTCTTACAGGCAGCCCCTGGTGGTATGAATGGGCAATCTCACCTCCTCTGCACTGACCCTGAGCACCGGAGCCCCCAAGGGCTGCATACTCAGTCCCCTCCTGTACTCCCTATTCACGCATGACTGCATGGCCACACAGCTCCAACGTCATCCTTAAGTTCGCAGACAACGCAACCATCCTGGGTCTCATCTCCAACTTTGATGAGACTGCTTACAGAGAGGAGGTAAAGAATATGGCTTCATGGTGCCAGGACAACAAACTCTCTCTCTCAACGTCTGCAAGACTAAGGAGATGATCATGGACTTCAGGAAGTGGCAGAGGGAGGGGTCATGACCCCATACACATCGGACCTGAAGTGGAGAGTTTTTGACTTCAAGTTCCTTTGTGTGTTCATCAAAGATGCCCTCACTTGGTCCAGGCAAGTGAACTCGGCAGTGAAAACTGCCCAACAGCGACTAAACTTCCTGAGGAGACTCAAGAAGATTGGCATGTCTGATGATACACCATTAAGAGCATCATCTCAGGCTGCATTACTGCCTTATACAGCAGCTGCTCTGCTACGGATTGCAAGTCCCTCCAGAGGGTGGTTAAACCTGCATCATCGGCTATGATCTGTTCTCCATGCAAGGCATATACCATACACAATGCCTTAGGAAAGCACAGCACATCATCAATGACTACAGCCACCCAGGCTATGGCCTGTTCATACTGCTGCCATCTGGTAGATGCTACCGGAGCATTGGGGCACACACTTCCAGACTCCATTTTTTCTCTCAGGCCATAAGGTTCCTTAAGTAGCAACACTGATATATGATCATATTGATCACACATGCACATTCCAAATGCTTTGATGTCTTTCCATATACATTAGAATATTTTTTTCTATGTACCATTCATAAGTATATTACACTCACATTTATAATATTCAATGCCTCTACCCAAATTGTTCATATTCCCCATTCTACACTTATTAAAATTGTTGCTAGTTTACATTATGTATATTATTGTTATATTTTTGCTTTATATATTTCTTAATTCTTACTACATAATGTCATATCACAAAAATTTTATTGTTCAGAATGACGCTATGTTATTTGGTGCATTTAAAAAAAAAAACATTGAACTTGAACACTGTTGGTAGGGACTCACCACTGCTGACCGGGATGCACCCCACAAGCTTTGCCATTTCAGAGATGCTATGAGCCAGTGGTCTGGCCATAACAACTTGTCAAATGTGCTCAGGTCTTTACTCCTGCCCATTTCTCTTGCATCCAACACATTGACTCTGAGAAACAATCTTACCATCAAATCTACCCATGTGCCGTTGTTAGGAGATGTTCAACATTATTCACTTCACCTGTCAGTGATCATAATGTTTTGGCCCATCAGTGTAAACTGTCATGTCATTCAACACTAATATAGGAGCAACACAATAAACTCAACCACACAAAATCATTATTTCACCACAAAATCAGTTTAATTCAATGATTATCTCAGTCTTTGGACACATTTGACGAGGGAAGTCCATTAACAGGCTAAATTCAGTATGAAGTAAAGATTTCAGGTCCCTCCTAATTCATCTTTCATAATAGGAGGGTGCAAAAGGTATGGTTTGCAAATAATTTTGACACCCTTATTTCTTTGTAGATGGAAAAGTATGACTTGTTAAATATAACCTATGAATTATTGTGTTAGTAGATACATATAATTTCCTGTGTTTTTTAGCATACCATATAGCATAGTATTTAAATGATTTAAACATTCTTTTTTGGGAGTGCCAATTATTCTGGACGTAACTGTACATAGAGAAGTAGTCAGTCAATATGCAGCAGTTTAGCCACTGCACTACAAGTAGTCCATTTCTGCAGTCTCCAGATACTTTGTGATACAGTCCAATATAATTTCCTCATTGGATGCATCTTTCAAGTAAAAGTGTCCTCCAGGTAGCATTTGAACTGTAAAATCTCCAGATGATATGTCTTTCCATGCTGTAAAAATGAGACAGAGAGAAAGAGAAAATATAACATACAGCAGAGGCGGAAAAAAATCACAAGTTGGATATCGCAACAAATGATGTTTGAAAGAATGAGTGGCCATTGAAGGCAAATGTTTTCTTGAGCAGACAGTCAGATTTCATTTATTTAAAAACAATACAAATCCAAACATAAATAGTATTTGACCAGAACACTAGAAATTACACACCTCCATCTATACTTGGAAATACAGACGTCTTTAATTAAAATCCCTTTGAGCTTATATCCTGATGGTTAAATAATTTTTTTGACAAATATACCACCCATCACCCATGGCCTTGGACCACTGCCCGCGGTGCACATGTGCTGCTGCAGCGCATGTTTCAAACCTGCCTACTGCTCTTTAAGCATAAATTATGCATAAAATTCGAAATTTCCTTCATATGCAACAAGACCCACCATCCTGGATAAACCTGTACTAAAGCAATTTCTAAAGTTCTAGAATAATCACATAACCAAGAACTTCTAACTGAACTTCACTCATCAATTATTAATAACCATAAAGTAATAACCATTACCACAAAATCATAGGGTGCAGATTAGATTAAACATTTCCTTTTAAAAGGAACATAATTATTTATTGATACACTGCTGATTTTGCAGGTTTTCCCACTTACAACGCATGTAGAAGTCTGTAATTTTCTATCATAGATACTCTTGAACTTTGAGTGACGGAATCTAAAACAAAAATCTAGAAAATCACATTGTATGATTTTTAAGTAATTCATTTGCATTTTATTGAACGACATAAGTATTTGATACATCAGAAAAGCAGAACGTAATATTTGGTACAGAAACCTTTGTTTGCAAGTACAGATATACGTTTCCTGTAGTTCTTGACCAGGTTTGCACACACTGCAGCAGGGATTTTGGCCCACTCCTCCATACAGACCTTCTCCAGATTCTTCAGGTTTCGGGGCTGTCGCTGGGCAATAAAGACTTTCAGCTCCCTCCAAAGATTTTCTATTGGGTTCAGGTCTGGAGACTGGCTAGGCCACTCCAGGACCTTGAGATGCTTCTTACGGAGCCACTCCTTAGTTGCCCTGGCTGTGTGTTTCGGGTCGTTGTCATGCTGGAAGACCCAGCCACGATCCATCTTCAATCCTCTTACTGAGGGAAGGAGGTTGTTGGCCAAGATCTCGCGATACATGGCCCCATCCATCCTCCCCTCAATACGGTGCAGTCGTCCTGTCCCCTTTGCCGAAAAACATCCCCCAAAGAATGATGTTTCCACCTCCATGCTTCACACTTGGGATGGTGTTCTTGGGGTTGTACTCATCCTTCTTCTTCCTCCAAAAACTGTGAGTGGAGTTTAGACCAGTTAATACAGGTAATGAGTTAATACAGGTAATGAGTGGAGAACAGGAGGGCTTCTTAAAGAAAAACTAACATGTCTGTGAGAGCCGGAAATCTTACTGGTTGGTAGGTGGATTTTTGTTTTAGATTCCGTCTCTCACAGTTTAAGTGTACCTATGATACAAATTACAGACCTCTACATGCTTTGTAAGTAGGAAAACCTACAAAATCGGCAGTGTATCAAATACTTCTTCTCCCCACTGTATATTTTTCACTAAACCTAATCAGCAATTTACTCCAGAGTGTTCCAGAAGTGCGAACCCGTTGAGAGAATGAATCAACGTAAAGAGCAGTTTTGCATAAGCCTTCAGAGCTCTGACCTTCTAAGTCATGAGGCATGTCTTGCTTTCCATCAAAGCATGTGACTGGGCAGGAGAGGAGAGGTGTTACTGGCCTATTGCACCTGGAAGACAAAATGGTTTACATATATTAATTCAATTGGGGAAATAAACATGTTGATTAACCTGTCCAGGCCAAAGATGCTAACAGGAAGTTTCCTTTCTATTCTGAAATGTGCACTTGTTAAGTATTGCCCACAAATCTTTGGATTGGTGAAGACAAATCTTAGTGGACATGTTCACCATATTCCTTACACAGGTGCTGGTCATATAATTAGAATATCATCAAAAAGTTGATTTATGTCAGTGATTCCATTCAAAAACTGAAACTTGTTTATTATATTCATGCATTACACACAGACTGATATATTTCAAATGTTTATTTCTTCTAATTGTGATAACTATAACAAACAACTAATGAAAATCCCAAATTCAGTATCTCCGAAAATTAGAATATTACTTAAGACCAATACAAAAAAATTATTTTTAGAAATGTTAGCCAACTGAAAAGTATGAACATGAAAAGTATGAGCTTATAAAGTATGCAATACTTAGTTGGGGCTCCTTTTGCCTGAATTACTGCAGCAATGCGGCGTGGCATGGAGTCGATCAGTCTGTGGCACTGCTCAGGTGTGAGAGCCCAGGTTGCTCTGATAATGGTTTTCAGCTCTTCTGCATTGTTGGGTCTGGCGTATCGCATCTTCCTCTTCACAATACCCCATAGATTTTCTATAGGATTAAGGTCAGGCGAGTTTGCTGGCCAATTAAGAACAGGGATACCATGGTCCTTAAACCAGGTACTGGTAGCTTTGGCACTGTGTGCAGGTGCCAAGTCCTGTTGGAAAATGAAATCTGCATCTCCATAAAGTTGGTCAGCAGCAGAAAGCATGAAGTGCTCTAAAACCTCCTGGTAGACAGCTGTGTTGACCTTGGACCTCAGAAAACACAGTGGACTGACACCAGCATATGACATGGCACCCCAAACCATCCCTGACTGTGGACACTTTACACTGGACTTCAAGCAACGTGGATTCTGTGCCTCTCTTCCTCCAGACTCTGGGACCTTGATTTCCAAAGGAAATGCAAAATGTACTTTCATCAGAGAACATAACTCAGCAGCAGTCCAGTCCTTTTTGTCTTTAGCCCAGGCGAGACGCTTCTGACGCTGTGTCTTGTTCAAGAGTGGCTTGACACAAAGAATGTGACAGCTGAAACCCATGTCTTGCATACGTCTGTGCGTGGTGGTTCTTGGACACAGAGCTCTGTGAACAGCCAGCCTCTTTAGCAATGACCTTTTGTGTCTTGCCCTCCTTGTGCAAGGTGTCAATGGTCGTCTTTTGGACAGCTGTCAAGTCAGCAGTCTTCCCCATGATTGTGTAGCCTACAGAACTAGACTGAGAGACCATTCAAAGCCCTTTGCAGGTGTTTTGAGTTAATTAGCTGATTAGAGTGTGGCACCAGGTGTCTTCAATATTGAACCTTTTCACAATATTAAAATTTTCTGAGATACTGAATTTGGGGTTTTCATTAGTTGTCAGTTATAATCATCAAAATTAAAAGAAATAAACACTCGAAATATATCAGTCTGTGTGGAATGAATGTATACATTATACAAGTTTCACTTTTTGAATGGAATTACTGAAATAAATCAACATTTTGATGATATTCTATTTATATGACCAGCACCTGTACAAGTCATTTTCTTTCAAATCAGTGAAAGGGTTAATCTGAACAAGCCAGGGTGACCCACCTGTAGTTCTCTACCACACAGAGGTCTGCCTTCAGCACAGGAAGGAAGAGTTTCATCACCTCAGAATTAGCCAATAACTCGGGGGGTGTCCCACCAATCCTTGTCATCCACTGCAAGAACTCCTCGTCTGATAAATTACTTCTTGTTGGAGCTTGGATACGCATCTCAGACTAGAAATCAAAGACCACAATACGTTTACTCCTTTGCGCATTTACATACAGCTCTAGAAAAAATGAAGTGACCACTGCAGCTTTTTCTTTCATTTCCAAAAAGTTGAAAAGGAAGGTTTTGAATGAGGAACAGAAGTGTTAAAATTAAGAGACCACTGCAAACTGAACGCTTCTGTTCTTCACTCAAAATATTCCTTTTCAAATTTTTTGGAAAGGAAAGAAAAAGGTGCAGTGGTCTCTAAATTTTTTCCAGAGCTGTATAAACAGGTAAAACTTGTAAAATGATATTTTTCAGAAGATTCTATGGTTACATACCATATGGATGTAATTTTAAGGTCATATTTACAGTTAAGGCCAAATTTTGCCATGCCAAATCCTTTATTTGCCTTCACAGCAATCAAACTTTTCTTATAATGGCTAAAGTGTCTTTTCCATGTTTCCAACGTTGAGACTGGGCCTCTGTACGCGTATGTAAATATTCCATAAAAAATCAATCAAGACGTTTCGAGCTACAATAGTCATTTATAACATTAACAATGTCTACACTGTAATTTTGATCCATTTGATGTTACTTTAATGGACAGAAATGAGCTTTTCTATGGAGTTAGATGCATCTCAATATTCGTAAATATATCCAGAAAATCTGTGCGTATATCCATCACAACTCACAAATAAAAATAGGATTTGTAAATGTGAAAGAATATTTTGTAAATATTATCTGTAAATATGTAAACTTGTTTCACAAATATAAATACAAATTGTGAATATGTAACAACATATTTCACAAGAAAAACCTCTGTAAAACATTTACAGCTATTGCTTAACATCTACAAGTGTTGACTTGTTAATGTTCACATTTACAAATCCTAAGTTTATTTACGGATCTGAATTTTATATTTATATTTATTTCTGAGACACATTTTTTTTTCTATAGGTAGCTAGGACACGTTTTTCCTGAAATGGGAGTATAACGTTTATTTGTATAACAATATTTGGCCGCATCACCAATGGGTAATACAAAGCCAAGCGTGTTTTCGGCTTCAGGCAACTATCTTAAGCACATTTATGTCAGCCTACACCTGGTTGGCTAGCTAGCCAGCTGGTAGGCAACTTTAGCTTTTAAAGTAATGAAGGTATCCAACACGATGATGCAGCTGACTACATAACGGTATGTTGTTGACTTGGACAGTTGCATTTGGTTCATTCTGTGTTTCGGGGTCAATGTCACGCTGGAAGACCCAGCCATAACCCATCTTCAATGCTCTTACTGAGGGAAGGAGGTTGTTGGCCAAGATCTTGCGATACATGGCCCCATTCATCCTCCCCTCAATACGGTGCCGTCGTCCTGCCCCCTTTGCAGAAAAGCATCCCCAAAGAATGATGTTTCCACCTCCATGCTTCACGGTTGGGATGGTGTTCTTGGGGTTGTACTCACCCTTCTTCTTCCTCCAAACACGGCGAGTGGAGTTTAGACCAAAAAGCTAAAAATGTTTCTCATCAGACCACATGACCTTCTCCCATTCCTCCTCACATACAATGTCATAGAATGTGATTTTCTGGATTTTTGTTTTAGATTGCATCACTCACAGTTGAAGAGTACCTATGATAAAAATTACAGACTTCTACATGCTTTGTAAGTGGGAAAACCTGCTAAATCGGCAGTGTATCAAATACTTGTTTTCCCCACTTTATATATATAAAAATAAAAGGTTTTTTACACTATTGTTTAAACAGTGGGGTACTCACATATGGTGCAGAGGCACCAGACAGGAACATGTGAATTGGTTCCAGCTTGTGGACTCTCTTCAGAGTATGTGCTAGAGCAAAGCTGGCCATGGCACCAAAGCTGTAACAGAGCAGAATATGTACAGGTCTGGAAAAAATTGAGAGACCACTGCACCTTTTTCTTTCCTTTCCAAAAAAGTTAGAAAGGAACGTTTTGAGTAAGGAACAGAAGGGTTAAAATTAAGAGACCACTGCAAATTGAACGCTTCTGTTCCTCACTCAAAGCATTCCTTTTCAACTTTTTTGGAAAGGAAAGAAAAATTTGCAGTGGTCTCTTTTTCAAGAGCTGAATGTGGGTAAAAAAAAATAGACAAATTTAGATTGTTAAAATGTATGTTCAGGTAAGAAATAGGGAGGCACCAGGATATCAGCTAGTAATCGGTATCTATAAAACGTGCCTTAAAATCAATGATTATTTCAGACTGATTGTGCTTTTGTCTGAATGGGTGTCCAATCAATTAGACACTTTTTTATACATCTTTATTTCAACTGGAATCATGTGTGTTATTGTTATTGTTTTTTCTCTTTTAAGGTTTTGTTAAAGAAGTCTAATAACTTACTACATTGATACAGTGGGTAGAATAAGTATTTGATACATTGACGATTTTGCAGGTTTTCCTACTTATAAAGCATGTAGAGGTTTGTAATTTTTATCATAGGTACACTTCAAATATGAGAGACAGAATCCATCCATCCATCCATCCATCATCTTCCGCTTATCCGGGGCCGGGTCACGAGGGCAGCAGTCTAAGCAGGGATGCCCAGACTTCCCTCTCCCCAGACACTTCCTCTATCTCTTCCGGGGGGACACCGAGGCGTTCCCAGGCCAGCCGGGAGACATAGTCCCTCCAGTGTGTCCTAGGTCTTCCCCGGGGTCTCCTCCCAGTGGGACGGGACCGGAACACCTTCCCAGGAAGGCGTTCCGGAGGCATCCGAAACAGATGCCCAAGACACCTCAGCTGACCCCTCTCGTTGTGGAGGAGCAACGGCTCTACTCTGAGCTCCTCCCGGGTGAGCGAGCTTCTCACCCTATCTCTAAGGGATCGCCCAGCCACCCTGCGGAGAAAGCTCATTTCGGCCGCCTGTATCCGGGATCTTGTCCTTTCGGTCATGACCCAAAGCTCATGACCATAGGTGAGAGTAGGAACGTAGATTGACCGGTAAATCGAGAGCTTCGCCTTGCGGCTCAGCTCTTTCTTCACCACGACAGACCGATACATCGACCGCATTTCAGCAGAAGCTGGACCGATCCGTCTGTCAATCTCCCTTTCCATCCTTCCCTCACTCGTGAACAAGACCCCTAGATACTTAAGCTCCTCCACTTGAGGCAGGCACTCTCCACCAACCTGAAGTGGGCAAGCCACCCTTTTCCGACTGAGGACCATGGCCTCGGATTTGGAGGTTCTGATTTACATCCCCACCGCTTCACACTCGGCTGCAAACCATCCCAGTGCATGCTGAAAGGTCCTGGTTAGAAGGGGCCAACACGACAACATCATCCGCAAAGAGCAGAGATGAAATTGTGTGGTCCCCAAACCTGACACCCTCCGGCCCCTGGCTGCGCCAAGAAATTCTGTCCATAAAAATTACGAACAGAACCGGCGACAAAGGGCAGCCCTGCTGGAGTCCAACATGCACTGGGAACAAATCTGACTTACTGCCGATAATGCGGACCAAGCTCCTGCTTCGGTCGTATAGGGACCTGACAGCCCTTAACAAAGGACCCAGGACCCCATATTCCCGAAGCACCCTCCACAGGACGCCGCGAGGGACACAGTCGAATGCCATCTCCAAATCCACAAAACACATGTGGACTGGTTGGGCAAACTCCCATGAACCCTCCAACACCCCGTAGAGGGTAGAGAGCTGGTCCAGTGTTCCACGGCCCGGACGAAAACCACACTGTTCCTCCTGAATCCGAGGTTCTACTATCGGCCGTATTCTCCTCTCCAGAACCCTGGCATAGACTTACCCGGGGAGGCTGAGAACTGTGATCCCCCTATAGTTGGAACACACCCTCCGGTCCCCCTTCTTAAAAAGAGGGACCACCACTCCGGTCTGCAATCCCAGAGGCACTGTCCCCGACCGCCACGCGATGTTGCACAGGCGTGTCAACCAAGACAGCCCCACAACATCCAGAGACTTGAGGTACTCAGGGCGGATCTCATCCACCCCAGGTGCCTTGCCACCAAGGAGTTACTTGACCACCTCTGTGACTTCAGCCCGGGTGATGGACGAGTCCACCTCTGAGCCCTCATCCTCTGCTTCCTCAATGAAAGACGTGACGGCAGGATTGAGGAGAACCTCGAAGTACTCCTTCCACCGCCCGACGACATCCCCAGTTGAGGTCAACAGCTGCCCACCTCTACTGTAAACAGCGTTGGTAGGGCACTGTTTCCCTCTCCTGAGACGCCGGACGGTTTGCCAGAATCTCTTCGAGGCCAGCCGATAGTCCTTCTCCATGGCCCCACCGAACTCCTCCCAGGCCCGAGTTTTTGCCTCCACAACCACCCGGGCTGCAGTCCGCTTGGCCTGCCGGTACCAGTCAGCTACCTCAGGAGCCCCACAAGCCAACCAGGCCTGATAGGACTCCTTCCTCAGCTTGACGGCATCCCATACTTCCGGTGTCCACCACCGGGTTTGGGGATTGCCGCCTCGACAGGCACCAGAGACCTTACGGCCACAGCTCCGAGCGGCCGCTTCGACAATGGCGGTGGAGAATATGGTCCACTCGGACTCAATATCTCCAGCCTCCCTCGGGATCCAGTCGAAGCTCTGCCGGAGGTGGGAGTTAAAGATCTCTCTGACAGGAGACTCGGCCAGACGTTCCCAGCAGACCCTTACAGTACGCTTGGGCCTGCCGAGTCTGTCCAGCTTCCTCCCCCGCCATCGGATCCAACTCACCACCAGTTGGTGATCAGTTGACAGCTCCGCCCCTCTCTTCACCCGAGTGTCCAAGACATACGGCCGCAGGTCAGATGAGACGACAACAAAGTCGATCATCGACCTGCGGCCTAGGGTGTCCTGGTGCCACGTGCAAGACACCAACTGTGACTAGCACAGAAGTCCAATAACTGAACACCACTCGGGTTTAGATCAGGGGGGCCGTTCCTCCCAATCACGCCCCTCCAGGTGTCACTGTCGTTGCCCACGTGGGCGTTGAAGTCCCCCAGTAGAACGATAGAGTCCCCAGTCGGAGCACTTTCCAGCACCCCTCCCAGAGACTCCAAGAAGGTCGGGTACTCTGCACTGCCGTTCGGCCCGTAGGCACAAACAACAGTGAGAGACCTATCCCCGACCCGTAGGCGCAGGGAAATGACCCACTCGTTCACCGGGGTAAACTCCAACACATGGCGGCAGAGCTGGGGGGCTATAAGCAAACCCACACCAGCCCGCCGCCTCTCACCATGGGCAACTCCAGAGTGGTAAAGAGTCCATCCTCTCTCAAGGAGTGTGGTTCCAAAGCCCAAGCCGTGCGTAGAGGTGATCCCGACTACCTCTAATCGGAACCTCTCAACCTCACGCACGATCTCAGGCTCCTTCCCCGCCAGCGAGGTGACGTTCCACGTCTCTAGAGCTAGTTTCCCTGTCCAGAGATCGGGTTGTCTAGGCCCCTGCCTTCGACTGCCGCCCGATCCTCTTCGCACCGGCCCCTTATGGTCCCTCCTGTGGGTGGTGAGCCCACGGGAAGGCGGCCCCACGTCGCCCGTTCGGGCTGAGCCCGGCCGGGCCCCATGGGGAAAGGCCCGGCCACCAGGCGCTCGCATACGAGCCCCAAACCCGGGCCTGGCTCCAGGGTGGGGCCCCGGCTGCGCCATACCGGGCGACATCACAGAGACGGAATCTAAAAAGCAAATCCAGAAAATCACATTGTATGATTTTTAACTAATTAATTAAGTATTTGATCACCTACCAACCAGTAAGAATTCCAGCTCTCACAGACCTGTTAGTTTTTCTTTAAGAAGCCTGTTCTCCACTCATTACCTGTATTAACTGCACCTGTTTAAACTCGTTACCTGTATAAAAGACACCTGTCACACACTGAATCAAACAGACTCCAACCTCTCCAAAATGGCCAAGACCAGAGAGCTGTGTAAGGACATGAGGGATAAGATTGTAGACCTGCACAAGGCTGGGATGGGCTACAGGACAATAGGCAAGCAGCTTGGTGAGAAGGCAACAACTGTTGGTGCAATTATAAGAAAATGGAAGAAGTTCAAGATGACGGTCAGTCTCCCTCGGTCTGGGGCTCCATGCCAGATCACACCTCGTGGGGCATCAATGATCATGAGGAAGGTGAGGGATCAGCCCAGAACTACACGGCAGGACCTGGTCAATGACCTGAAGAGAGCTGGGACCACAGTCTCATAGAAAACCATTAGTAACACACAACGCCGTCATGGATTAAAATCCTGCAGCGCACGCAAGGTCCCCCTGCTCAAGCCAGAGCATGTCCAGGCCTGTCTGAAGTTTGCCAATGACCATCTGGATGATCCAGAGGAGGAATGGGAGAAGGTCATGAGGTCTGATGAGACAAAAATAGAGCTTTTTGGTCTAAACTCCACTCGCCGTGTTTTGAGGAAGAAGAAGGATGAGTACAACTCCAAGAACATCCCAACCGTGAAGCATGGAGGTGGAAACATCATTCTTCGACGGCATCGTAATGAGGGGAAGATGGATGGGGCCATGTATTGCGAGATCTTGGCCAACAACCTCCTTCTCTCAGTAAGAGCATTGAAGATGGGTCGTGGCTGGGTCTTCCAGCATGACAACAGCCCGAAACACACAGCCAGGGCAACTAAGGAGTGGCTCCGTAAGAAGTATCTCAAGGTCCTGGAGTGGCCTAGACAGTCTCCAGACCTGAACCCAATAGAAAATTATCCCCTAGGGGGCCAAACTATTTAGTCAGGCATGTGCCAAGAAACTACAGGATATTATAAATGCATGATAGCCAATTTCACAGACCTGTGTGATGGTAATGTGGTGAAGTCAAAATTGAGAGTTGTGTAGCTATGTTGTTAAATTTGTTAATAGGTTATATGGTTAATAATTCCTTCGCACAAGCGGCCGAGTTGCACATTGATGTCTTTGATGGTGTTAGTGAATGTCTGTGTTTTTTTAACTTGTTCACTTTTTGATGAATATACAGGATGCAACTCCTTATCGTATGGATTCCAGATCCATCCCTTTTACCAATTCTCCATTTTTCATATCCGTCCTGAAAAGATGGCCAGTGCGGGTTCAGGAATGGCGCCTCCTGTGGCCGCATTCGCTCATGCTGTCACTTTCCATTCACTTAATGAAGTGAAGGCAGGGGAGAAGCATGTAAGAAGCATCTCAAGGTCCTGGAATGGCCTAGCCAATCTCCAGACCTGAACCCAATAGAAAATCTTTGGAAGGAGCTGAAAGTCTGTATTGCCCAGCAAAAGCCCCGAAACCTGAAGGATCTGGAGAAGGTCTGTATGGAGGAGTGGGCCAAAATCCCTGCTGCAGTGTGTGCCAACCTGGTCAAGTACAGGAAACGTATGATCTCTGTAATTGCAAACAAAGGTTTCTGTACCAAATATTAAGTTCTGCTTTTCTGATGTATCAAATACTTATGTCATGCAATAAAATGCTAATTAATTATTTTTAAAAAATCTTACAATGTGATTTTCTGGATTTTTGTTTTAGATTCTGTCTCTCACAGTTGAAGTGTAGCTATGATAAAAATGACAGACTCCTACATGCTTTGTAAGTGGGAAAACCTGTAAAATCGGCAGTGTATCAAATACTTGTTCTCCTCACTGTGTGTGTGTGTATATATATATATATATATATATACACACACGCACCTAAAGGATTATTAGGAACACCTGTTCAATTTCTCATTAATTAAATTATCTAATCAACCAATCACATGGCAGTTGCTTCAATGCATTTAGGGGTGTGGTCCTGGTCAAGACAATCTCCTGAACTCCAAACTGAATGTCAGAATGGCAAAGAAAGGTGATTTAAGCAATTTTGAGCGTGGCATGGTTGTTGGTGCCAGACGGGCCGGTCTGAGTATTTCACAATCTGCTCAGTTACTGGGATTTTCACGCACAACCATTTCAACGGTTTGCAAAGAATGGTGTGAAAAGGGAAAAACATCCAGTATGCGGCAGTCCTGTGGGCGAAAATGCCTTGTTGATGCTAGAGGTCAGAGGAGAATGGGCCGACTGATTCAAGCTGATAGAAGAGCAACTTTGACTGAAATAACCACTTGTTACAACCGAGAAGCCACAACACGCACAACCTTAAGGCGGATGGGCTACAACAGCAGAAGACCCCACCGGGTACCACTCATCTCCACTACAAATAGGAAAAAAGAGGCTACAATTTGCACAAGCTCACCAAAATTGGACAGTTGAAGACTGGAAGAATGTTGCCTGGTCTGATGTGTATCGATTTCTGTTGAGACATTCAGATGGTAGATTTGGCGTAAACAGAATGAGAACATGGATCCATCATGCCTTGTTTCCCCTGTGCAGGCTGGTGGTGGTGGTGTAATGGTGTGGGAGATGTTTTCTTGGCACGCTTTAGGCCCCTTAGTGCCAATTGGGCATCGTTTAAATGCCACGGCCTACCTGAGCATTGTTTCTGACCATGTCCATCCCTTTATGACCACCATGTACCCATCCTCTCATGGCTACTTCCAGCAGGATAATGCACCATGTCACAAAGCTTGAATCATTTCAAATTGGTTTCTTGAACATGACAATGAGTTCACTGTACTGAAATGGCCCCCACAGTCACCAGATCTCAACCCAATAGAGCATCTTTGGGATGGTGGAACGGGAGCTTCGTGCCCTGGATGTGCATCCCACAAATCTCCAAAAACTGCAAGATGCTATCCTATCAATATGGGCCAACATTTCTCAAGAATGCTTTCAGCACCTTGTTGAATCAATGCCACGTAGAATTAAGGCAGTTCTGAAGGCGAAAGGGGGTCAAACTTAGTATTAGTATGGTGTTCCTAATAATCCTTTAGGTGAGTGTATATATTTTTTTTATTTCAATTTAGCTTTAGTCCTGTTTTCCTTTTTTTTTGCTCTTATTCCTGTCTAGGCACAGATTCTAGAAGAAGTCCCACTAGAGTTTTATGGGTTAATAGAACATGCAAATAATATGATCTAGTTGTTGACGTTATTGTTGCTCTATCTTGCTGACAATGTCTATTGACCTGTTTTATTATCTTCACATTATAATTATGGGTAATATAATTGACGTATAATGTAAACTTTACCTTCCATATGTTGCCATTATGTAGTCAATATTGATTATTTATTCAATGAGTGACGTATACAGTGGGGAGAACAAGTATATCTCTCACAGTTGAAGTGTACCTATGATAAAAATTACAGACCCCTACATTCTTTGTAAGTAGGAAAACCTGCAAAATCGGCAGTGTATCAAATACTTGTTCTCCCCACTGTACATGATCAATGGAATAATACATAAAAGGCAACAATACATAATATAATACAATAATACATATTATTGTATATACTTGTTCTCCCCACTGTATGTGATGTGAGACCCTATTGGTCCACTTGAGGTAATTTCACCTATTTAAGATGGCCTCTTGTGATTTCGTAAGATAACCTGATGAAGGTCCTCGGACTGAAAAGTTTTTTGATATTGCAAGTTATAGGGACAGTGTGCGGGAGTTCTTGTTCAAAATGAAAGATAAATAGAAAGTTATGTGTGGTTACATTTTTATTGAAAATATAAAAATTTACGGAAGGAACATTTTAATATTATATGAATATAGTATTAGCTAACAATTTTCATTTCAGTTCATCCCTTGTACGAAAAGACTATACACCTGATTTGTTTCTGGGTGATGACATTCATAACTAAATTATGCAGTTTTTCTTCTCATACCTGTGACCAAAGAGAGCAAATGGCTTCTCCTTCAGTACTGGCAAAAGCACACTGATGACTTCATCAACAATCTGCTCCATGCTCTGAAAAAAGTGCTCTTTGGCACGAGTCTCTCTACCAGGAAGTTTAACAGCAAAAACTAGAAAAGGAAGAGATACAATGTGCATGATTTATTAAATTTTTTTCACTTTTACGTCACTAAGATGTAGCTCATAAATCCTGAGTTTAGAGTTATAAATCTATAATGCAAATACTACGGACCAATTATATTTTTATACGATAATGGTACTCAATATTATGCATTTTGGACTCTGAAAAGTGAAAATGTAAATTGCATGTATAATTACCTTCAATAGCGCTGAGGATTTTGCCCCAGCGTGCATAATGGATGGAGCCTCCTCCTGCCCATGGGAAGCATATCAGCCTGGCCACGGCCTCGGGTCGCTTATGAAAGCAGTTGATAACTTGGTCCATTCTATAATATTTCACAAAAGAAAAGGTATTTGCAACTTACTCAGCTTTCAAAGGCTTCAAATTTCATAATGTTTGTGTGATATGCACTGTATGTCTTTTTATATTGTATATTCATATATAGTATCTATCTACTGTACAGTGGCTTTCTAAAGTATTCAGACCCCATTCACTTTCTCAAAAAACATTTTAATTGTTTTTGCCAAACACATTTTTTTGCCAAACACATTTTGTCTGCTAATTCATTGAAAATGAATAATTTAAGCATCTCGTACAGTTGTGCTCATAAGTTTGCATACCCTGGCAAAAATTGTGACATTTTGGCATTGATTTTGAAAATAAGACTGATCATGCAAAAAAAAACTGTCTTTTAAATTATAATAATAACAGAAATCACCAAAATGGCCGTGATGAACAGTTTACATACCCTTAAATGTTTGGCCTTGTTACAGACACACAAGGTAACACACACAGGTGAAAATGGCAATTCAGAATATGTATGTTTTATAATATTACAACACTTTTTGTGGGAGCTATTGACAACTGAAGTCACAATTCTGCCCAAAAACATTTAAACATTTTGAAAAATAAAAGGTGTGGATTGTTTAGACCAAAAAGCTCTATTTTTGTCTCATCAGACCACATGACCTTCTCCCATTCCTCCTCTGGATCATCTAGATGGTCACTGGCAAACTTCAGAAGGGCCTGGACATGCGCTGGCTTGAGCAGGGGGACCTTGCGTGAGCAGCAGGATTTTAATCCCATTGACCAGGTCCTGCCATGTAGTTCTGGGCTGATCCCTCACCTTCCTCATGAGGTGAGATCTTACACAGCTCTCTGGTCTTGGCCAGAGAGCTGTGTAAGATCTCTGGCCAACCTCTATTGTGGAGAGGTTGGAGTCTGTTTGATTGAGTGTGTGGACAGGTGTCTTTTATACAGGTAACAAGTTCAAACAGGTACAGTTAATACAGGTAATGAGTGGAGAACAGGAGGGCTTCTTAAAGAAAAACTAACAGGTCTGTGAGAGACGGAATTCTTACTGGTTGGTAGGTGATCAAATACTTACGTCATGCAATAAAATGCAAATTAATTATTTCAAAATTATACAATGTGATTTTCTGGATTTTTGTTTTAGATTCTGTCTCTCACAGTTGAAGTGAACCTATGATAAAAATTACAGACCTCTACATGCTTTGTAAGTAGGAAAACCTGCAAAATCGGCAGTGTATCAAACACTTGTTCATGTTCAAACTTTTCAGGTAACATTTCTAAAAATCCTTAAGTAATAATACAATTTTCTGAGATACTGAATTTGGGGTTTTGATTAGTTGTCAGTTATAATCATCAAAATTAAAAGAAATAAACACTTGAAATATATCAGTCTGTGTGGAATGAATGTATAAATTATACAAGTTTCACTTTTTGAATGGAATCACTGAAATAAATCAACTTTTTGATGATATTCCAATTTTATGACCAGCACTTGTATGTGTGATGTGATTGGTTGCTTAGATAATTGCATTAATGGGAAATTGAACAGGTGTTCCTTATAATCCTTTAGGTGAGTGTAGCACCTTAATGTTAGTGTGTTTGATACAGAGTTACAGAGTAAACTTCAAATTACAACTTTATTTTACATTCATTAATAGTAAATGAGGTAAAATGTTCATTTAATTGTTATTTTGATTTTAGGGCATATCATCCATTCCTATAGACTACCATGGCCGTGTCAGTTCCTTTTATTTAGTTAATAAAAAGGAGTGTGAAATGCTCTGAAGCAGGATGTGACTTCTGCAACTGACTGCCCCCTCCCAACCCCAAACACCTGTCCCTCGAACTCACTCCCCTCCCCCCTTCCAATGTTTTAATACAATTATTTTTGTAACCAGTTTTGTTAATGGGGTTTCATTTATTCAAGCATGATAAACAAAATTGTATATCAAACAACAAGAAAATGCATAGATTTCGGTCATGAGGTAACACATTGCCTTTACTGTACATGGACCGATCTTGCTTACTTTCGTGCGTAGTCACCCCCCAAAGGCCCATTCTGACCCTGGAAAACCCCTGATAATGATAGGAAAACAGGATATTGGAAAACACTAATTGGTTTGTCATTTTGAAAATGTTGGTCACCAAAAATAAGTTTGAAAACCACTTGTTTACAGAACCCTACAGAAATCTGTTAGGTATAAAACGGTACACGGTATGTTTATCGAACCGTTTGGTTCATTCTCCTTTGTTACGCCCCCTGCGGTTCAATACGCACATGTAATCTGCAGAGTTATGATATGCCGGTCATTTTCATATAATTTCCAAAACATGCTTATTGTGCTGCTGACTACACGCACGTTGTAGATTCAGACCCACAGAAGCAGACGCATAGCTTCTAAACCGGTAAGGCAGGCAACTGCTTGGGGCCCCAGGCTGTTAGGAGGCTCCTGAGGGCTGACAAACTCCACAGAAATGTGTCAGAATATGGCAATCGCAGGGACCGCAACCCCCTTCCCCTTAAACAACCAATGGACGATTTGCAATGACATCTCTGTAGGAAACCTCCCTACAGGCGCCCCACATGGTATCTGCAGGTTTCAGGAAGTTACTTTTAAAATGTTTTAAGACTTTCAAATGCCACTACAAATTCAAGACAAATTTCACAACAACACCCCATACAAAAAATACGTAAGGACACCAATTCAACTGAAGTACCCACTGTTAGAGCAATAAGCCTGTTGCTAGTCTCACGAGGCCACACCACCAATCTCATCTGGCCTCCTTGGAGGTCTGGAAACTTGCCTATTAATAGCAGCAAGATTTTTATTGGATGTTAGTTTTCAAATAAATATCCACTCACAGGCTTGTTAAAGGTGGTTTCATTATTTCTTCGAACTGGATAGAAGACATTCCCTGAAAGTTTTTAGTTCCTACATAGTTTGCAACATATCAGAAAAGAAGCAAAGATGGAGGAAAAACGTAATTCTGTTTTGGAAGAACTGGGCTCTATTCATAACATAGAGTCAATAAAGCCATTACAACTTCTCTGCTTAAATGCTATTTTCTAAAAAAATATGTTTTGGCATGCCTTGCTACAGGCTGTGGTAAAAGTTTAAATTCATCAAGCATGGCCGACATTCCTGCGATTTATTGAAATAGAAAACAGACCGGTCAGTGACGCTAGAGGTTACACCACTGATTTCAGTAATCGAGGACCAGGTTCGTGTTCACACTTCTTTCATATTATTGCAAAACATTGTGACGGGCGCCAAATACGGTTTTAAAAAACTAATTATTCATCCTTACTGGTATTACCCAGCAAGCAACACGCCAGTGGCCCACCAGCTTTTTGCCGTTGCGGCCGCCGAGCGTCCGACCAGCGGCAGCCGTTTTTTTTATAGCGTGCGTCGCAGTTGGGCCACTGGTGGGCCGCTTTAATGACAATGCCTTCTAACAATACCCTGATCAGCGGCTCACCAGCGGCCCGACGGCGGCTAGCCGCTTTTATGCACTAAACCCAGCGGGATGCCTCACGCCCCAAAATTAGGTTTTATTTATAATAATCCTTTATAATAATTTTGATCATATCACAAATGACAATGAACTGAATAAAATCTCAATAGTTTATTTCAAATAGTGCAAGATGCATACAAAAAAAACATGCATTATATAGCAAGCATACAAAATAAACATGTGCAAATGAATTGAAATAAAAAAATTACAAAATCAAATAGTGCAAGAAAAAAAGTGTCCAGCAACAGATATTACAGTATTTTAATGTGAAAGTACAAAATAAACATAATACAACACAAAATAAACAAGGGTTAGAATGGCAGTAATATACATAAGTATGGCCTAGCAGCAATCAATAGTTATTGAATACCATAGATACATCAGTGCAATAAGCTTATGAATGGTGGTATAACACTACAACTAGAGTCAAAATTAAGAACATTCAAACAGAGCTATAAATATATTAAGAGGATAATGCAATCATATATATAACACTGTACATAGCAGCAGTAAAAAAAAAAAAAATGAAGACAACATGCTAACGCAACTATAGTCTTGTTTTTACCTGATTGTAGAGCCAGCTGTGCCCTCGGCTTGACATTATTTTTAGTCAGACATTTATCAGAAGCTAAAAAGCACAATGAAATGTCAATAGCTGAATAGTTAAATAAACAAAACTGCCATATACAAGTAATTTCAGAAAGGCTGTACAGTATTGCATTTTAGTAAAAAATGCAGTTTCATTAAGACAAGATGCTAGTGTAACTATAGTGTAACTATAGTTTTTACCTGATTGTAGAGCCTGCTGTGCCCTCAGCTCGACCTTCAGCCACTTGATCTTCTCCAAATGTTCTGAAAGTAAATACAGACAGTTAATTATTCAGTCCTAAATATCTGGTTATTTTACAATCAGAACTCAAATCGCAGTGTCCGCCAAAATGTTCATTCTTACCTTCATGTGCAGAGCTAAAACATCCCCCTACCTCCCCTTCTTGCCCTTAAAAATAAATTGAAATTGAAAAATAAAATTGGAAGCAACATGCAAGTTGCATAACAGGTTAAGCATCTGGGTTAAATGAATGAATCCACACTTACCTATGTAGCCGTCCTCTACATGATGGCGTGGAGTACCTCTCTGGTGCCTTGGAGTACTGTGCTTGCTCCATCCTAAAAATAAACATAAACGTTGGTGAACAGGTAAATATGGTGAAACCAAATAAACATTGCAGCAATTACGAGATCAACATGTAATTCACATACCTCCAGGGCTGCAATCCACAGGGTGTTGTGGTGTAGATGTGCGACCTTGGGGTGGTAGGAGCCCGCGCTGGAACAATTTTCACTCCTCTGGCGATACACACGTCCGGTCTCTCACGTGTCTAGGAAAAGTTAAGGTTTTGTAAGCATTTACCCTGCAAAACATATTTTCATTCCAAGTTTCAAATTGTTATTATTTTTTCAAATTCACCTGCATGTTTGAATTTATAAGGGACCTATAAGGGACAGCCTCCCAGATGTCTTCAGGTGGTGAACAAGTTCTGGCAAACTTGTCGTGGCTGAAAGAGTTCCTGCTGGTGATGCTGTTTTGTGGCCAGTAGCAAAGTCCTCCTTTGAGCCACAGGCATGGAACTGCTGCCACACAGTCATCCTCCTCCGGGAACAAAACTACAGAAAAGAGGTTTAAAAAACCGGCAGCATAAGACACACACAGGCTAGCTAAGAACAATGTGGATACACAGACACATCAGTAACGGAATTGCAACAAGTCCAGGTTTAGCTAGTCTATCTAAATTTACTGCCAAGATTAACGTTATTCACATGATGTGGATAACGTTACACAAAGAAACATGATTTAGCCAACGTTACGTATCAGTTGATAAAAGTTACAAGGACTAAGCACATATTATCAAATTCTAACTTGTTGATACCCTAAGAAACACGATTTAGACAAGTTAGCCAACGATGTTACCATACTCGTTCAACTGTTGATATGCGAAGAAGCACAAAACATCCGAACTTGAGGATAAACGAAGAAACAAAATATAGTAAGCAACCAAACTTGTTGGCACACGAATAAACAAGGGTTACAGTAGGAATTTAATCTCAGGCCAACGCTATTTTTTTCAAGCTCAGTTTCTATAACTTGTTTTCCCGCCAATGGTTTAGAACATGCGTTCAGCTACCAGTAACTTGACTAAAGAATTTGAATGTTAACAGAATATTGCAAACAGTAATTTTTTAATACAAAACAGTCATTGTGTTCTTACTCAGTAACCTAACAGCACTTAACGCTAGTTATTTATAATAGCCCAGAACAGAACTCACCATAGCTATGTAGGTAACTCGGCGTTCAACAATATTCGGTCTGATGTCCAAAAAATCCTTGATCTTCGTTTGTTTTCGGGAGTTCATCAAATTGTAGTAAAACAATGTGATAATCCACATGTTGTATTGTCCAGTTCAAAGCATATAGCTTAGACCTTATACACTTTGAACAAGAGTTGACAAGATAACCAAGTCGCTAAAATGAATGTTCCTTCTAGTTTTCACAGTACAACAGCATGTGATCCAAATGGTGATTGTCTTGCCTTACACATTTCCCTATAGCGCCATCTAAGGACACGGTGGTGTTTAAACACAGTAAAGAATTGTCCCCCATGAAGCATTAAAGTCGAGGCTATAGACGAGTAGTTGAGACGGGACCATGCAGAGGAAAATATTATGGTAAGCAATGGCAAGATGTGTTTACTGTACATGTCTACACAAAGGTCCTTTACACAAGCAATACTGCAATAGTCAAAGCCTTTTATATTTATAAACTACCAATGTTGACCAAAGTTCTGTACACTAAGATTTAACATTATTAAAAGAAATCAAATAATCAGTACAAGAATAAAAGGGGTACAATAGCAACTCTGCTGGAAGAAAATGTCAACACAAGCAGATACAGCAGATTAAAGCGTACGCCCTCTTTTCGGTGGATAGCCGTCAGCGTAACGCAGTCAGGACACTGGTGGAAAGCCGCCTGAGATGCAAATTAGCTTATGCAAATTGAGATCAGGAGAAAAGCGTCAAAAGCTGGTGGGCCGCTGGCTGTATGACATTATAGCCGCCGGCGGCCCGCCAGCGATTGCTCACTGGGTATATTCGAACGCAATTGTATTGTTCAGTCGCAATAACGACGATTTACCTAAGAATAGGATATATTTGTTTCTCAAAGACCGATATGGTTCACCACAAACACGACATACATCCATTTGATGGGGTTTTATTTATCTAATATAATCAGTTTTATATTAGAGATTCAACAGACGTTCACATTCGTTCCTCCGTTCAGGCTCCCTTCCACATTTAGGGACTGAGGTAAAAGAGTTAACCAGGTAAATGCCGAAATGTCAGAAGACGAATATAGTATTATTATGAACTCATCAACATCCAGCGCTTGACATTAACCTTTTGGCTCACCAGCCATTGTAGCTAGTGGTTTTCCAAAGTTATTAGCCACTCAGCATTTTCACTAGCCACCGTTTTGTTGTTGGGAAATTATGTTTTATTTGTTTATCAATGCTATATATATATAAATATATAACAAATACACACACACACACAGCAGTTTTCCTGGCTCAAAATAAGGCAAAGGTGGTACCTCAACCCTCGCACTCCACCGAAATACTTTATATAATGTGGCTACACACTTGAAAAAGACAACTATTAAATATGCCTTGTGTTAAATCTGCCGTTTTCCATGTCCACGTGAGCAGCTAATGCACGCAGCAATGTCCTCCCCTAATATCAACCAAAATATAAGCAAAATCACTCCGCTATATAGTAGCAAATATTATTGTTGTCTATTTTCGTTGTTATGCTATATTCTTGTTAATATAGACTTGCATAAAAACGAAACAGAGCTGTATATATTACGTTATTGTTTCCTCCATCCTTGCCTTGACGCCATATCGTTAATCTCCCTCTCTCGACCTCCATCTGTACTAGGCTCTGCTGCTGTAACCGGTGGGGAGACGGACGGCTCGGCCCAGGTGGCGCATGTGTCTTCCTCTCCCTTTCGGGTTGGCCCCGCCTTGGGCGGGTTGGCTGTTTGTGGACAGCCCTCCTGCGGCGGCCGAGGATGTTTAAAATCAATGGGTGAACACGGCCCCTCAGCTTCGTGCTCGCCCGCTCTCTCTGTTCTACTCAGAGTGCTTGAGAAAGGGGTACGTGCTGCAGTTTCACTGTCTGCCTCCCCCATTCTCGGGGGTCGTAGAGACCGTCATGACGTCTCCTTTGAAGGTTGCTGCCCTACAGGGGGAGATTGCAGACCTTCTGGAAAAGGGGGCGGTGTCCCTGGTCCCGTTGGGGCAGAGGGAGAAGGGGCTGTACTCCACTTACTTCCAAGACGGGAGGCATGAGGCCGATCCTAGACCTGCGCATTTTAAACAAATATATCCTGTGTCGAAGAGGCCGTTTCGCATGCTCACGACGAAACGACTCCTGGAGTGTGTGCACCCTGGGGATTTTTGCGTCAGCATCGATCTAAAGGATGCGTACTTCCATGTTCCTGTTCTGCCGCGCCACAGGAAGTTCCTGCGGTTTGCCTTTCAGGGTCAGGCATAAGAGTACATGAGGATTCCGTTTGGGTACGCTTTGGCCCCCCGCACTTTTCACCAAGTCAGGGTTCTGGCCTACCTGGACGACCTATTGGTTCTGGCGCATTCGGCAGAACAGGCAAGGGTTCACATGTTCCGGTTGGTGACTCGGCTCACTCGCCTGGGCTTTGCGGTGAACTGGAAAAAGAGTGCTCCTCAGCCAAGTCAACTGGTGGTATTTCTGGGGCTCCAGTTATCCACAGTTTCTATGAGGGCTCGGGTGTCCGAGGTGCGGAGAGAGGCCACTCTACAGGCCTTGGCTCATGTCCGGCTGTCACGCACGGTGTCGGTATACGCGGTCATTTCTCTCCTGGGCTTGATGTCGTAGTCCCGCTGGGTCTGCTACACATGAGAGGCAAAGCTTCACTATATAGAACAATGGTTACTTTCGTAACCCCAGTTCTATGAGTGGAGCGTCGTCCATAGGGTTCAGGCCCTGACCTGTCACTGACTGCTTTTCTCGTGAAGAAAGGTATGTCGGGAGGCAGATTGGGGTTTGACGACCTCTTTTATAGCCATGGGGGCATATGGCCATGAGAGGTCGATTTGCATATTAAGATTTTCAGTGCCTGCCTATTGGCAGAGGGGTAAACCAATAGGAGCCAGGCCCCTATGGGCGACGCTCCACTCATAGAACTGGGGTTACGAAAGTAACCATTGTTTCAGGTAGAGCAGAGAAATTGTTTGCGGTGGCGCATTGCAAAGTATGCACTGGTAAATTTTCAGGTAGATATTATTGTGCAAGTTTTTTATAAATGTTCACACGTTAAGTGACATGTCTTTACTGTTAGTCCCTAAAAGAAAATGGTGCATATGCAAACACAGGAAGTCGCACACCTGCCTCTGTCCCCCATAATTTGTTATTATTTCGCTCTTGGTAACAGGCGCTGTATTACTTCCAAAGCCACCATACAGCCGCATTCTGCCTTTGGCTTCTCCAGCCATTGACTATCACTAGCTACAATGAACACATGCTCATCATAGCTAATGTGTGATCCTGTGCACGTGCAGTACTTCATTCTTATCTGGATCATTCTTATCTGGTCAGTGAAATCAGCTGTTATTTATTGCTGATATGACTGGTCAAAATAGGTTTTTCTATGCAAATGCAGTGAAAGCACCTGATTTTAATTTAGCGGTAATGCTAAATTAGCAATTTAAACCTGTTGCCAATTCAGTATTCATGGGAAATATACCATACTTCCATAATATGAATATAAAAATGCCTTACAATTTGAGGTCATTATGGTGATGATCTGACATCTATAATCACAGACTCAAATTGGATTTGTGTTGTTCTGGTCTCGGTCTTGACTCAACCCTTTCCCTGGTCTCGTTTCGGTCTCGCCTCCCTTTGGTCTTGGTCTTGACTCGGACTCGATTTGCTTTGGTCTTGGTCTTGACTTGTTCTCGCTGTAGGTGGTCTCAAACACAGTGGTTTCCCAGCTTCCACAGGCTGCAATTAGTGATGACGTTGAACCTAAGTGCAGTTCATTTATATAGCCACATTAGCTGCTAATTAGGTTTCAGTCGTTTTTGGCTAAATGCAGGTATGTCACCTCGTCTAATATAGAGCTCCGGAGAAATGTAAATGACCACTGCACTACTTCTTTCCTTTCCAAAAACATTGAAAAGGAATGTTTTGAGTGAGGTACAGACATGTTCAATTAGCACTTTGGTCTCTTAATTTTAACCCTACTTTTCCTCACTCAAAACCGTCCTTTTCAAATTTTTTGGAAAGGAAAGAAAAAGGTGCAGTGGTCTCTTACTTTTTTCCGGAGCTGTATATTTACACAGTTATCAAAACGGCGAGGTGGTGTAATCCTATGCGAAACCGACCTTATTTGAACTGAATCTAAAAATCCACCATGGGAAAAATTAATGGGGAAAATGCCAAAAGAACCAGAAACTAGCAAGTTTAGCATTTTGCCGTTTGGTTTTATGGATATTATGAGTCATACAATTTCAGTCCGTCAATTGACTGAAATTGTCAAGGCAGTGAGAGGTTTCAAGATGGCGGAGTGAGTGGCAGCACTTTTGCAGGCTCCGTTTGAAAATTATTTTATTTGGTCCTTGAATTCTGATTAACTAGTGTAATAATCCTCTGCTAAATAGCTATTCAACTTAGTGTCAAAATACTCACAAAAAAATAGGCTACTACAAGTATTTTTTTTTTTTAACCATGTCTGACCACAACTACAACCTGATTGCTCTCCACGAGGCATGTGATGATATTGTCATTGATGAAAAAATACAGGCAGATGGACTCTCTTCCAAAGAACACAAAATTAACAATGAACATACACCAATTAAAGAGCTGAACCCCAAGAAACAGAGATACCGAAGGGGAATTGAGGATGTGAGCACTGGTGCTGCAATTCTACAAGCGTAACAAAAAGAAAACCGTAACACAACCGTAACAAAAGAAAACCGAGAGGAAATCTGCGTGCTTCAGGGAAAAATCGGGGGCCTTAAGAGAGAAAATATACTGTTAAAAGAAGCATGTGCAGAGCAAACCTGGTACAAAAGAAGGTGGAATCTGAGGATGATTGGTCTCCCTGAAAAGGATGGAGAGGACACGAGATAAGTAGTCCTTGGAATACTTTCAAGAGTTGTCCCAACAGTAGACACTGTTCACTGGCTGGGAAGAAAAGGTGACCTCAGGCTACCACAAATAACACACAGAGAGCAATCATCATTCAGTTTGGAATAAGAATGGTGCGAGATTAAATTTGGAAGAAGTCAAAGGATGCGAGAATTTATAAAGACATGCACATACACTTCAAAGAAGACTTCTCGAAAGAAGACCAGGAGGCGCATACAAAGCTTGTAGCCATTGGTTCAACAAGAAAGAAAGAGAGGTAAGAGCATTTTTGAAGGAGGGTTACGGGCTGATCGATAACCCAAGAGTAAACACTTCTTTTGCTAAAATTGTATGACTGTCAGAAGTCCGGCATACATTCACTTTGACTGGGACAGTTTATTTTTCTACTGTTAGGTTGGCATATAAGCTCCGATATGTGAGTATTATCATCACTTTGTTTGCTAATGTCTATATTGAATGTTCCAAGTTAAATAGCCCAATGTTACGATTGGGGCATATAGATAATGACAGGCTGCGTTGATACAGCCAATAATTCTTTTTTGCATGCCAGTGTATGGCAGAGACTGAATGTTTGCTTTGATTAGCTGTTCCCAACAAGATTCATATGTATAGTTTTTTTTTTTTTTTTTCCTTCTTTGCTGATTGCTGTTTTTTTCATAACTGGTCATTTCTAAATGTTTATTGACATTGTAGTCTACTCACAGTAGGTCGATGGTTGTGTAATAAGGAAGATTCAACAACAACAATAACAAAATAATAGGCCAATGTGGATCTCATATTTACAGGGTTCCCACAGGGTCTTAAAAAGTATACAATTCAGAACATTAAATTTAAGGCATTAAAAAGCCTTAAAAACTGCCAGATTTCCATCCAAGGTCTTAAATTTCATTTAATCAGGTCTAAAAAAGGTTTTACCCTCGTTCATTTCCAGAAACGCTGGCCGCAGAAAGAAAAAGTATCGAGTCGTAGCCTACAAAGCGGAGCACAGGCCGTCTATATAAGCATTCCAGGCAAGTCACCACAAACCCTTCTAGCTAGCATTGACGTTAGCTAGGGCTAGCTGATACTAGCAATTTCTAGTCTGCGACATATTTTGGGCTTAATTTAATAAAGATAACCTGTAGTAGTACACAAACTATATGTATTCATTCCAATGTGTGGAATTAACTTCACATTGTCTATTTATTTATATTTCTCATGGCATCGCCAATGTTGTTTGTGTGTGTGTGTGTGTGTGTGTGACATCACAAGTTACGGGTTTGACTGCCGTTCTAGGGGACTTTCAAGGGTAGAAGGTTGTGAAAACACAAGTTACGGTTTGCCTGGAATGCAGCATCAGATAGATAGATGGATACATACTCTAATTATCCCGAGGTAAGTATCTATTTAACATAGATTATCTGGTGTGTGTGCTACATGGGTTGGAGTAGCCTGTTCAATCACTATTAAGCTATTAATATGGTGTTTTGTAATTAAAATAAATATGAGATGAAATCTACTCTATTTAAGGGCAAGTTTGTTTTAGCCTATTTTCCTTTTGGGCCTAAGGTTTTGGTCATTTGGCACGTTGTTGTTTATGAAAGGTTACTAATGTGATTGCTTCTGTAACTTAAATTAATGCTTTTTTAATGAATTCATTGGAATAAAATAATTTTTGTAATGCGTCTTGTAGGTCTTAAATTTCAATCTTTATGGTCTTAAAATGTCTTAAAAGGGTCTTAAATTTGACTTGCTAAAACCTGCAAGAACCCTGTATTTAAATAGACCCTTGCTGCAATGGCTGTTTAATCTTTGTTTTGTTTCAGTTTTTCCTCTATGGTGTTTTGAGGTTTTTTGGCACCAAACACTAGGCTAAGGACTATATTACTCATTCCTGCCCATTGTTACACTCTTTTGGTGCATTGGTTAAAGGTTATTTACTTATCATATAAATGTTGTCCTTTATATCTTTAAATACTAGAGGGTTGAAAGATAATGTAAAGCGCAAGGCTATTTTTCTTTTCTGTAAGGAGAAAAGGGCTAATTGTGTGTTTTTGCAAGAAACTCATTCAGCTGACGCAGACACAACATTTTGGAAATTGCAATGGGGAGACAATCTTTTTCAGCCATGGAACGTCACATTCGGTTGGGGTTATGATTTTATTAGATTCCCCGAGAGAGTTATTGACCACAAAAGTGATTCCAATGGTTAGTGGCTAATGGTTGCAGCAGAAATTAATGGGATAAATCACATTTTATTATGTGTGTATGGTTACAACAGAAAAGTAAAAAACAAAAATCTATTCTCATCCCTGGGCAAGTGTTTAGAGGAATGGAAATTGCAAATAAACATATAAATAAATAATTTGGGGGGATTTTAACCTGGTCCCTGATTTTTGTTTAGACCGAATACCATCAAGGAGACAGTGCCATACATTTGGCAAAACAATAGTTGAACTGACCACAAAGGCCAATCTGATGGATTATTGGAGAATTAATGACCCAACTAGAAAACAATTAACTTGGTTGAATGCATCTAATAATGGCCAGTGCTCAAGATTAGATTACTGGTTAATTTCAGACGATTTGGTTAATGAGGTAAATAGATGCAAAATATCAGCATCACCCCTGACTGATCATTGTGTAATATCTCCGACCCTCTCTCAGGGTGGGAACGAGACTAACGTAAATCCCATATCATTCTCCCACTATAAAACATGGTCTCATCACTCTAATCCCCAAACCTAACCTTTTGTTGGATAACTGGAGACCAATCACTTTGTTATGTTATATCATCATGAGATGAGATGATGATTGTTATGTACTGATTATAAATTGCTGTAACAACTTGTCAAGGTGTAGTGTTGGAGGGAACCAGGCGCAGGCAGTACTCTCGTTCGTGGGATTTATTAAAACAACAAACAACAAACCGAACACGAACGGAAAACAATAACTACTCTACTGAATGAAAATAAAGTGCGCAACAATGTGACTTAACAACTAACATACAAACAGTAGCACAAACAACACTCACCAGCATACAGACAGCAACAATGACAGTGACAGCAACAATGATCCACAATGTGGGGAGCAGAGGGGAAACATATATACACATACAAACGAGCTAGATTGGGACCTGGTGTGGAAGATGGGAAACATGTGACAGTCCGGGATGTGTTCGTGAGAATATGGGAACTTGTGGAAATATGGCACGGTGGCGCTGCTGCTCACCGCACCATGACAGTACCCCCCCCCAAAGGCCCGGCCACCGGACGGGCCAAGACGAACCCCAGCCCAAGGGAGGGGGGGCGGGGCAGCACAGTACCCCCATCGGCACAAACCCGCCGAGGGGGCGGAACAGCCGAGACTAACCAGGGTGGCGGAGCCGTCGGGACAGGCCGGGGAGGCAGAACCGGCCGAAGATCAGGAGCCGGCGGAGGGTCAGGAGCCGGGAGAGCCGACGGAGGGTCGGTGGCCGGTGGAGGGTCAGAGGCCGGGAGAGCCGACGGAGGGTCGGTGGCCGGCGGAGGGTCAGAGGCCGGGAGAGCCGACAGAGGGTCGGTGGCCGGCGGAGGGTCGGTAGCCGGGAGAGCCGACGGAGGGTCGGTGGCCGGCGGAGGGTCGGTAGCCGGGAGAGCCGACGGAGGGTCGGTGGCCGGCGGAGGGTCGGTAGCCGGGAGAGCCGACGGAGGGTCGGTAGCCGGGAGAGCCGAAGGAGGGTCGGTAGCCGGGAGAGCCGAAGGAGGGTCGGTAGCCGGGAGAGCCGAAGGAGGGTCGGTAGCCGGGAGAGCCGAAGGAGGGTCGGTAGCCGGGAGAGCCGAAGGAGGGTCGGTAGCCGGAAGAGCCGAAGGAGGGTCGGTAGCCGAAAGAGCCGAAGGAGGGTCGGTAGCCGGAAGAGCCGAAGGAGGGTCGGTAGCCGGAAGAGCCGAAGGAGGGTCGGTAGCCGGAAGAGCCGAAGGAGGCGCCGGGGCGGCCGGGACAGGAGAGGGCGGTGGCAGCCAAACCCCGGCAAGCTCAGGCGGTGCAGGCCACTCCTCCTCGGCCTCAGGCGGTGCAGGCCACTCCTCCTCGGCAAGCTCAGGCGGTGCAGGCCACTCCTCCTCGGCCTCAGGCGGTGCAGGCCACTCCTCCTCGGCCTCAGGCGGTGCAGGCCACTCCTCCTCGGCCTCAGGCGGTGCAGGCCACTCCTCCTCGGCCTCAGGCGGTGCAGGCTGCTGCCACTGGCAGGAAGGAGGCGCTGGCTGCTGCCACTGGCAGGAAGGAGGCGCTGGCTGCTGCTCCAACGCAGCAGGGGGCACTGACTGCCGCTGCTGGCAGGTAGGAGGTGCTGGCTGCTGCTCCAATGCAGCAGGGGGCGCTGAGTGCCGCTGCTGGCAGGTAGGAGGCGCTGGCTGCTGCTCCAAAGCAGCAGTGGGCAATCGGCGCCGTGGCGCAGGGACAGGGGCGGCGGAAGGCCGCGGAGCAGGAAGCGGTGTGCGCCTAATTGCCAGCCTACAGCCTGGCCAGCCTGCACGGGGTCGAGGAGGCACCGGACATAGAGGGGGCACCGTCGGGACTTCCCCCGGGCACCCACTCAGCCCCCCCCTAAAATTTTCCTGGGGGGACCTCGGACCAAGCGTTGGGCACCTCGCCCTCTTCTTCCTCCGGCCTCGCCTGCGTCCTGTCCTTCCTGCCTCCTGCATGTCCTGCAGGAGACCCTTCACCAGCTCCCCTTGCTCTTTGGTGAGGGGCTTGACCACTCCATACTGGTCCATGCCCCACAGCGGCACCCCGAACCCGTCTTGGGGCAACCCCCAGCACTGCTCCCCAAGGGGATCCTCCTCCACTCTCTCATAGACCGCTTCGTCGTCATCTGAGGAGAGGGAGTCAGACCCCCAATCGCCCCTCCAGGTATATACCCTCTCTGGAGGGACTGCCTGCTGGTTCCAGGTTTGGGTGGATCATTCTGTAACAACTTGTCAAGGTGTAGTGTTGGAGGGAACCAGGCGCAGGCAGTACTCTCGTTCGTGGGATTTATTAAAACAACAAACAACAAACCGAACACGAACGGGAAAACAATAACTACTCTACTGAATGAAAATAAAGTGCGCAACAATGCGACTTAACAACTAACATACAAACAGTAGCACAAACAACACTCACCAGCATACAGACAGCAACAATGACAGTGACAGCAACAATGATCCACAATGTGGGGAGCAGAGGGGAAACATATATACACATACAAACGAGCTAGATTGGGACCTGGTGTGGAAGATGGGAAACATGTGACAGTCCGGGATGTGTTCGTGAGAATATGGGAACTTGTGGAAATATGGCACGGTGGCGCTGCTGCTCACCGCACCATGACAATTGCGGGCACTTGCCTATGCTAATTGTCTGAATGAGGGATTATCAAACATTTTTGAAGAGTGTCAATCATCTTTCATAAGGGGTATAAATATACATAATGACACCAGGTTGTTACTACACATGCTTGACTATTGAGACCTTATTGGTACTGATGCTTATGTTTTGTTTCTTGATTTTTATAAGGCATTCGATAGCGTTGAACATTACTTTCTGTTTAAAGTGTTAGAAATTTTAGGTTTTAAAAGCAACTTTTGCAAAATAATTAGGATGTTATATACTCACATATAGTTCTGTTTCCTTGAATCCTGGTATAACTCCTAGATTTGAGCTATTATGTGGTATTAGACATGGATGCCCAATTACTCCAAAGTTGTTTATTTTAGCCAACCAATCACTTATTATGCTCATAAATGACAACCCTGCTTTGCATGGCATTCCAATCCTTGATAAGGAATTTAAAATAAGTCAATTTGTGGATGATAGAGCAGTCTTTTTAAGGAATTAATCTATGGTACATATTGCCCTTAATACCGTTTAATTATTCTCTAAAGCATCAGGATTATTCCTTAAAACCGTATTCGTTCCGGAAGTACTGCCACCAGGACGCTTTCGCCAGAATAACAAAACATGCCACATGTGCGAAGTATTGTAAAAATATTTTTTTGTTATAGGCATATATTTTTTGTTATAGGCGTATATGTGCAGAAAGCTTAGAATCTCTTCAGTATACAATGTAAAGTAGCTATTACAGCGAGTAAGTCCTATGCAAGTGTTTGAGTATAGTCAACATCCAACACTTTTTTTAAGGCACAGGGGTTGCTATTTTCGGGTCTGACGGTAAATTACAATGAGACGTCTTTTTCTGATTTCTTATTTTGATGGTCCCAGAGATATAGCAAAGCATTGTTTTGTTTGATAAAATCCGTTTTTATAATCGAAAACTATTCATGTTCTTCACAGCGTTGTAGAACGAAATCCAACTCAATCAACTCGGAGCAAAACTATTCAGAATATTCAAAACTCTTACTAGGTCTTAACACAGCAATAATTGGTATTTCTGAAAAGAAGAGAGTCTCTAGCAAGTAAACAAACGTACTTTATCCTTCTACGTTGCCTATATGCTTCGCACCATGTCAGCAAAACGTGGAGTCTGGCACTGATTACGCACAACTTTATGTTTTTGAAAGCCAGTATATTCCTCCAATGACGACCAATGGCTTTGAAAGCTAGGTTGAGAGCACATGAGCCACACTTTACGGCAATTGTTGAACAACCCCCGTCAGACGCACACACAGGACACACCAACAGTGCGCACCACCCCAACTTGACTACTGCGCAAGACGCATAGCTGTCGCTGGTCACAAAAATATACTCTGCATTTAAAGTTTAAATGGCTACTCCATTTAAACTTTGGAAAAGCAACATAGGAGACCAATTTGGACTAGATTTTTGGAAGAAATCATGGACTGTGAGTCAAGCAACTTGGTGAGTGAAAGAAGATATATTACCAAAGACTTACAATTAATTAGCATTAGCATATTAGGCTACAGTGGATATAAAAAGTCTACAAACCCCTGTTAAAATGCCAGATTTTGGGGATGTAAAAGGATGAGACAAAGATAAATCATGTCAGAACTTTTTTCCACTTTTAATGTGACCTATAATGTGAACAATTCAATTGAAAAACAAACTGAAATCTTTGAGGGGGAAAATGAAAAATTTTACAATAAAAAATAAAAACGTGCACACACTTAAACAAAGTTAACTTTCCACTGAGAAAAGACAGTACAGAAAGACATGGCTGTCGGACTTGGAATTATTAGAACAATCTAAATAGTGTAAATGTAAATGGGGTCTAAATAGTATTGTTTACACTTTGCGTGTTGACTGTGGTGTTTGCACATATGATGTTAAATTAATGCTCAGTTTTTTGAAGCCATAGATATCTCTCCAACAATAAGTGCGGAGTCAGTTGATGTACTCCTGGATAATTTTAATGCCAAAATATTGAATGTCATGGATTGTGTTGCACCGGTAAAGAAAACTATGAGCAAACAGAAAAAACCATGGAGAACCACCATGATGGTAAGCGCCCTGAAAAGAGACTGTAGGAAAGGGGAACGTAAGTGGAGAAAAACTAAACTTCAAATTCACTATGACATCTATAAAAAAAGCCTTGGTAGCTTCAACAATGAGTTACGCAGGGCCAGACAGAAACATTTATCAGGAATGATCAACAGAAATATCAACAATACCTACACTCTATTTGTCATGGTCGACAAGCTTACAAACCCAATAAAGCAGATAGCATAGTCCACTGTGAAATGTAATGAATTTGCGTGTTTCTTTAGTGAAAGAAAAAGTATTAGACGGAACATCAGAACTACAGTCTAACAAGGACTCTTTACCGTCACCACGACCACCAAGACATAAAACTTGGTTATGTCGCATTTTAATACAATTGATGAAAAATCCCTAGAAGAAACAGTACGACATCTTAAAGCTTCCACTTGCTGTCTCGACAATCTGACATCAGACTTAAAAAAAAAAAAAAAGAACTCTATAACAATGTACCTACAGCAAATAGTTAATAGCTTTCTGCAATCAGGCATTTTCCCAACGTCTCTAAAAACAGCTGCCATTAAACCCCTATTAAAAAAAGAGAACACTGGATGTATCTATAATGAACAACTATAGACCTGTATCAAATCTCCCTTTTATAGCCAAGATCATTGAGAATGTTGTCTTCAATCAACTCATCAATTTTGTGACCTCAAACGGTCTCTTAGACAAATTTAAGGCAGGTTTCCGACCTCACCACAATACTGAAACGGCCCTGATTTAAATGATATACGGCTGAATACTGATTCTGATAACAATTCTGGTTCTATTAGATCTCAGTGCAGAATTTGACACTGTATATCATTGAACACTTATAGATAGGCTGGAAAATTGGGTAGGACTCTCCGGGACAGTCCTTGATTGGTTCAGATCTAATCTAGATGGCCAGAGTTACTTTGTTACCATTGGTAATCATGAATCTCATAGGGTGGCTATGACATGTGGAGTTCCACAGGGATCAGATCTCAGACCGCTTCTGTTCTCTCTATATATGCTACATCTGGGCCAAATTCTACTAAACAACAACATTAACTACAACTAATAGACTCTCTGTATCACTGTATAGAGCACATAAATATGGATGAATTGAGATTATTGTGTTTGGCAAAAAAATAAAAGAACAAGCATTAGTAAAGAGCTGGATTCGCTGACCCTTAAAACCAGGGATCAAGTGCGTAATGTTGGTGTTCTGATAGACCTCACATTTAACAGTCATATCAAAGCGGTCACCAAAACAGCAGTCTATCATCTAAAAAATATAGCCAGAATCAAAGGCTTGGTGTCCCAAAAAGACCAAGAGAAGCTCATCCATGCTTTTATCTCTAGTAGGGTTGACTACTGTAATGGCCTGTTAACTGGACTCTCAAAAAGGACTGTAAAACAACTGTAGCTCATTCAGAATGCTGCTGCTAGAATGTTAACCAGGACCAAGAGAACAGAGCACATCACTCCGGTTCTTAAATCTTTGCATTGGCTTCCAGTCAGTTACAGAATAGATTTCAAAGTGGTGCTTTTATTTTATAAATCTCTGAATGTTTTAGGACCCGAATACATTTGACTGAGTACATAAATTTAACCAAACTGTTTAGCCTTATAGCTTCCTATGTTTTTATCCCATTTTTTATCTTTATATGTTTTCTTATTGTATTTTTTATTTTTATCATTTGTCTTGATGTTTTCAATTGAGTATATTTTTTTATGTTATTGTACTTTCATATATTTTTCTTTGTAAAGCACATTGAATTTCTTCGATGTATGAATTGTGCTATAGAAATTCACTTGCTTGCTTGCTAGATCAGTGTTGGCTGCTAACTTGGCCCTTTTGTAAAAAGTGTATATATGTGTAAGGAGGCATTGTCACGCCTCCTTGTCACGCCTCCTGTTAGTACCTTTATGAAGGGAAGCAAATTTTCCATAATTTATAACATTCTTGGGAGTGTGTAACCCATATTTTTTATCACCTTCGCATTGTTGTATGTTTTATGTTAGGTATGAACTTGAAAATGTATTGTGTTGGCCTTGCTTTTACATATGTAAGTAAATCACTGAATTTTATATCAAAATGGCCTGAACCTTTACCCAGACCCTGCTGACATCTAGTGGATTCTAGTGGAAGTGTCTCCAGCTCCCTACTCCATGTTTGGCCTTCACCACTGCAATTCAATGATGAGGAATTTATTTGTTCACAAAAAACACATGTTTTTGGTTTGTTTTATCTTCTGCCAAATCTATTGTGTTATATTTTCCTACAAACTACAGTGTCTCATTTCAAATGGAACCAAACATATGTTTTTATTGTATTCAGGTCATGAGCTACAAGCATTTAGATTTGTGTATGTCATTTTAGGCAGAAATTGACTTGTTTTGCCCTTGCCCTAACAGGTTAATTTTTATTTTTTTTATGTGAGTTACTTCCCATTCATTCATCTACAGATTCCACTATTGTTTCAATCAAGGTTAAACCTGAAGTGAAATATCTTGGAATAGTTTTATCTAAAAATGCTATCAGAAGGGAAGATTAAAATTTTTATAACGGTTTAATAAATATGAAAAAAATTACTTAGTCGCTGGCTAACCACAGACCTCACAATCTTTGGCAGAGTCACTTTATCTAAAACAGAAGGTATTTCCAAAGTAATCTATCCATGTCACTCTCTGTATCTCTTCAAATATTGCTAAAATAACCAACAGAATTATCTTCCGGTTGCTTTGAAAAAATAAAACCCAAATATTGATATGTCACCTTGTCTTTTATATATTTACTCGGTTATCAAAACGGCGAGGTGGTGTACGCGAAACACAGACATTATTTGAACTGGATCCAAAAATCCACTATGGGAAAAATAAATGGGGAAAATGACAAAAGAACCGGAAACAGTTTAGCATTGTGCCGCTACATTTTTGGGGATTATGAGTCATACTATTTCAGTCAATTGAACGTTCTGGGACGTAAACACAAAATGGGCCGGATTTTTGCCTAACTGCCTAACCCATACTAAAACGTTAACTTAGAAGGAAAGACAATATTACTTTGCTTGTGCGTCAGGACTCAAATATATAATGGAATATTATAGGAAAATACTGACCAAAACGTCAGGCAAAGGGCACACAAAAGTAAATGTATCTATTATGCCAAGTTACCTCAACAAACAAGACAGAAATAACAAACGACATGTTTACTTGACTAAAAACTTCATCAAGTCAATTCATACTTTTATAACACAAAATATGACACTTTCTAAATACCTGTTAAATAGTTGTTTCGCGTTGCATTTTTCCAAAGTAATTCCCCAATCTGGCTGCTCTCTTCTTCAGTTCTCAGCAGAAAACGGATACTGAAATTGAACAAAAGCGCCATCCGTAGTCTGGAGTGTGGTATTACCTGGTATATTTTGACAGTAGCCGATCGCCAATCCGCGTTTTGTCCGTTTAAAAAAAAAATGTAAATGTAATTTTTTTATTGATGCTGAGAACAGGAACATAACAAAGGAAAAAGTATACATCACATAATATCAACCAAAACAATGAAAATGGAGACAACAACAAATAGGACAAAAAGATAAAAATAAAATAAAAAGAGGTAGGGTCAGATTACATCACATAAAGATATGCACATGAAGAGATCAAAAGCAGTACAAATTCTTACAGTCCTTATAGGTTTCTTATTAGTAGATACTGAGATCACATTTAGATAATTTTCTATTTCTATTAAGAAGACTGAGAAGACAGGTAAACTGTTTGAAAATTTGCATTTGTGAATGTAAAATTCACTTGGGAAAATAATTAAATTAATAACAAAACAGATATTTTCGTTTTTGGGGTCTGACTCAAAGTACCCAAATATAATGTTTCTCATATGTATTGAGAAGCCTGGCAAAATCTTACACTTAACAAATGCATCAATATCATTCCATAGCTTCTGAGTGTAGTGACAAGACCAAAATAAGTGAACCACTGTTTCATCAGACTTCAAACAAAAAGAGCATGTTAGCTCAATATCAGACTTAAATCTTTGTATACATTTCTTAGCAGGATGGAACTTGTGTATGAGCTTAAATGAAATTTCTTTCACTTTACTTGTGAGAAAGAATTTCTGCTGTAAAGACCAGATTTTTTTCCAAATAAGGTTAACAAACAGATTATTCCAAGCGTTTTTGTCCGTTCTTGTGTTCCCGTGAACTCGATTGACCTAATATTTCATGGCCCAAGTACTGTTCCAATCCAAAGAACGCAAGTTACCAAGAACGCCTAAAATGCCCGGATGGGTACTTGATCAGCCTCTTTTATCGAGGATGCATGCGTTGGCGACTTTGCCAGCGAGAACGCATCTGAAGTCATCAAGATGCCAGGAGTGCCAGACAAACTTTGCAACTTAAAGTTTTTAGTTTTCTAATTTCCTGTAAACGGTACCTATAAATCAGCATCTGAAAAAAATGTGACGCAAAATGGATATTGTAGTCGCTGAATATTTGCTTATTTTATTTAGGATAAAATACGGGGTCCGGCCGGGCTCAGCCCGAAGGAGCGACGTGGGGCCGCCTTCCCGTGGGCTCACCACCTGCAGGCGAGACCATATGGGGTTCCGACTTAGAGATAGTCGGGATCACCTCTACGCACGGCTTGGGCTCTGGAACCACACTCCTTGAGAGAGGATGGACTCTTCACCACTCTGGAGTTGCCCATGGTGAGAGGCGGCGGGCTGGTGTGGGTTTGCTTATAGCCCCCCAGCTCTGCCGCCATGTGTTGGAGTTTACCCCGGTGAACGAGTGGGTCATTTCCCTGCGCCTACGGGTCGGGGATAGGTCTCTCACTGTTGTTTGTGCCTACGGGCCGAACGGCAGTGCAGAGTACCCGACCTTCTTGGAGTCTCTGGGAGGGGTGCTGGAAAGTGCTCCGACTGGGGACTCCATCGTTCTACTGGGGGACTTCAACGCCCACGTGGGCAACGACAGTGACACCTGGAGGGCCGTAATTGGGAGAAACGCCCCCCCTGATCTGAACCCGAGCAGTGTTCAGTTATTGGACTTCTGTGCTAGTCACAGTTTGTCCATAACGAACACCATGTTCAAGCATAAGGGTGTCCATCAGTGCACGTGGCACCAGGACACCCTAGGCCGTAGGTCGATGATCGACTTTGTTGTCATTTCATCTGACCTGCGGCCGTATGTCTTGGACACTTGGGTAAAGAGAGGGGCGGAGCTGTCAACTGATCACCACCTGGTGGTGAGTTGGATCTAATGGCGGAGGAGGAAGCTGGACAGAGTCGGCAGACCCAAGCGTACTGTAAGGGTCTGCTGGGAACGTCTGGCCAAGTCTCCTGTCAGAGAGATCTTTAACTCCCACCTCCGGCAGAGCTTCGACTGGATCCCGAGGGAGGCTGGAGATATTGAGTCTGAGTGGACCATGTTCTCCACCTCCATTGTCGAAGCGGCCGCTCTGAGCTGTGGCCGTAAGGTCTCCGGTGCCTGTCGAGTCGGCAATCCCCGAACCCGGTGGTGGACACTGGAAGTAAGGGATGCCGTCAAGCTGAAGAAGGAGTCCTATCAGGCCTGGTTGGCTTGTGGGACTCCTGAGGCAGCTGACGGGTACCGGCAGGTCAAACGGACTGCAGCCCAGGTAGTTGTGGAGGCAAAAACTCAGGCCTGGGAGGAGTTCGGTGAGGCCATGGAGAAGGACTATCGGCTGGCCTCGAAGAGATTCTGGCAAACCGTCCGGTGCCACAGGAGAGGGAAACAGTGCCCTACCAACGCTGTTTACAGTGGCGGTGGGCAGCTGTTGACATCAACTGGGGATGTCTCCCCGGGAAAGTCTATGCCAGGGTACTGGAGAGGAGAATACGGCCGATAGTAGAACCTCGGATTCAGGAGGAACAGTGTGGTTTTCGTCTGGGCCGTGGAACACTGGACCAGCTCTATACCCTCTACAGGGTGATGGAGGGTTCATGGGAGTTTGCCTCGTGACATCCTGTAGAGGGTGCTTCGGGAGTATGGGGTCCTGGGTCCTTTGCTAAGGGCTATCAGGTCCCTGTACGACCGAAGCAGGAGCTTGGTTCGCATTTCCGGCAGTAAGTCAGACATGTTCCCAGTGCATGTTGGACTCCGGCAGGGCTGCCCTTTGTCGCCGGTTCTGTTCGTAATTTTTATGGACAGAATTTCTTGCCGCAGCCAGGGACCGGAGGGTGTCAGATTTGGGGACCACACAATTTCGTCTCTGCTCTTTGCGGTTTGATGTTGTCGTGGCCCCTTCTAACCAGGACCTTCAGCATGCACTGGGACGGTTTGCATCCGAGTGTGAAGCGGTGGGGATGAAAATCAGTACCTCCAAATCCAAGGCCATGGTCCTCAGTCGGAAAAGGGTGGCTTGCCCACTTCAGGTTGGTGGAGAGTTCTTGCCTCAAGGGGAGGAGTTTAAGTATCTAGGGGTCTTGTTCACGAGTGAGGGAAGGATGGAACGGGAGATTGACAAACGGATCGGTGCAGCTTCTGCAGTAATGCGGTCGATGTATCGGTCTGTCGTGGTGAAGAAAGAGCTGAGCCGCAAGGCGAAGCTCTCGATTTACCGGTCAATCTACGTTCCTACTCTCACCTATGGTCATGAGCTTTGGGTCATGACCGAAAGGACAAGATACAATGAGCTCTCTCCGCAGGGTGGCTGGGCGATCCCTTAGAGATAGGGTGAGAAGCTCGGTCACCCGGGAGGAGCTCAGAGTAGAGCCGCTGCTCCTCCACATCGAGAGGGGTCAGCTGAGGTGGCTTGGGCATCTGTTCCGGATGCCTCCGGAACGCCTTCCTGGGAAGGTGCTCCCATCCCGTCCCACCGGGAGGAGACCCCGGGGAAGACCTAGGACACACTGGACAATTGTCTCCCGGCTGGCCTGGGAACGCCTCTGTGTCCCCCCCGGAAGAGCTGGAGGAAGTGTCTGGGGAGAGGGAAGTCTGGGCATCCCTGCTTAGACTGCTGCCCCCGCGACCCGGCCCCGGATAAGCGGAAGATGATGGATGGATGGAATTTCGTAAAGGACTCTACATGATCGGTGGCTGAACGTGTTGAGCTGTGGCTGGATATCCAGTTGTTTTTCAAACCCCGGTTCGAGTTCCAATGACCAGGTGCTGGTTATAAAATTAGAATATCATCAAAAAGTTGATTTATTTCAGTAAATCCATTCAAAAAGTGAAACTTGTATACTCTATACATTCATTCCACACAGACTGATATATTTCAAGTGTTTATTTCTTTTAATTGTGATGATTATAACTGACAACTAATGAAAACCCCAAATTCAGTATTGCAGATAATTTGAATATTGTGAAAAGGTTCAATATTGAAGACACCTGGTGCCACACTCTAATCAGCTAATTAACCCAAAACCCCTGCAAAGGCCTTTAAATTGTCTCTCAGTCTAGTTCTGTAGGCAACACAATCATGGGGAAGACTGCTGACTTGACAGCTGTCCAAAAGACGACCATTGACACCTTGCACAAGGAGGGCAAGACACAAAAGCTCATAGCTAAAGAGGCTGGCTGTTCACAGAGCTCTGTGTCCAAGCACATTAATAGAGAGGCGAAGGGAAGGAAAAGATGTGGTAGAAAAAAGTGTACAAGCAATAGGGATAACTGCACCCTGGAGAGGATTGTGAAACAAAACTCATTCAAAAATGTGGGGGAGATTCACAAAGAGTGGACTGCAGCTGGAGTCAGTGCTTCAAGAACCACCACGCACAGACGTATGCAAGACATGGGTTTCAGCTGTCGCATTCCTTGTGTCAAGCCACTCTTGAACAAGATACAGCATCAGAAGCGTCTCGCCTGGGCTAAAGACAAAAAGGACTGGACTCCTGCTGAGTTATGTTCTCTGATGAAAGTTAATTTTGCATTTCCTTTGGAAATCAAGGTCCCAGAGTCTGGTGGAAGAGAGGAGAGGCACAGAATCCACGTTGCTTGAAGTTCAGTGTAAAGTTTCCACAGTCAGTGATGGTTTGGGGTGCCATGTCATCTGCTGTCATTTGGTGTTGGTCCACTGTATTTTCTGAGGTCCAAGGTCAACACAGCCGTCTACCAGGAAGTTTTAGAGCACTTCATGTGTCCTTTATGGAGATGCAGATTTCATTTTCCAACAGGACTTGGCACCTGCACACAGTGCCAAAGCTACCAGTACCTGGTTTAAGGACCATGGTATGTATCCCTGTTCTTAATTGGCCAGCAAACTCGCCTGACCTTAACCCTATAGAAAATCTAAGGGGTGTTGTGACGAGGAAGATGCGATACACCAGACCCAACAATACAGAAGTGCTGAAGGCCACTGTCAGAGCAACCTGGGCACTCATAACACCTGAGCAGTGCCATAGACTGATCGACCCCAATGCCACGCCGCAGTAAATTACGCAGTTATTCAGGCAAAAGGAGCCCCAACTAAGTAGAGTGCTGTACCTGCTCATATGTTTCATGGTGATACATTTCTGTTGGCCAACAAATCCAAAAAGTCCTTTTTTTGTATTGGTCTTAAGTAATATTCAAATTTTCTAAGATTACTGAATTTGGGATTTTCATTAGTTGTCAGTTATAATCATCACAATTAAAATAAATAAACATTTGAAATATATCAGTCTGTGTGTAATGAATGAATATAATATACAAGTTTCACTTTTTGAATGGAATTACTGAAATACATTTTTTTATTTTATTTTTGATGATATTCAAATTTTACGGCCAGCACCTGTACTTCCTCATGTGTTTTGATTACATTGGCAACACAGCCTTTATAATTCCTACGTCAGGAATATTTGCTCCTTCGTTCTTAAATCAATCATTTGATCCACCATATTTTGTGAATGTTTTAACTCCAGCATTTCGTTCATAGGTATGTATCATTCAGATGTATAATCACCAGGTGATTAATGACATCCAAAGCTTTGTTTGATCTATACGGACAGGCACTGGGGCTTCCCATATATTTGATTGCTAAGCAGCCTATGTAAAGTTGGTGATTAAATAATCTGACCTCACTTTCACAGTGTTGAATCCAGTTTTAGTTTTAACTTAATGAAATTATTATATTTATGTTAATATTTTTCATCTGCAGCCTCAATAATACCAAGGATGCAAAAGTTTTTTAAATAATTGTTGGTCAGGAGATTGAACCAAAATCTCAGATTGAGGCATGCTTTGAAATTTCAACCCATTCGATTCCAGGCTTAAGGGCAGAGGTTTGCGTTGGTGTAATACCACGTGATTGATGACGTCCAAAGCCTCGTTTGATCAAATATTTTTTCCAAAGCCTCTTTGCAAAATGCAGGCTTCTATGGTTTTTCGGTGAGGTTCGTGCCTGAGACTTTTGAACAGCAACCTCTACTGGTCATCTTATTTAGTAATTTATTTTTTAAAAGTTGTTAGCTTTAGTTCAGCAATGGCACAGTTGTTAGGGTTGCTGACTCCCAATTTCTTTGATGTTACGGTGCGAGATCGAATCCAGATCATATTCAACATTTTGAGTGCAAACAATACTGTATAATGTATAATAATTTGTTTTATTTTGTGTATCTTATAACACTCTTGCTTTATTAATACAATACATTAGAATGGATGCAGAGTGGGAAAATGCTAGCTGGAAAAGCAAGAAGAACACGAACCAGGCATTACAATTTCCCTTTGGAAAGTACATGCCTAACCACAGCGCTACAAAGCCATGTTGGATTATATGGAGAAGACATCTATTTGATCATTCAGCATTGCATATTTATTCTTGACCGACAGGTGACCCCACTGTGCAGTGAGTTTCAAAGCCTTGAGAAATCGAACCGATTTTTAAACAATTTTGATGAAAGCCTTCAGAAGCCTCAGTTGCCCCTCACTATAGATTCAAAATGTTCAGGAATGTTTTGACATTCACCGGCTTGTGAATTTCATTAGTTCTTGATAGTTAGGGTGGAGACTGATTTAGTTTCATGTTTTAAAGCACCATGTCTTTAAAACCCTAACTAGATGGTTGTGTGACATCCGAAGCTTCAGATGTCATGCTCTTTCGAGCAGGCCCAGTTGAAATTTCAAAGCCAGCCTCTGAGCCTCATATTCACACGTCCGGTCGTTGCTCTTAAGATTTGGTGGCTGAGTGGGTTGAACAACTGTTAGATGCTTAGTATCTTGCCTAGTGAGGATGTTTGTTTCAACATGCACATCTGTACATGTATTTCCATGCAAATTCTTCCCAATCTGACATTCTATATTATTGTAGCCTCTGGCAGGGCAGTGTCTCAAACCTGCAAACTTCGCCTCCCCAGGCGAATATATTAAAGTTTAATATATTAAACGTCTTTTAATTTGGTTATCCCATTTTCTAATGCAATATTTAAATACAATATAATTGTAGGTGTATGATGCTGC